>NC_040886.2:3277901-3604888 GCF_900634795.4 Betta splendens
TTATGGATGGCACCGTTGCAATAAACACAATACCTAGGAGCAGCTACAGCTAGCAAAAGCGACTATCATTCATGCAATTCAAATAGAGGCGTATGCAGAAGATATCAGATGCATGGAGAACAATGAGTCCACACACAGGCAAAGCCCATTTCACAAGTTAAACCCATTCATAGATAGAAATGCAGTAGTCAGAGTTGGAGGTCGGTTGAGGAGAACACAAATGAGAGCAGACGAAACGCACCCCATGATCATTCCCAGTAAGAACCACCTAACCTAGCTCATAATCAAACATTTTCATGCATGTGTATTCCGCCAGGGGAGACACTTTACGGAAGGCACTATCGGAGCTGCAGGGTTTTGGATAGTAGGTGGGAAGAGAGCAGTCAGCACTGTTATCCATAACTGTGTCACGTGCCGCCGACTAAGGGGCAAACAACCAGAGTAAATCATGTCAGATCTGCCAGAGGACAGAGGGTGTGCAGTGCCTCCCTTTTCATGTGTGGGCCTAGATGTTTTTGGCCCATGGGCCGTAACAGCCAGAAGAACGCAAGGGGGGCAAGCGGAATAAAAAAGATGGGCCGTCATCTTCGCGTGTATGAGCACTCGTGCCATACATATCGAAGTCATAGATTCTATGGACACTTCATCATTTATCAATGCTCTGCGTCGCTTCTTCGCCATTAGAGGAATTGTTTAGATCGGACTGTGGCACAAATTTTGTGAGTGCTTGTCGAGAGCTCCAAATAGACAAAAAGGGCTGTCACAACAACAAGATCAACACCTATCTTGAAGATAGTGGCTGTCGGTGGCAGTTCAATCCACTACATGCTTCTCATATGGCAGGATCTTGGGAACGCATGATCGGCATCACTCGACGTGTTCTGGACGCAATGCTGTTGCAGTATGGGAGCATCAAACTCACACACGAGGTGTTGGTGACATTCATGGTAGAGGTCACTGCAATAGTAAATGCAAGGGCACTTATGACGGTTTGCACGGACCCAGAGCATCCAGAGATTTTCACTCCAGCCATGCTGCTCACTCAGAAGGTTGGAATGCCGCCAGCGCCACCAGGACAGTTTGACGACCACGATCTCTTTAGAGACAATGGAGCAAACATCTTCTGGGGACGAAGAGAGAGTACCTCAGTGGACTTCAAGTACGTCGCAAGTGGAGGAAGCCAAAACCTGATTTGCGGGTTGGAGATGTCGTCCTACTTATGGATAAAAAAGAGAAGAGAAATCGCTGGCCTCTGGGGCTTATCACAAGAACCTTTCCTAGTGAGGATGGCAAGGTTAGGAAAGTTGAAATCAAGGTCATTGGTGGCGTGCAGAGGATGTATTTGAGACCCATCAGTGAAGTCATTATGTTGGTGTCAAAGGACTGAGTTCAGAGGGGCTTTGTGTAACTAAGTAACATCCCACAGATGTCAAGCGGGGAGTGTTCTGCCTCCAGCATTGTTCAGTTATTGTTGCTGTGTGGTAAAACTATGCTGCCTAGTGGTGTTTTGGAAGAACCATCACGCGACCAGGTTCAAGAAGCCATACGATCGTCATAGGAGTAGAAGATTGGGTGTGTCTTCGGTCACTACTTGGCAACGGCGCAACGAGCCAAAAGATCTGTAAGCGGATAGGAGTGGTTTCTTTGCAACGTGTTTGTGTGTCCGTAATAATATGAGAGTGAGCTAATGAAACGCTACACGTCAGAGCCTCATCCGGCTATTAGCTTAAACTGTTACGTGTAGCATACAAAACAAATGCTGATTTGTGTGTATTATGCTTTGTTACAGTTTTACAAGTTTGGTGGTATTCAACAGTAAATGCACAAACGGAACTTTCGCCTCCTGAGTGGTTACTGAATGTCATCAGTGTTTAGCTCGCTGCATAAGCCACGCATGGACGCTTGGCCGAGGGCAGAAGACCTACTCACCTAAAAAGTACTTAATGATAAAGCTCCTTCTTACCTTAAAGACCTTATAGTTCCCTATGCACCCAGCAAAACACTTCGTTCTCAGAGCGCTGGGCTACTTGTGGTTCCTAGAGTGTTTAAATGTAAAACAGGAGGCAGAACTTTTAGCTACCAAGCTCCTCTCCTATGGAACCATCTCCCTTTTCAGGTTCGAGAAGCTGATATACTCTCCACCTTTAAGATCAGGCTTAAAACCTTCCTTTTTGATAAAGCTTATAGTTAGAGATGGTTCAGGTCACTGGCACTGTTAGTCACAGGAACCATCTCTTAGTCAAGCTGCAATAGACATAGACTGCTGGGGGACTTAATTTATACACTGAGTTCCTCTGTTTCCTTTTACCTCTTCTGGCCAATACCCTCCCATCATTGTTCCATGTAACCTTGTCTCTTTCTCTCCAGTAGCTGTGCTTCTCCCCCGCTCTCTCTCTCAGTCTGTTCTCACCTACAGGTATCATTGGACTCAGAGTATTGTGTCTGTGATGGGCAGCTGCGGATCCAACCATCCTGCCTGTGCTCTGTTGTTGCTTGTTGTTGTTGCTGTGCTTTTCTCTCTCTCTATCTCTCACCCCAACTGGTTGAGGCAGATGGCCGCCCACATTCAGCCTGGTTCGGCTGGAGGTTTCTTCCTTGTTAGAGAGGGAGTTTTTCCTCTCCACTGTTGCTGTCAAATTGAATGCTTGCTGTAGGTGGGATCTGTTGGGTTTAGTTGTGTGAGGTCTTAAACCTTACTTTATAAAGTGCCTTGAGATAACTTTGTTGTGATTTGGCGCTATACAAATAAATTGAATAGTTAGACGCCAGCGATGCAGGTGTGAGAAGGTAAACATCTCGACACACACGGCGACAGGGATGAGATGTGTTATGGGAAAAGTTGTTTATTCCTTATTCTATGCAGTTATTATACAAGTTATGACTTATGTTCTACAGTTAATATCTTATATTTTATCTTACATCTGTTTTATGTATTTGACCTTTCACATAGATTGTTCAATGGTTGTCTCTGCCTGATAGACTCTGGACTCTAGCTTCTAAACCCAAGGCCAGGGAGTTGTGTCTCCCTGTCTGTTGAGACTTAGCATTCCTTCCTCTCTGATAGTCAAACGTCAGTGATGCAGGTGTGAGAATGTAAACATTTTCACACACGCGGCGACAGGGATGAGATGGTGCATGCAGTCTGATTGGGCCACACAGATGTTCCACCGTAGTCGGACAGAGGGGTTAAAAGGCAGAGACAACCTGAGGATTGTGGGCTCTTTGCATTACACCTTCGTTGTGTATGCACTGATCTCCCCAGCTGGTTTTTGGTTTGTTGATGTGCACGATCAACATCCATGCTTTTGATTTGCTTTCCCTATTATTTAAATTTTCCTTTATTTTTATAATAAATCACACAAAAGACAACTCTCTCATCTGCCTCTTTATGGGAAATTTCCACCACAATTTTGGCGTCTACAAACAGGATTCGCTGCAGGTTGTCTGGATGGTGTGAACAGGGACGATAGTCCTGAGGACTCAGCCTCCAAACCTTTACAGACATTCAGAGCTGGGAGGACTGCTCACCCATCTGGATCGCCTCTGACGAGATCCAACGAATTCAAACTCAAATCTTAACTTGGCTCAGCCCGGTGAGAGAGATTTCTTTGTGATGATTGATTTCATTTGGAAAAAAAAGAGCGGCTTCTGACGTTATCGCGCCATTCAATGGTCATTATCAGTGGTTATCAGCCCATACGTATGAGTCAGTAGGTGCCCATCTACCTGCTGGCAGCGGTGAATAGGTGCAGTAGGTCGTCGTCATTTATCCGTAAGGTTGATCACGGCTCAGATGATTTAACCAGCAGAGTCAGTAGGGGCGCTGTTGAGCGGTTGTTGTTCCGACGGGAGGATCGAAGTTTTTGATTTTGATTTATTAGCGAGCATAACTTAGCAAGTAGCTAGCGCTATTGTGTTAGCTAACTGTAACCTGTACCCTCCACCCGTTATCCAGCCCTAACCCTAACCACAATAACCTCTAAAGCTGCTTAACATAGCAACTTAGCTAGCTGTTAGCTGTTCGCGAGGAGGCAGAGCAGGCCCCTACTGGCCCGTACGAATGCGCTGATAAGTTCTGATCAGCCCATTCGTTATGGCTGATAACATTCGAAGCGGGTGAAAAAAAAACAACAGAGATTGAAACTTTTAATTTTTAATTTGGCTGAAAATTTTTAATTGGTTGGAAAAAAATCTTCTATTTGGTTGGAACATTACATTTGATTAGGAAAATTGATTAGGTCAAATAATAACCACAATAATAAATTTTCTTAATTAGGTTAAAGTCTGCTCTGGGTGGTGAGACATCGGTTGCTAAGGGTTGGCTCATGGAACCGAGTTTTCGTCAGTACTGAGGGTACGGACAAGGGTTTTTGATCTGTGCGTGGTCCACATGTGGGGGACTGAGCATAAAAGATGGCTCCTGAAAAAATGAGCGCGTTTGCAGAGTCAAGATAGATACCCGGGTTAGAGGGGGTGGTTCCCTTTTTACAGAGACTGTAAGAGAAATTTTGTGAAGGTTCCGTCCGGAACATCTAAGGCAGGAAGCCGCCAAACTGTGAAACACGTGTTCGGGCCGATCTGACTCTTCACCACCAGACAGCAACCTTACAAAATTAATGACGAGTAAATATGGTTATTAATGCGTTTCATGTTTCCATGAGTGGGAAACTGGTTATGGGTTCAAAAGGAGAATCACTTAGTGTGAAGGACATATGCACCTTAAAAGAAGAAAAGATTTAAAAAAGCAGAACTATCGAAACAACACCTCCAAAAGTAAAAACAGAGATGAGAGTAACAAAAAAAGAGATAACTCTGTGGAAGAATGTGTCTCACACACACACACACACACACACACACACACACACACACACACACACACACACACACACACACACACACACACACACACTGGACTCCTTCACCACCATCAGCAGAAGAACCGAAGGAGAAGAAGCGCCTGACCAACAACCAGAATGGGGTGGAAGCTCTGATACCACAGCAGCTGGAGGACACAGACCACAGCATGGAAGCCTCACAGACTCCCACAACATCTGCAGCCATCACGTTCTGAGCTCATCAGATGAACCAGCTACTACAAGCCCTGCACGGTCTCAATTTGCAACAAATTCAGTAATGAAATCCTGCATGTTTCTAAAAAGATTTGTGCACAATATAGGTTTGTAGACTATAGAAGAAAAGAATAAAACAGACTATAGAAGAAAAGAATAAAACAGACTTTAGGAAGACTGAAACAGACTATTAATGACTATTAAAGGGAAGATGACTATTAGAGAAAAGTAATAGTAATTACTGTATGTACCAGACTATTAAAGAAGAACGTACTCTTTCACTGTCTTGTGCAACATCTGACAGCAAGACACCTTAACATTCATTTTTGCTTTCAAACGTATGCCCAGTTAAACTTATTAGGAAGAGATCTCATGTGTAGTTTAGGTATTTGATTGATTTCCACTCCAGACGAAGTGAAAGTTACATCTACAGACATTCTAAATAACCCCTCTTTTGTTGGTGTTAACTTCAGCTCAGCTGTACTCTTGCAGGCTGCTGAAAGGAGGCTTTGACTTAGGCCCTCATGCAGGTTGCATGACAGCTTGTTTCCCCGTGTGATACGACCTCCAGAGATGCATTGTCACAACGCATGAACTTACCGCTAGGGCCGCTAGACGGCAGCACCTCCATCTGCTGCGCAGGTGCAATTAGGCACACCTCCAGCTGATCACTTGGCTGTGTACTTAAGCCAGGGTCTGGCTAGCTCTAGTTGCTGGTGAGTGAAAGTGGACAGTGATCCCTGAATTGTGTAAAAAGTGCTTGTTGATCCATGAGGAGAGTAAATAGAGCCTGTTTAGCCATGTTGCAACATAAGTCTGCCTTAGTGTCCTGCCTACAAAGAGTTGCCGTCTATTTTTGTGTTTTTCGCCTCAGCAGCAGTGTTTTGTAGAGATGGCGAAATCGAATGACACAGTTGGGCTGAAATCGACACATTGCTCGACACCATTTGATACAGTCAGAACAACAACATCTGCTGGTTGTGTGTGAGAACTGCATTCAGAGCAAACTGACCATTAAACCCTCGCTGATACGTGGTTGTTCAGGATTAAAGTCCATGTTTTATTGTCAAAATTGTGTAATTGTGTTTCTCTGTGCAAAATAATGTATAAGTAGCCTTGATGTGGCAAATATGTTTGATAGTCTGATGTTATTAGAGCTGTATTTGGTGCTTTTGCAACTCTCTTTATTACTACATTGAGGAGACATGTTTGTCATTTAGTTAAATCAAAGACCTTTATTTAATTTTATTTTTCCACAGAACATGACTTTAATCACCTTCTCACTACCTCTCCAGCTTTGGAGAAGAGCCTTATATAGATCATCCATAATCTTATAGATCATTTCCGGTCCGCTTGCCACGTTTATAAAGCTCTGACATATTGAAAGAACCTGCAGATCAGACGCTCGGCAGTCACGTGACGTATCGACACCTCTCACTCTCATTGGTCACGTGATTCGAAACGCGCTCGAGATTCTGCTTGACGACACTTCCGCTTCAAAAGATCGATGCTGAGTCGAATGGGAGGAAATCTCTAGTGTTTTGTGTTATCTTTGCCTCCTTGCCTTTTGCAAACGATTTCTGTTGGAACAATTTTTGTAATAAACCCCTTTTGTTTGCAAAGAACCAGTGACTCTGCACCAGGGTCCAGTCAGTCAGTGTGAGCGTTTGTAACAGAACTCACCAGCCAATATGGACCCAGCAGAGCAAGGCAGTTTGTCGTCGGCCGTACGCATCCAAGGGGTGACTTTGGGTCGGGCCATGCAACACATTGACGAGACCGCTAAGGCCATACTCGCGGTAAGGTCGTTAGCCCAGGAGGCTCATCGCCTCGGCTCTTCCCATCCCTCGGTGAGGCTTGCCACTCTGGAAAGATTCTGTGGGGACGCAGACCAGTTGGATGGCTTATTGAATAATATTAGCCTAATTTTTGAGACTGAACCGACCCGTTTCCTTACAGAGAGAGACAAGGTCTCATTCTGTCGGTCATGGATGGGAGGTAGCCCATACACTTGGGGCATGGCGGAGTTTAAAAGTATCACTGAGTGTTGCTCTTTATTCGCTAAGTTCTCTGAGAAACTAACACTGCTGTTTAACCCGGCGTAACTACGATGTCTCATCGCTGCGCGATGGTTCAGATTGTCTCAAGGCTACCAACCTGCTGTTTTGGAGTTTTGGACTCTAGCCGCCAGGCTGAGCTACGCAAAGGAGGAAGTTTTATGAGGGACTCGCAGAAAGCATTAAGGACACACTAGTGGGACATAAGCTTCCAGGGAAGCTACGTGACTTGATAGAGTTGGTTTTGGGACTGGGCCAGAGAGTCATGGCTCGGGCGGCGGAGCGCCCAAGTCAGCGGCTTTTGCCTCCGACGTTGTCAAAAAGGCTGGAAAAGGTGCCTAATACCTAACACAACCTGCGTAAAGTGTTTAGTAAGGCTAGGGCGACTTTCTCACCTCCACATCGGCCTATGATTGTGCCATCGACCTCCTCTCTGGATCTACGCCGCCTAGCGGGTGGGTTTTCTCTCTGTCACAGCAGGAGAGGGAGGCAATAAAGAAGTACATTGCTGAGTCCCTGCAGGCAGGTCTCATCCAGCCGTCCTCCTCTCCAGCTGTAGCCGGGTTCTTCTTTGTGGCCAAGAAGGATGGCTGAGACCGTGCATGGTCTCATACATGACTACAAATGGTTAAATAGTGTCACTGTACTGTATGTAACCGGTATCCATTGCCATTAATGTCATTGGCTTTCAAACTGTTACAGGGAGCTACAATATTCACCAAACTGCATCTCAGGAATGCCTATCATCTGGTACGTGTAAAGAAGGGTGACAAGTGGAAGACGGCGTTTAATACACCCACTGGCCACTATGAATATTTATTAATGACTTTTGGCCTCACCAACATGCCGGCAAGGTGGCAGCGGTGGCAGCAGTGGCGGATTGCCCCAAACCCAGGGATCGCAAGCAGCCCCAGCAGTTCCTAGGATCCGTTAATTTCTACCGGCGGTTTATCCGGGGTTTCAGCAAGGTGGCTGGACCGATCTACATCCTCACTTCCATGAGGACCCGGTTCATGTAGACAGGGCAGGCACGGTCTGCGTTCAACTGTCTGAGACAGCTGTTCACCGCGGCTCCCATCTTGCGCCTTTCAGATCCACAGTATCAGTTCATCATGGAGGTGGACACGTCAAGTTCAGGGACCAGCACGGTTTTGTCCCAGCGGTAAGCCGACAAGAGGAATGTGCATCCCTATGCCTTCTTCTCTAAGCAGTTCTCGGCAGCGGAGCAAAACTATGACGTAGGGAAACAGGAGCTGCTGGCCATCAAGATGGTGCTGGAGGAGTGGCGTCATTTGCTGGAGGGTGCTCAACAGCCTTTTATTGTGTTGACCGACCATCGTAACCTTGAATATGTCAAGACGGCTCGCAGGTTGAATGCCTGCCAGTCGCGCTGGGCTTTGTTTTTACTCGCTTTAAATTTTTACTGTCATACATACCCGGTTCACAGAATGTCAAGCCGGACGCATCATGTGTACTTTAAGATGTTAATAAACCCCTTTTTTATTTTTATGATATTGCTTTGAGTTTCTCTCTTTTCTCTTTGTGTGTTCTTACTGAATCTCTCTGAGTTGGATCTTCATGTAGTAAGGTTTGGGAGTCTGAGTGGCCCCAAACACTAGCGTGTAATCTGGTTCTCCGGCATCTTCAGGCCAGATGAACTTGAACTTCTTCAGCATATATATATATATATACACACAGAAACCAATGAGCTGATATACGCTTCCGCATCAGTAATCCTAGAGGTGCTTGGCTATAAGAGCAACCATGGGAGCCATAAATGAAGCTTGGAGGCAAAAATCAAGGCAGCTTGGAGTGAAGTGAGCCAAATGACAGAGGCCCAGAGAGGTGCAATGAAAAGACCGATGCCTAAGAGGTACAGCCAGATGACCATACCTGAAGCACTCGAAACTGCCAAGCTGCAGCCGCCTAAAGGGATACACCAGAGACAATGAAGCCAGACGAATAAACCGGTTGTTCGCAACACAACCTGCGAAAGTGTACTCTCAATGGCAGGGTGATAACAGCAGAGCAGACCCACCAAGGCTGGAAACTGAACAGTACTGGAAGGGTATATGGGAAAGGGAGGCATCACACAACAGTGATGCACAGTGGCTGGTGGATCTGAGGGAAGATCACAGCAACCTCCCTGAACAGAATCTAGTGACTATCACAGTGGCAGACATCCAACAAAGAGTCTCAGGTATGAAAAACTGGACAGCACCTGGCCCTGACATGATCCACGCCTACTGGCTAAAGAAGCTCACTGCAATCCATGAGCGCCTGGCAGCACAAATGAACCAGCTGCTAAGGGATGGGACTCACCCTGAATGGCTAACCGAAGGGCGAACGATCCTGATAATGAAGGATCCCTCAAAGGGTACAGTCCCATCCAACTACCGGCCAATAACCTGTCTCTCCACAACATGGAAGCTCATGTCAGGCATCATCGCAGCTAAGATAAGTGGGCACATGAGTCAATACATGAGCGAAGCACAGAAGGGCATTGGTAAGGATACCAGAGGAGCCAAACACCAACTCCTGGTTGACAGAACAGTCGCCCAAGACTGCAGAGTGCGACACACCAACCTGTGCACAGCCTGGACTGACTACAAGAAAGCCTATGACTCAATGCCACACGCATGGATCACTGAATGCTTGAAGCTGTACAACATCAACAGAACTCTAAGGGCCTTCATTGCAAACTCGATGAGGTTGTGGAGAACCACCCTTGAAGCCAATGGGAAGCCACTTGCCAAAGTATCCATCAAATGTGGCATATACCAAGGAGATGCACTGTCCCCACTGCTGTTCTGCATAGGTCTGAACCCCCTCAGCCAAATAATAAACAAGACTGGCTATGGATACCGACTCCGGAATGGAGCCACCATAAGTCACCTCCTCTACTGTACATGGATGACATCAAGCTGTACACCAAGAGTGAGCGAGACATCGACTCGCTGATCCACACCACCAGGATCTACAGCTCGGACATCGGGATGTCATTCGGGCTCGAGAAATGTGGGGGGATGGTGACAAAGAGAGGCAAGGTAATCCACACAGGGGTCTCACTCCCAGAAGGAACAATAGTAGACATTGAGGACAATTACAAGTACCTTGGAATACCACAGGCAAACGTCAACCTTGAACAGGCAACAAGGAATGCGGCAACAGCCAAATACCTCCAACGAGTAAGGCAAGTCCTAAGAAGCCAGCTCAATGGCAAGAACAAATCCCAGGCAATAAACAGCTACGCCCTGCCAGTGATCAGATACCCTGCGGGAATAATAAGGTGGCCAAAGGAAGAGATACAGACCACAGATGTTAAGACACGAAAGCTCCTCACCATGCATGGAGGGTTCCACCCCAAATCCAGCACCCTAAGACTGTACGCTAGCCGCAAGGAAGGAGGCCGAGGACTAGTGAGCGTGAGAGCCACTATCCAGGATGAAACATCCAAGATCCATAAGTACATCAAGAATAAGGCCCGACAGATGACGTGCTGAGTGAATGTCTCAGGCAGTGGAGAACAGAGGATGAGATGCTGGAAGAGGGACCATCATGGGAGGACAAGCCCTTACACGGGATGTACCACCGGAACATAACTGAAGTGGCTGATCTCAACAAATCCTACCAATGGCTTGAAAGGGCTGGGCTGAAGGACAGCACAGAGGCACTCATCCTGGCTGCACAGAAGCAGGCCCTGAGCACCAGAGCCATAGAGGCCCAGATCTACCACACCAGACAAGACCCAAGGTGTAGACTGTGCAAAGAGGCCCCTGAGACGATCCAGCACATAACTGCAGGGTGTAAGATGCTGGCAGGAAAAGCATACATGGAACGCCATAACCAAGTGGCTGGCATAGTATACAGGAACATCTGCGCGGGGTATGGACTGGAAACCCCAAGGTCAAAGTGGGAAACACCTCCCAAGGTGGTAGAGAACGAGCGAGCCAAGATCCTGTGGGACTTCCAGATCCAGACTGACAGAATGGTAATGGCGAACCAACCAGACATTGTGGTGGTGGACAAAGAGCAGAGGAAAGCCGTAGTGGTGGATGTGGCAATACCAAGCGATAGCAACATCAGGAAAAAGGAACATGAGAAACTAGAAAAATACCAAGGGCTCATAGAAGAACTGGAGAAGGCTTGGAAGGTGAAGGCCTCAGTGGTGCCTGTGGTGATCGGAGCACTTGGGGCAGTGACCCCCAAACTGGAGGAGTGGCTACAACAGATCCCTGGAAAAACATCCGAAATCTCAGTCCAGAAAAGTGCAGTCATAGGAACAGCAAGGTTACTGCGCAGAACCCTCAAGCTCCCTGGCCTCTGGTAGAGGACCCGAGCTTGGAAAGTGGATGAGACCACCCGCGGAGGGTGAGAATAGAGTGGTATATATCTTAGCCATTTCTTTCTTGTTCCAGTAGCCCACTTCTCGCCAAGGTGCTATATATATATATATATATATATATATATATATATATATATATATATATATATACACACTCTATTCTCACCCTCCGCGGGTGGTCTCATATATATATATATATATATATATATATATATATATATATACAATATATATACTGTATATGGCTGCAGGCTCAGGTTTTTCTTAACTGTAAACTGGCTTTGACTCACCATAGCCCATGGACCATTGGTTGTCTTGGCAATCTGTGTGAAACAGCGGACAGTCTCTTTGATGAACTCATCATCGTACTCGTAACGTGTCCCAAACAGAACTTGGCAGATGATGTTAGTGGCTGCATTATGAAACATAACCTGAGGACTCAGCTTTATGCCTGTAAAAGATGTTATGCGGATCTTGTATTACGTAAGTCTTACAGTATGGTGAGTATCACTGGTGTAACTGATTACACACCGATGTTCTTCTCCAGGGTTTTGATGATGTGTTGTATCTCTCCATGAATCCTGTCCTCCATGGTGTTCTTCCCCAGACCAAAGTTCCTCAGGGTCATCAGGGCAAAGCGACGATGTTCCTTCCATCGAGGGCCGTAATCTACCACAATTACTCCTACAATAAATGTTGACGTATAGAGAATATGTTGAATATTTCCACGTCAAGCAAGATTTTACATTGCTTAGTTAGAGATAGAGTCTGAAACTAGGTTCCAAATTAGAACTAAATTCAAAAGAATCAGGTGGGGACGGTAAAATAAATTCTAACTGTCATACTGCTATGTACTAAAGATGGGACCATTGTTTCAAACTGAATGGCACTTAATAAACTTAATGTGAACAGAGACCTAAAGCTCAAGTAAAAGGTACAGTAGATAGACTAAAGACGGACAAAGATGATCTTATATCGCAGATGTAGTCTTATAACAAAGTATAGCATAGACCTTTCCTGTGGGTGACATCATTAAGAAACATGTCCTGAGGTCGTCCAGAGAAATCACGAGCCTTGTTCACCAGAGCTTCTTTCAGGGCTTCCACTCCATTAATAACCACAGTTCGGTTGGGGCCAATGAACAGGCTGTAGACATTACCGTACGACTTCCTTAGCTGAAAGAACACAAAACAGTAATAATGAAATAATGTACAGTACTTACAGTAGTAGATAGAAAAACATTAAAGTGTCTCATCTGTGAAAGTTCTAATGACTAAGAGGAGACATGAAATTGAGGGGTAAAATGTAGGTTAGTATTATAAGTAGCTATGCAATATTCAACATCAACAACACCTTTGGACCTTTATAATGTGTTATATAAAGGCAGTAAAGTGTTTGACCTTTACTACTGGCTACATTGGAGCCAAGGGGCGGTTACCTCTGTACAGACAGTGCTTGTGTAAATACTGTATCACAAGGAAGATCATTTTATTCTGAATAGATTGTAAGTTGTATATGTTTATCAAACATTTCATAAAAAGTTTTGTTCTTAATAATATCACTAATATGATTGCAATTCAAGGCATTTATTATTCATCACTCATTTTAATGTCTCACCCTCTCAAGGTCCTTCAGAGGGTTCTCAAGGTTCAGGTTCAACAGATTTCCCAGTAGTGGCAAAGCGGGAGGTCCTGGAGGAAAGTTCTCAGGCCTTCGGGATTTGAGCTGAAGGATGATGAAGCACACGCAGAGCGACAGCAGGATGATTGTAGCAAACATGGTGGACTGGATCAGACTGAGCTGAAGTGGCTGCAGGACCTGAATGACCTGCTTTATAAGGACGATCTGCCTCCTCTGGGAGTGCACTTTGTTCAGTGTATGAAAGGTGAGTGAGAACAAGGGGACAGGCTGAGTCCTGACCTTTTGTCTTCTCTGGTCACATTTGGTCTACTGCTTTCAAATTACTCAGCATTTTTCAAAACCTTTTGTAAGATCTTTGCACTCATTCAAAATGTCACAAATGTGTCATTTTACAGAGATAATTATTGATTTACAACAACACCAATACTGAACAATAACAATTGTGTTATTGTTTTATTTTTGTTAATTTTATAACTATGTTTTACACATCAAATTTATATTACTGTATGTTACCTTTTATAAAGTATTTTGATGACAGAATGGTGTTTTGTTTGACTAATAACTAAAGGAAGCATTTCTTCTGAGCAGAATAGTGTCTTAGGTTCTTTCTAATTAAATTACAATATGGTGTTGCCAGACGCTCATTACCCAGTCTCCACCTTCACATATGAGTAAAACCAACCACTCCGGTAATTTCTGCAACACACAATAACCATACATTAAAATATTATTATTGAAATCGCAAATTTTAATATTCTACTTTAAAACCACAATCTTACTGTATTATAAATATACCTGTTACATCAATCCTCAAAAGCACAATAGTCACAAGTCTCCCTCTGGATGCCACCCAACTGATCGCATGGCCACACTTCCATTTTAATATTCTACACTACAATAATCTGATTGCTTAAAACCCAAGCAGCCGGACCAGATGTCATCAGCTCCAGACTCGTAAAGTCCTGTGCATGTGAATTGTGTGGAATTATGGAGCATGTTTTCAATCTGACCCCCAAGCCTGGAAGGCACTGGTACCACGCAGGAAGACCTCCTGCGTGGTACCAGTGCCTAAGACACCGCATGCTAGGGACCTCAGCAGCTTCAGACCAGTGGTCTGTCACGTCCCATCTGATAAGATAAGTGTCTCTGTCATCAGCTAATCACAACCTGAAGTACTTAAACGAACTGTCAATGTATCAACACAGGTTGGAAAACAATCTAACACCACTGTTCAACAGGACGAAGCTAATCGTTATGAGACATTAATTGTAACCATGCTGTGTTAGACTTAATTTTATATTATTCTGATTATTACTTTAATCATATGGTTGACATACATGATGCTTCCATGTAACTTTACACACTACTTTTGAAGAAGAAAATTTGACAACAACACTGAGTTTAAATATCCTAAAGTTGATTTGGTGTTTGATTTGCTCACTTTATTCACTACAATTAGTTGTTATCATTCATCTACAGATGATAGAGGTTATAAGACTTCACAAACAGCAATACTGTCACAAACACACGATGGAGGAAGGACTCATATGCACAGCGTCGACTTGGTTAAGAACAATAGTTTAATGGTCAAGGTCAGGCAGGCAGCGACTGGATCCAACAGGGGGTAGGCAAAGGCGAGGTCAAAAACAGGCTATGGTCAGACTTACGGCTTAGGACTGTCAAAGGCTGGACTAGAGACAAAGTAAGGTAACACGACAGTGTCATACACGATCAAGAGATGCAGGGTAACGCTAGAATGATGGTCAAGACAACGCACACAGTCTGGCAAGGTGCTATGGTGAGAGGTGGTGTTTAAATACAGAGGAGTTGATTATTAATGATGCACAGGTGAGGTTAACAAGGACCGGAAGTGAAGCTAGATTAACTGGATATGAATACTGGGAAGGAAGTGGTACCAAAATAAAACCGGAAATGAGTAAGACAGTGACTAATAATCGTGAACTATGACATATACGCATCATCATTCTGGTTATTCCCAGATTCTCCTATTCACTCTAGACCCAAAAACACAATTAAAGATCCAAAAGCATGAAATCTAAATGGTACCATTTAGACTTTTGCACATTTAACTAAATGTGAGAAATCATGTTGTGTCATTTAGTTAAATGTAAGTAAACTAGTTATAGGTGCTCCTTGTAAATTCGGCACCCCATACATGCAATGATTGGGCTACACAGACATTCCACTGTAGTCGGACAGAGGGGTAAAAAGGCAAAAGCAACTTAAGGATGGTGAGCTCTTTGCATCACACCTTCGTGGTGTATGCACTGATCTCTCCAGCTATTTTTTTGTTTGTTGATGTGCACGATCAACATCCATGTTTTTGATCTGCTTTCTTCATTATTTTTTTTCCATTATTTTTTATAATAAATCACCCAAAGACACTCTCTCATCTATCTCTCTGTGGGAAATTTCCACCACAGTGGCCAGCTGTGTCTTAACCCACCAGCCCTGGTGGAGCGGATCATCACCCAGTTGTATCTACACAATTAGACATTTAGGGCAGGGGATGCTGTCCAGGAGACACATCGTCAGTCAGCAGTCATGCTTTTAACGTACTCTAGTTCCACCAACTCACATTCAAGCTAGGCTGCATGGCCCTGGGGTGCCGCTCCCCCTGTCCTCTGCTTCTCCCTTGTTGGGGAGGGGGAACCACAGCTTAAGAGGTGCTACGGACCCTGTCTGGGGCCCCGTGGGCAGCAGGCCAGAGACCTACCCTCCCCATGAATGATAGTGAGAGTGCATGCGTTCACTGAGTAGATATTTGTGTGTGTGTGTGTGTGTGTGTGTGTGTGTGTGTGTGTGTGTGTGTGTGTGTGCGTGTGTGTGTTGTAATGGAATAATTTTGCCTTTGTGCTATTTCTTATCCAACACAGTCGTCATGTGCTGGTTAGGTGCATTACTTAACTGAACATTCTTACACAAACAACTAATCTCTTGCGCCCTGTCGTACATCAAGTCTAAACATCTGATGTTCCATTTGACTGACTAATAATTTATGATATATGTTTGTCTTTTACACCCGGACTCTGGCTCCTTCCTATCTGACTCCCCACCAGACCCAAGGCTGTTAAAGCGAATGCATCTTGTCTTGGAAGCTCAGTCTTCCTTCCTTTGGATAACAAGACACGATGATGCAGAAGTGAGAATGTTTGCATTCTCACTCACAGTGAGATAAGGTGGCACAAACAATTCTATTGGTGCAGAGAGACATTCACACACAAGTGGACTCTTTGCATCACACCTTCGTGGTGTGTGCACTGATCTCCCCAGCTGTTTTTTAGTTTGTTGATGTGCACGATCAACATCCATGCTTTTTACTTGCTTTCCCCATTATTTTTATTTTCTTTATTATTTCAATAAATCGCACAAAAGGACAACTCTCTCTCATCTGCTTCTTTATGGAAAATTTCCACCACAGAAATTGGCGTCTACGAACAGGATCCCGCGGCAGGTCGTCTGGACGGTGTGACCAGGGTAGTCCGATAGTCCAGAGGACTAGGTCGCTCAGCCTCCAAACCTCTACAGCTGTTCTGAGTGGGAGGACTGCTCACCCGTCTGGATCGCCTCTGACGAGATCCAACGAACTCAAAATCCAACGAACACAAAATCCAACCTCTACTCGGCCCGGTGAGAGAGATTCCGTTTTGTTGCGACTTATCGAAGAAAAAAAAAACGGGTTTGAAATTGGTTTCAGGTATTCGGGTTTACTTGGCTCTGATCATTTGGTTTAGGGAAAGTAAGGCAAATAACTATTAATTCTAAAACATCCCCTACTAGACTAAAACATACGACAAAAGAAGACATAATTAGGACTAGAGATAATAATGTTTCTAAAACGACTATTTGGCTGAAAAAAAATATAATATTAGGAACAAACAAAAAAAATATTATAATTTTAAAATTTAATATTCGGGTAAAAATTAATTAGGTCAAGGTCTGCCCTGGTGGCCGAGACGGTGGTTGCTAAGGGTTGGCTCGTGGAACCGAGCTTTCGTCTGTACTGAGGATACAGACCAGTGTGCAGATCTGAGCGTAGTCCAAAGGGAGTGGACAAGGAAATAAAAAGACGGCTTCTGAAAGACGGAGCGCGTTTGCAGGGGGAAGTGTTTTCGAGATAAGGGGGACCCAGGTCTTAGAGGGGCCTGACGGTGAGGGAGCACTTCTGAGAACTCTGTCGCTGATCTGAGCGGTTCCCTGAGAAATTTTGAAAAAAGGTTCTGGCCGGAACACACAAAAATCTAAGGCAGGAAACCGCCGGGACTCTGAAAGATGGGTTTGGGGCGATCTAAGTCTCCACCACCAGACTGCAGCATTACAAAAGTTGTACAAAAAATCATCAAATCAAAAAATCAATTCAAAAAATTACAAAAGAGTGGTAAACTGGTTATGGGTTCAAAAGGAGAATCACTTAGTGTAAAAGACATATGCACCTTAAAAGAAAAATTAGATACAAAAGATGAGATTTGAAAAAGCAAAACTATCAAAACTAAAGCCCTAAAAGAAACAAAAGAGTGATGAGAGTAACAGAAAAAAAAGGAGATAACAACTCTGGGGAAGAATTGTTTGAACTCTGCCACACCACCCACGCACACACACACACACACACACACACACACACACACACACACACACACACACACACACACACACACACACACACACACACACACACACACACACACATACCACACACACACACATATCATGTCAAGAGCAAATGCTCCCATTGTTTCTGCTCTCTATTCTAATGCAGAACTGAGCGCGATGAGGGTAAATCCGGATCTGGACTCCTTTCCCACCATCAGCAGAAGAACCGAAGGAGAAGAAGCGCCTGATCAACAACCAGAACAGGGTGGAAGGTCTGATACCACAGCAGCTGGAGGACACAGACCACAGCATGGAGGCCTCAACGACTCCCACAACGTCTGCAGCTATCACGTTCTGGGCTCATCAGATGAACCAGCTACTACAAGCGTGTGTGTCTGACACAGACACCTGCTTATGACAATCAGCAAAGGAAAACAAGTACAGAGCAACAGCAGAGTGAGAAGACGTGCTTTGACACAGACACTGGTTGAAACAACAGGAGAGGCTTCAGACGTGATCGGCCCAATAGAGCTGCAACCGAGGATCCAGGAAAGGTCTTTAATTGAGGAACAACTGTCCCATCTAAGTCAGGCTTCACCCACTGGCGCTCACATGAGACTGATGGTTGCGAAAGGAGGAATGTGACGATTCCTTTTCACGTGACGTAGAAGACAGTACCGCAAACACACACACATTTCCACACATGCAATGAAGAAACACGCTTACAGCTGATACACGCTCAAATTCATGTTCATGCTTATCTGCTTGCAATGAAGAATCGCTTTTTGCTCAAAAAATCCCAGAGTGATTTTCAAATGATGACAAACAGCTAAATGACAACTGTTGCATGACTTTGCAGTCTGATGGGTTTAAACTATTTCAATTTACAACAAATTCAGTAATAAAATCCTCCATGTTTCTAAAAAGATTTGTGCACACTATAGGTTTGTCTGGCCAGACTGTAGAAAACAAAAAAACAAAAACAAAACCAGACTATAGGACGACTGAAACAGACTATTAATGACTATTAAAGGGAAGACGACTATTAGAGAGAAGTAATAATAATTACTGTACGTACCAGACTATTAAAGAAAAACTTACTCTTTCACTGTCTTGTGCAACATCTGACAGCAAGACACCTTGAGATTTATTGTTGCTTTCAAACTTAGGAAGAGATCTCATGTGTAGTTTAGGTATTTGATTGATTTCCACTCCAGACGGAGTGCAGGTTACATCGACATTCTAAATAATCCCTCTTTTGTTGGTGTTAACTTCAGCTCAGCTGTGCTCTTATCATTGGCTGCTGAGGGGGGGCTGTAACTGAGGCTCTCACACAGGCTGCATCTCAGCTTGTTTCCATGTGATACGACCTCCAGAGATGCATCTGACCTGTCCTGTACAGCACATGTGTCTTCTGGTCCTGATGATAAGTTGATTTCACACGCACACAGACAAACTGACCTCCACTTCCCTCTTTTGGGATGAACACAGGTCTGCGCTTGCGATTTCTTTTACTAACGAACAAAAAGATTTTTATTTTTATTCTACAGTTCCACACATCCCTCTGTAAAAACATGATGGAGACAGATGCAGGACGTGGGTCCTTTTGTGAACAGATGTCAACGGGGTGGAGACTGGTGAACGACTTCTGACCCCATGTGACGTATTTACCCACATTACATGCTTTTGTTTTTATTTTCATTTTTCAGAGGACGCTCTGACCCAACCCTCAGCCTTACAGGAAGCCCTGCTTCCCTGTGGCTCACACACAGACATGATGTAGGTTTGTTCAGAGGATGTGAACCAGTGGTCGTCACACTGACACACGTCAACAACAACACCCTCTTAAAGGAAGCCATAGATGGCGTTACTGCAGACACCACTAAGCTACTGAAACATTGGATGCTACAGGCCACAAAGAGAGCCTGTCTAAATTACACTTTGTTTAGACAAAGGTTATTTGTATGGGGCATTGTAATTACAGCTGATGGCAAATCCATCTCATCCAACAGAGTTAAAGCAATTTGAAACCTGCCTAAACCGTGCACGTATAAACAGCTTATGTCTTTTCTAGGTCTTCGTTCTTATTGTAGGAACTTCATTCTTAACTTTACTGTCTTTGAGGCCCCACTCAGGGTTCTGATGCAGACATCTTCATCGTCCACTTCTTCTCTCACGTGGACGTCTGAGGCTGAACAACGTTCACTGACCTCATGCTCACTCTTCAGTCGGCTCCTACTTTGGGTCTTCCTGATCTGACCCTACGCGACCTTTCACTCAAACAGTGAATGAGAAATCAGGTTGTACGACTTCTGTTCTTTTGTCCTCATACTGTGTCTTTGATTCTTTTGGAATAGATCACATCTTTCTACAGCCCGATGGCTTAGATGCAACACCACCTTGCTCAACATGCTAAACATTACTATCAAGATGTTATCTTGAAGTCTGGCGCTTTGCTAAGACACTACTCAGGCTGCAGAGTTGATTGTATTGACTCAAGCTAGTAAACCAGCAGAAGGAGAGTCTTTTACCATCTACACAGACTCCACATATGCTCTGTAGAAGCATAGGAAAATTTTGAAGTCTGATTGCAAACCTATCTCACATTATGATAAGGTTCTGCTTTGCTGGACGCTGTCCTGCTGCCTACTGTACAGCTAATGCTGTTTGTAACCGTCCGACTCACACCCTCAGTGACGACTTTGTTTGTGCCGACATGCAGCTGCAGACGCTGTTTGTGCCGACATGCAGCTGCAGACGCTGCTGCGAAGGTCACTGCCCAACAACCCCTCCCTCTCCTCATCCTCGTTCCCTCTCCTCATTTCCTCTCTACCCTTTCCTTCCTCATCTCCCTGTGCTTTAAACACTTTCTACCTCACAAGAACGCAGACTCTGGCTGACGAATGGTTCCACCTGTAGCCATGGAGTCTGGTTTGAGCCTGACGACAAGCTGTGCCGCCCAAACACTTTTTCCCCACAATTCAGATTTCCCAACAGGTAAAAACAGGCGACAGGACCACTGCAAACCATCCAACCAGGGGGCTGGTGATCGTTAAGGAGTTCAGGAGGAAGCATTGGGACTCCAAACGGTGGCGAGGCCCCTTCCAGGACCTTCTGACGACCAACACGGCTGTAAAGATCGCAGAGAGAGCGACTTGGATCCACTCCATCCAGGAAGGTCTCGGATCCAACAGCCGACCCTCCATCTACATCTCACGGAGAAAACTACAACTAACGAAAAGAACTGAGAAGGACGACCCTTGCTGTGCTCACACACGCACTGAGGCGAGGCTGCGTTGACCGTTCAGCTAAAGGTGTGAGCCAAGCGCCCCCTGAAGCTGCGCCGGTGAATCACACTATCAGACCATACATCTACACACACGTTCCTGAGAAAACACACACACAAGCAGCCTTCAGTTGCCGACGCTGGACGACGTGTAGACTCTTCACATCACAGGAGTGACAGTGACTCAGACGACATTGGGAGGAAACCTGGCGGTGATAACAAATCCCAAGTGTCTCTGTGATCAGCTGATCACAACCTGAAGAACCCCAACGGACAATCAATACTTCAACACATAGGTTGGAAACAATCTAACGCTACTGTTCAACAGGAAGAAGCAGATTGTTACAAGACATCAATTGTAACCTTTTTTTTGTTAAACTTTTATGTTACTTGGATTATTGTCTTAATCATATGATGTTTCTATGTAACTTTTAACACTATTTTTGAATGAGATAATTTCACAACAACATTGAGTTTAAATATCCTAAAGTTGATTTGGTGTTTGATTTGCTCACAATCACTTTATTCACTGCTACAATTAGTTTTTATCCTTCATCTACAGATGAAAGACAACACAAGTGGAAATATGCATCATCATTCTGGTTAAATCCCTGATTCTCCTATTCATTCTAGACGCAAATCTACAATTAAAGATCGGAAAGTTATCCCACTGGTTAGAGGTCTCATCATGCGTGCGACCTCAGCAACACTCCTATATCAAATGACACAATGCACTATGTTCAGAAACCCTGACTCTAATTCACTAATTACTTTGACGATGGTCTTAGGCTATCTGATCACAAAACATAATCTGATACGAATATGATTATTGGCTTATTTTCGTCACATGCCTATACAGAGGTTATTCTTGTATAACTACCCACCAAAACAGCTCCCAACCTTTTATCCCTAAGTTACTTGCATTTTATGTGAAGGTGTATTTTTGAATCTTGATGAGTTAATACACTTACTGTTTCATTTGTAAGGGCTGTTATTATTTCGAAATGCAATGTTTGACAATTTTTATTATTTTAGTGTTTGATTAATGAGTAATCAAAAGGGGGGAATGTAATGGAAAAATTTTGCCTTTGTGCTATTTCTTATCCAACACAGTCAACATGTGCTGGTTAGGTGCAATACTGAACATTCTTACACAAACAACTAATCTCTTGCGCCCTGTCGTACATCTAGTCTAAACATCTGATGCTCCATTTGACTGACTAATAATTTATGATATATGATCAACATCCATGCTTTTTATTTGCTTTCCCCATTATTTTTATTTTCTTTATTATTTCAATAAATCGCACAAAAGGACAGTCCACAACAGGGTGTGTGTGTGTGTGTGTGTGTGTGTGTGTGTGTGTGTGTGTGTGTGTGTGTGTGTGTTTGCTGCCTTGGTGGTCTCTTCCTCCGCCGACTTTGGTGCCTCATATTGCGGACCAGATGTGGCGCCAGGGGATGTGGTCCCCCTTTCTTGGCATGGGGGTTTCTCCTTGTGGACTTCCTACAGACAGCGAGTCCTCAGACCCTCCCACTGGGGGGAGAGTTTGCCACTGGTTCTCCTGGGGTGGTCCTTTCTGACCTTGGGTGTCGCTTCTTTGGCTGCTGCAGCTGTGCCTGGGGGATTCTGTGTGGGCAGCTCGGTTCGCGATGCCTGCACTGAAGATATGTGGGTCTCCTGGCAACTAGGTCTCTCCCTCTGTTGACTGGATGGCGGCCGAGCTCCTCCCATCACCCTGGCTTTCACAAGTGGAATTGTTCATGCTCCAACAGCTGTCTCACCCTTTTGGTAAACCATGTTATTTTACAGCTTTACTTGTGGCATTCAGCCTTTGTGTCATTAGGGGCGCTCTCATGTGTTTTGTTTTTTTCTTTCATGTTCATTTTCTGTCGGAACCGACGGGGGGAGTTTGTAACAATACTAACCTTGTAGTGTGACACACAACACCAGAGCTGATAGACAGGCTTCCTAATCTTAACTGTAAATACTGCTGTCATTTACTGTTATCACTATTAATAATGCTTGATGATGATAGTTGCAATATTATAAATCACGGCAATTAAGTATTATATGATTATGTTTAACAATATATATGTATAGATGTATGTATGCTAATTTTTTTATGTATGAGTGTATGCCCTAACATCATTATAGGTATTAATATTAATTCGATAGCTAACTATAGTACAGCAGGTATTTACAGTAGTTATAAATGTGTCTGCCTAAGGTATATCTTCATTTATTTATTTTTGATTTGTTTGGTTTCAGCAGCTGGTTTTACTCTCTCTACACTGCTGTAACACCAATGCGTTATTGCAGAAGCAAATAGAAGTAAAATAGTGTGGAAAAATCTATTGTGACGAATACATAGTTTTATAATTGTTTAAGTTCTAGAGCTTTACCATGCCCCTAACAATAACAACAAAAAGCTGAAGCAGGTTGAAGAACTCTGCCACAGTAATATGTTAAACCACAAGCCAAACAGCAACTGTTAGGCTCAATGAATTTTACAAGGTATTCAATTAGTGAACATGTGGTAAAAGACTGAGGCCTGAATTTATAAAAAATAATTGAATTTTTTATTTTGACAGATGTTCATAATGAAAAATGCATATTTAGAATTCAGTTAATACAGACAGACGTCTGTAGGTGTGTAGATGAGCACCAAGACAGAAATTATACGATGATTGGGTATGAATATTAAGACACAATTAAGACAGCATCATAACTTGATGATCTTATTGCCAAAGACATGATATACAGTAAATATTACATAATTACAGACGTTCACCAAGTGCCATCCTGTGCTGGTGTCATGACAGGATAAGTATGAGACCAACCATAACAATAGTAAAGTTACTGAAATTCACATTGTATGTGCATTCAAACTCTGAGAGACACAATAAAAAAGAAAATTTCAGGAAATCACATTGTATGATTTTTAAAGAATTTATTTGTCCTGCAATGAAAATAAGTATTTTAACATCTGAGAAAATCAGTGTAAACATTTGGTACCGAAACCCTTGTTTGCAATCATAGAGGTCTAACATTTCCAGGAGTTCTTGACCAGGTTTGCACACACTGTAACAGGGATTTTGGCCCACTTCTCCACACAGATCTCCTTTAGATCAACCAGGTTTCAGGGCATAGAACATACAGTAATTTATCTTACAGTATTTATCTTAGTTTTAAATTTGCTTTTAATTTGAAACAAACATCAGGGATGTAAGGTAATAACACTCAGATATTTTGTGGTCACAGCCCTCCACCTCTGCCCTTTCACTACACACTAGACAACTTGTTAATTAAACATGTTACTTTGTGTATATGTTGAAATATTTGACATGACTGTTCTGTGTCATATCATCAATCAAAATTCAAACCGCTGACAGGTAATTATCTTGTTTTATTGACACATGTCAAAAGCGTTTGACAAAGGAAAGAATTGAAGCACGAGGTGTAGCGCGGCAAATCATGGGCCATGTCCAAAACAACAAATCCCATTATGGAACAATGTACAAAGGTGGTGTTATGTGATCATCATGTGTATGGCTGTCTACATGGTTTATGTGGTGAAAGGATGGCTTCAGGACACAGTAGGTGAACTGTGTTTGTTTAAAGGTGTTAATAAACCCCTTTTTTATTTTTATGATATTGCTATGAGTTTCTCTCTCGTTTGTTCTTACTGAATCTCTCTGAGTTGGACCTTCATGTAGTAAGGTTTGGGAGTCTGAGTGGCCCCATACACTAGCGTGTAATCTGGTTCTCCGGCATCTTCAGGCCATATGAACTTGAACTTCTTCAGCAGAGTCACCATGATGAGGAAGAGCTCCATACGAGCCAAACCCTCTCCCAGACATGTACGAGGACCTGATCATGTATCAGTAGTGACAGAAGTAAAAGACTTTAGAGTTAGGCTCAGTTAACGTAGCTGCACATGCTACTGCAAGTATGAAAAGCAATAAGACCTACAGTAGTAGTTGTGTTTATGACCTTGTACCTGCAGAGAAAGGCATGAAGGCCTCAGGTTTAACAAACTCGCCCTTGTTGTTGAGGAAGTTTTTAGGGTTGAAGTCATTTGGGAATTTCCATTGTCCTTGTTCATTCAGCAGTGATGAGAGGTTTGGAATAATCACAGTACCCTAAACAGAAAAGATAAATCGAATTACACTTGTATTTAACTGTAACTGTAGTGGCTTCATCATTGTGAGCCTTTAAAATTTATAATGATCATTTCAGATGCAGAAAAGCTGTAGTACTGTAGATGTGTTTTACAGCCAGTTCAAATTCAGATTACAACTCTCACTGTATTACAAATTTTGGAACTCATAATCATCTTAAACAAAAGTTTGAATCTTTAGGTGTCTAGCGAAAACTTGTAAAAAACATTAAAGTTCTCAGGAATCCGAACCAATGGATGCAGTAGTGGCGCATAGGAACAGTTTAGCAACATTACAACAATTACAAATGTTGTTTAGTGTAATCACGTCTTATCCACCAGGAATATGCACATGTGCATGTACTGTACAGTATGTGATGCAGAAAGAAAATGACCTGTACACAAACTGAGGGAAATCTCACTTAGATTATGTATAATTATTGGGCCGTATTCGTCTTCTAATTAGCCAAAAGTAGCCTTTTACCTTGGGAATGGAGTATCCCATCAGATCTGTGTCTCTAGTTGTACAATGAACAACACTGAGTGGAACAGTGTTGGCTACCCTCTGTACTTCATGGATCACAGCCTGGACGGAGATAGATGTTCAAATTCAGGAGGGTGCTTATCGGACTTAGGCCAAAAAAGAGACAACACTTGCTATCAGTTGGCCAGTACTGTAGCAACTGTGCACATTAAATGATTATATTAATGATAATATACCACACCTGTGTGAAAGGCATGTTGTGCCTGTCATCAAAGCAGATCTGATCCTTCCCTTCCATCACCTGATCTATCTCCTGTTGACAACGCTCTGAGAGGACGGAGGGGTACGGGTTAAGTTACTCACTTATACACATAGTGAAATGTTTACTGTAACTCATGCTAAGTCTTACAGATTCCACAACACTACTATTAATACATGTGTGTATAAATTAAGAGTAAATGTAGTACTAGCTGTGTCCATGATCAAAAAGAATGTACTGAGTAGCCAGTAGACACACTTGGTTGTCTGTGAAACGTATTTCACACATGAATAGATGGACAGAAAATATTTACTTTAGAAATACACACAGGGTTGCATAATCCATGACAGTAATAAGCCACTGCAGACACACCTTGTATGTCTGGGTGGGTCATGAGGTAGAGGAAGCCAGTGAGAAGGGTGTTGGAGGTAGTATCAGTCCCAGCAAACTGAAGATCTATCGCGTACATTATCAGTTGTTCTTCTGAGAATGTAGTCTTCTCACTGTCTCTCTAACCAGAAGAGAAGACAAGTTCAATTAGTTTCATTTCCCTACATTAGATTGATATAAATGAATGAGTCAAACATACAATCGTGAGCTGGGCTGTTACCTTGGACACATGCTGGACACTCACCTTTTCCAGTTCATCTAGATAGCAGTCTAAAAAGTCTCGAGGCTCTCCAGGGACTCGGCTCTTCTTGTGCTCTCTTATTAATTTTTTTGCAAGTGTCCTTACAGTCTGAAAGAACATAATTCCGAATTCATGATGTGCATCAGTTACAGTTTGAGTGGAAAGAATAAAATACCTACATCACTATACTAAAGCTCTAAAACTGACATTTATTTCTCCTTCTTTAATATTTAACATTAAGCTGCTATTCCTGTATTTTGATGATCTAATATTAATATTTAGAATGAATACCCAGATTTATTTAACATACCTCCATATTCCTAAAGGCTTTAGTAAAGGGCAGCGGCAGGCTGCGGATAAATGGAAGTGAATCATACAACTGTAAAAAACAAAAACAATATGATTGATTATTGATCTAAATTTGCAATTTGCAGAATACTGTTCCCCCCACCACACCCCCCCCCCCCCCCCCCCCCCCCCCCCCCCCCCCCCCCACACACACACACACACACAATTACACACACACATGTACACTGTATACTGCTGTATATAAGTTCCCCACTCGCCCCTTCCTTGGAGCAGTTTTATACCTGCAAGCTCAAGCCTGGGAGCTTGAGGGTCCTGTGCACTTTCTTAACTGTTTCTAGAACTGCACTCTTCTGGACAGAGGTCTGAGATGTTGTTCCTGGGATCTGTTGGAGCCACTCTCTCCCAGCTTGGGAGTTACAGCCACTAGTGTTCCTATCACCACGGGTACCACCTTTGCCCTCACTCATGTTCCTTCTTGCTAGGTGATGTTGCTATCACCTGGGATTGCTACATCTATCACTACAGCCTTGTTCTTTTGTTTGTCCACCACTAGTATGACGGGTTGGTTGGCCATTACCATTTTTCCAGTCTGTATCTGGAAGTCCCACAGCATCTTAGCTGTCATTCTCACAACACAAATGGTTGCTGGTGGTGGTTGCTTAGTGGATGCTTTATCTAGTAATAATACAGATTTAAATCTCAATAGAGTGAATGCTTTGCAGCAAGCTTAAGAACTTGAAAAATATGAAACATATGAATATGAAAAATGGAAGCACACTTCTCTTTAAAAAGCTGAATATTGTGATGTTTGAATGGTTTCTGTATCTGAAAGTATGCTGGTCTAGTTAGATGCAGAAAAACGTATGTAATAATAATAATAATAATTGAACTAGATAAAGCATTTCCATAGAAAAATGTACAATGAATGCTGCCATGCTGAATGTATTCCTGGAGAAATGCTGAAAGTAGCTAAAACACTTAGGCCAACTGAAAATAGCTGAAGCATGTAAAGAACAGATGAATGTATTAAAAGAGAATAAGTTATTTAAACAGAGCTGAATGTTTGCATAAGAAGCTGAAGCAGTTGCATTTTAAATTGAGAAAAGTTGAAAAAAATTAGCTGAAATTGAAATTAAAGGAACAGCTGAAAATACAGGAAGACACAATATAACTAAATGTAACAAAAACAACTAAGAAATGCTGAAACATAAAAATAATATCTCAAAGTGGTTGAGACTAAAAAAATATGAGAAAATAAAAATATAGTTGAATACAGTATATCTATATCAGAAAAGGACATAGCATTCAAAACAATATTTACCCATCAACAAAAAGATTTTTAGCTAATACCATTAACATCTTATGAACTAACATCTTAGAGTATTTAAATAAAAAGCTGACAAATGTAACAGTATAATGCATAATATAATAAAGTATAATAAAAATGTTAATGTTGTATGTTTGCTTTCATAGTTAAAGGATCTAAAGTGTGTGTTGGTAATTAAACTGTAAATTAAACTGTAAAAGATACTAAAAAGCTGAACAATAGATTGATAGTTGAATAGTTTTGTTTGTTTGTTTGTTTTTGTTTGAAGATTGTTTTGTAGTTCAAATGGTCTCTGTAGCTTAAAGTATGCTGAAGTAGATAAAGCTGAAAAAGCTAGAGGATTTGAAAATAGTTTTTCATTCATTTCCATGGGAGAATCTTGCTGGAAAACGCTCAATAACTTAGCTTCTACATGCTTCCAGCATTCACTGTATAGCACTGTATAGTTGTATACAGGAACATCTGCGCAGAGTATGGACTGGAAACCCCAAGGTCAAAGCGGGAAACACCTCCCAAGGTGGTAGAGAACGAGCGAGCCAAGATCCTGTGGGACTTCCAGATACAGACAGACAGAATGGTAATGGCGAACCAACCAGACATTGTGGTGGTGGACAAAGAACAGAGGAAAGTCATAGTGGTGGATGTGGCAATACCAAGCGATGGCAACATCAGGAAAAAGGAACATGAGAAACTAGAGAAATACCAAGGGCTCAGAGAAGAACTGGAGAAGGCTTGGAAGGTGAAGGCCACAGTGGTTCCTGTGGTGATCGGAGCACTGGGGGCAGTGACCCCCAAATTGGAGGAGTGGCTACAACAGATCCCTGGAAAAACATCCGAAATCTCAGTCCAGAAAAGTGCAGTCCTAGGAACAGCAAGGATACTGCGCAGAACCCTCAAGCTTCCTGGCCTCTGGTAGAGGACCCGAGCTTGGAAAACTTTTCTTTCAATGCACTAAACCCTGTGTGGCACATTATCACCACCCCCACAGGTGGAAGTTGGTTTTGCTGCTCTCACCAAGTTAAAACTGATGGGCAGCAGCGCAAAGGACAAGGGTATATATTTATGCCTTCTCCTTATTTAATAATTGGCTTATGATTTATTTATTTATTCATTTGGCTTTTGTTTTGTATTTATATAAAATTAGATTAAGATTAAAAAACTTTATTTTATTTATTTATTTTTTATTTATTTTTATTTTTTTAACTTTAAAAATTATTTTGCACACTTTGATCGCTGTCACAGTTGGAGGTACAGAGAGAGATAAGAGATAAAGTTGCTGCCAGCAAAATGTTGATGGCAGCAGGCTAAGGTTTTACTTAACCATAAACTGGCTGTGACTCACCATAGCCCATGGACCATTGATTGCCTTGTTAATCTGTGTCAAGCAGCGGACAATCTCTTTGTTCAACTCGTCATCATACTCGTACCGTGTCCCAAACAGAACTTGGCAGATGATGTTAGTGGCTGCATAATGGAACATAACCTGAGGACTCATCTTTATGCCTGTAAAATATGTAATGCGGATCTTGTATTACGTAAGTCTTATAGTGAGTTTCACTGGTGTAACAACTGATTACACACCAATGTTCTTCTCCAGGGTTTTGATGATGTGTTGTATCTCTCCATGAATCCTGTCCTCCATGGTGTTCTTCCCCAGACCAAAGTTCCTCAGGGTCATCAGGGCAAAGCGACGATGTTCTTTCCATCGAGGGCCGTAATCTACCACAATTACTCCTACAATAAATGTGTTGATGTGTAGAGAATATGATGAATATTTCCATGTCAAGAAAGATTTTATATTACTTAGTTAGAGTTAGAGTCTGAAACTAGGTTCCAAATTAGAACCAAATTCAAAAGAATCAGGTGGGGACGGTAAAATAAATTATTAAATTGTACTGCTATGTACTAAAGGTGGGACCATGGTTTCAAATTGAATATTTTATATGTTTTAAGTGGCATTCAATAAGCCTGATGTGTGGAGAGACTCTCTCAGACTTTCCCTCTGTGATCAGTAATTAGTTCTATTCCCCACAACTGTGCTTCCCCTCTGCTTCCCTACATAATTGTACAGTAAACTCACACAGCCTGCCAGACTATGCTGGGTGATTACAGTACCTTCAACAATGACATCCTCACTCCTTGCCACTCATTGCCATCAAATCTGTATATATGGAAAGGTTTCTAGACTGCAGTTGGGTATTTCTTACTTTTTGTCATTCCACATTCTTCTTGCTAGCTCTTGTTAAGCCTTGCTCTAGTTCTTCCCTCTCCATGTCAGCCACGCTTTGCTCTGCATCTACAGTACTGTACTGTAAGACGTGCATTGGTGCCTCTCATATGCTGAGTCATGGTTATGTTCAGCCACATTTTGTTCATGCTATGCCTAGCTTTTGTTTAGTCGTGTTCATGCCATTTCAGCCACTCTCTGCCCTGCACATGAGATGTGCATTGTGCATGTTAGCTCTGTTTTAGTTAGTCTTATTAGTTATCTTGTGCTGTTTCTTTGTTTAGGTTTGGATCAAAGAGACTGTTTTACTTTTATTCTAGTTCTGTGTGGCTCTGATTCGGCCCAAATGAGTCCAAATGAATGGACTCGACCTGCCATCTTTGATGGTGGGTCTTGACAGACCCAGCCATCAGCAAACCCAATCAAAGCAGGTCAAGGAGCCCACGTCATACAGACTCTGTACAAGCTCCTGGCCACTATCCCCAATGCATCTGATGTACAGACCTGACAGTTGACTTTAGACTGGGCCAGGGCTGTTTGTTCCTCCACTCCCTGGCTAAAGGACTGCGAGGGTTTCTGTGGGGTAAAACAACTTTTTTTCCCTTTTGGCAGCTCTCGTTTGCCCATTGCCCCTTGTAATGCTGTAGCTCCACTGACTGTTTTAGGCTTCTCTGCTGCAACTGTGCAACTGGGTCCACCTTCTTCTGCCAGGTCCCCAGTCTTTTTTTGGCTCAGGCTCACTACAACTGGTGGATTGCCCTGGTTTGATGGACCCCCCTGCTTCAGGCTTCAGTTTGTCCCCTTTAGAGGCTCGGGCTATCTGTAAAAAGTTGAAGGCCTAGGGCTCCCCACACTACTTACCTTTCTCTTACCACTCAGCTCCTGACACAGCTCCCCCACAACTCACCCATGCTCCAGTTTCTGTTTCACACCTGGCCTCTGGAACCCCTGCTCCACATTTCTCTGCTTCAGCTCCATGCCCTGCTCCACGTTTCTCTGCTGCAGCTCCATGCCCTGGTCAAGCTCCACATTCTGCCACTAGTCCACTTGCCTCCACGTCCTGTCCATGCCTTGGCTCCGCGTCCCGTCCATTCCTCAGCCAGTCTCTGCACCTGCCTTTTGGTTCACATCAGCTCCACGTCTTGCTGCTGCATCAGCTCCATGTCCTGCCAAAATGTCAACCACAGTCCCAGCTCCATGTCTGGCCTCATTGTTTGTTGTGGTGCCTGCTCTACCCCGCCGGTACTACAGGAAGAAAACATTGTTCTTGGCCTAGTAGAAATGGGAGTTGGACACTTTTGCACCCTCCTCCCTACTGCTTTTGGAGTATACAGTACCTGAACCATGGCCTGAAGCCAGGGCTCAACACGCGACACAGCTCTTGAACTCCAGCACTGCTGCTACAGTGGCTTGGCCAGTTCCACCTGCTTCAGAGCCCAATGCTGTGGATGCCCATGCTGCTCATCGCCTCTATCTCCCGGTGTCTTCCGGTCTGGGGGTGACCACGCCTGCCCTTGTTCCTGGTCCTGTTTTCTGTGGTGGTCAAAGGAGGACTCCTTCTGCTCAGCCGCCACAGTGGTCCCACCTCAGATGACGTCTGTTGCCACGGTGTGTCCAAAGTTGTCCAGGTGTCGAGTCTTTTGTTTAGTTGGGTATTTCTTACCTTTTGTCGTGCCACATTTATCTTACTAGCTCTTGTTCATATTTTGCCGAGTTCTCTGGTCATGTCAGCCACGCGTTGCTTTGCACATACGGTAAGATGTGCACTGGTGCCTCTCATATGCTCAGCAATGTTCAGCCATGATTAGCATGTTATGCCATGCGTAGGTTTTGTTTAGCCTTGTTTAGCCATGTCAACCACGCTCTGCACTGCACATAAGATGCACATTATGAATGTTAGCTCTGTTTTAGTTAGTCTTATTAGTTATCTGGTATTGTAGCTTTGTTCTGTTTATTATGCATTATCCCCCTCCTGGCTATGTTGGTTTCCTTTTATCAGGAGTGTTTTTTGTTTGTCTATTGTTTAAGTTTGTATTAAAGAGACTGTTTTGACTTTTATTCTAGTTCTGTGTGTCTCTGACTCGGTCCAAATGGACTCGATCTGCCATCTTTAATGATGATGATGGTCTTGACAAATATTTCTATAAATTTGTAAATCTTTGCAGGGATTACTTAGAGATTTTTGCTTCTGAGGCTTTCAATCCTTATTTCTGCACTGAGGTGTTTCCATACAGTACATTAGCAACCTAAAGCTCACGTATAAGCCTCTTTACAGTAGGTAAAGACAGTCAAAGACGATCTTATCTCACAGATGTAGTCTTATATGAAAGTATAGTATAGACCTTTCCTGTGGGTGACATCATTAATAAACATGTCCTGTGGTCGTCCAGAGAAATCATGAGCCTTGTTCACCAGAGCTTCTTTCAGGGCTTCCACTCCATTAATAACAACAGTTCGGTTGGGGCCAATGAACAGGCTGTAGACATTACCGTACGACTTCCTTAGCTGAAAGAACACAAAACAGTAATAATGAAATAATATACTTACTAGATAGTAAAACATTGTGTGTTTCAACTGTGAATTGTGGAAATGAAGGGTAAAATTTAACTTGTGGCATTTTCTCGAAGGTTAGTATTATAAGTAGAATTTGTTCTATGCAATATCTAACATCAACAACTTTGGAGCCATATAATGTGGTATAAAAAAAAGGCAGAGTGCAGTGTTTGACCTTTACTACTGGTTGCATTGGAGGTGGTTACCTCTGTACAAACAGTGCTTGTGTAAATATTGTATCTCATGTGTAAGGACGATCATGTCATTCTGAATGGATTGTAAGTTGTATATGCTTATCAAACATTTCATAAAAAGTTTTGTTCTTAATAATATCACTAATATGAATGCATTTAAGGCATTTATTAATCATCACTTATTTTAATGTCTCACCCTCTCAAGGTCCTTCAGAGGGTTCTCAAGGTTCAGGTTCAACAGATTTCCCAGTAGTGGCAAAGCGGGAGGTCCTGGAGGAAAGTTCTTGGGCCTTCGGGATTTGAGTTGAAGGATGATGAAGCACACGCAGAGCGACAGCAGGATGATTGTAGCAAACATGGTGGACTGGATCAGACTGAGCTGAAGTGGCTGCAGGACCTGAATGACCTGCTTTATAAGGACGACCTGCGTCCTCTGGGAGTGCACTTTGTTCAGTGTATGAAAGGTGAGTGAGAAGGGGACAGGTTGAGTCCTGACCTTCTGTCTTCTCTGGTCATATTTGGTCTACTGCTTTCAAATTACTCAGCATTTTTCAAAACCTTTTGTAAAATCTTTGCACTCATTCAAAGTTTCACTTTCACTAATACATTTCTATTTTCTGCTGAAAATGTTTTTAGTGACTAGAGACTTGTGAGAAAACCATAAAGTCGTAAAACCCTAAAAGACACAACATATGGACAGCAGGCAGGTGGGTGCTGTAGGATGGTGGCCTGCCTTTTAGTCGTGAACAGTTCAACATACAGTTCAGTATACAAGCCCTTGAAATTTGTCTGTGGAATATTTTCTGATCTAAAGTATTAAACTTGCAGTTCAGTAATGATATTTGTCAAGTACAAAAAAACCTTTGGCCATCAAACTGAGAGAAAAATAGTTGACCCCCCACCTACGTAAATGTCGTTTCTGTAACTATGTCACCTGAATTTCTCGTAGTGGTTGTGCTTTTTGCTGTGAGTACACTAACATAAGTACATCTGCAATAATGGATTTACTACATATTAGTTTAAATATTTATTTGGTTGGATCGGTGAGGACTTATACTGTATGTTATAGTGTACCTTTCTAACCTACTTTTAGAAAAAATATTGTACGAATCTGATATAAAATCTTTATAAAACAACAAAGCACGAAGTAAAATTTTCTCCTTTTTCCTGGTTAAATGAGCCGTCGCTATAGTTGAACTGCGATGCTTACAGTAACAGCATCGCGACCACTGCAAAACATTAATAGCGAATAATGGAAACAATGGATCTACTGCTGAATGGAACCTACTGAAATTGCAATAATTATTATAGGATAGAATTTACTGTGTAAGCTGGTAAATATTAACTAATGAAATCTATTTTGGAAACTGCAATTGGCCTTTTTCAAAAAGGTTGGAAATTAATAAAACATGTTCACATGAACATTGTTCCTCCACAGTATTACAGTACTTAGTACGTCATGGAGTATTACCACAGCAAATATAAACTTATATTACTGCCTCGTTTTGGCATAATTCATTACACAGTTGCATTAATATCCAGGACTGAACTTTGACCTTGAGTTCCTCAATTTAGTAAAACAGAGTACTACTTAGTACTTAATACTAGTACTTGTTTATGTTTTTTTTACATCAAATCAGTGAATATTTCCAAACATACACTGTGAATTCCATAATTTCTGAAATTAAATTTTTCTTTAGGACATTAGCGCTAATATCATCTCCATTGTTCACTAGAATGAGTCTCTTGGCTCTTCTCAGCGATTGCAAACCTATTACCATAAGTATGTATCATCCACCAAGAAGCACTATGAACAGTGATGAACACTGTTGTGAAACATAATTCAAATACGATGCAGATTGTTTCAAGCCCCCCCGAGAAGCGCCACTCACATTCAGTGCATACACACCTTACAGGCATGTTCAATCAATAGATGAATACAAACAATAAATAAATACAAAACAAAACCCAAATGAATAAATTTCCTATAGTTTACTATAATACTACTATAGTAGTTTATTTAAAAAAAACTAGATACATACTTCACTAGTTGGTTGTGTATTTTACACAGCCCTATTAAATATGATCAGTTAAGTAATTATTGTGAATGCCTACATTCAATTAGATGTTGATAATAGCTTTCAAAAAAGCTTCTGAAGACAGAATACTGTACAATTAAATGATTGAAACTAAACTTTTAGGATTACTTTTTTCATTACGTTTAACCGTACATACGTACGTAGTTAATCTAAGCTTTTACACGTGTTTACACGCCGTCAAAGAGCAAAGCGGAACTACGTGCTAGTCACAATTCTCGACGAGCAATATTTACAGTGACACAAAGCGTCGCTGGTCAGACACATCGAGATCACATCTGCTAGCCGGGCTTTGGTGAGTTTAAGTGACACAGTAATTACTTGGCGTGGTACTCATGTGCCCTGTCGCGCGTGTCAATATATTTTTTTAACACATGTCATTATGTTGTGTTAGTGACAGCGGTGACTACAGCTTGCCTAAATGCTAATGGAGCTAACGCTAGCCCAGTGATAGCAGAACTCCAGGCAGCGGCGCGTCCACATTTCAATGTTTAAGCAGCTGTACTACGGCGATAGAAAGCGATATCCCAGACTCATTGTCCGGTTGACCGCGTTGGTGCCGTTATTCGAGTGCGTTGTGTGGCTTTAAAGGCAACATATTTGTCGGTGCCTTATTTAGAATCGGCTGCATGACCATTGCAAAAGTAAAATCTTTAAATCCTAAAGGGAAACTCGCATTTAGATTCGTCCTTAAGTCACTTCTAGTAAGTTATATTCATGTGGTCCTGACCGTTCGTGGACAAGGTAAATTGCAACAACCTTCAATTACCTGTGATGATCAAAGATGAGCATCAGGGGGCGCTGTAGCATTACAGGTAGACTTAGTAGTCATCCATTTAAAGCTATCTGATAAGTTGTTGTCTTTTACCGCAGCACTGTTTTTAAGCAAATTCAAATTCCTGTCTGTTTCGACACAACAACAAACGGAAGTTTAAAATTTTAATATTTAGAGAGATGTTTTTTTCACCACAGATTGATATGAAACCTTGTCATCCTGGCTTTGATTAGGGGATTATATTTATCCAGAGTATCAGCATAGTGACTGGCAAAGATGTAAGGTTTGTGTGTGTAGGATTTTTTTTCTGCCAGTTTAATATGTGAGAAATACAGCAACATAAAGGCAATACTGCATCTAATGTTTTTATAGTTTTACCTTGGATAAAGGCAACATTCCTTCATTAAAATACAAACTCACCAGGGTCACTGCAGCATTGATAATATTGAATAGATTGCATGTGGACAAACATTTACCTTTTTAAAAGGACAGGAGTTGAGTTCTAATAGCGGTGATGAATTTATTTTTACAAGACTACACAAAAAAACAATAATCAATAGGATCCATTATTATTATTTTTTTAATGGGGGGTCTAGTCTTGAAAATTATTGCTCCAGACTTCTTGACCTTCTCATCCTGAGGTGAGCAAAAACCAAGTGCTTCCTGTTTTGATTTTAAAAAAAGCAATAATTTTGAAAGACTCAGAGACACGCAGGTGTCTGTGTGTTGGTCAGTCACCATGGCAGGGGGAGGGGCAGCCGATGTCCACCTCAGCAAGAAATTTGTGTCGGAGACGGAGCTTGATGAGAGGAGGAAAAAAAGACAGGAAGAATGGGAGAAGGTCAGAAAACCTGATGATCCTCAGGGTAAGAAAAATACACACCACTATAGTACACCTACAAGTAAAGAGTACACATGCACATTACATGTGTTTGTTTTTCAGAGGCGCCAGAGGAGGAGTACGACCCACGTTCGCTCTTTGAGCGACTGCAGGAACAGAAGGAAAAAAAACAGGAGGAGTTTGAGGAACAGTTTAAATTCAGTGGGTGTCATTTGTTGATTAAACTAGAAATTAATACATTTTATTTTACCATCAGTTGCCCTTGATGTGCAGAACCATCTGTGAAATAAGTTAGGGTTAGTGTTGTGTGGGGACCTATAACAAACCCTGACCCTACAACAACTGCTTTTCTATTGTTTTACCATAATATAATACAAATCAGTGGCTGTGAGCAGAACCATTCCTCTACAGCTACAGCTCTAAATGTAATGCAAAAACTGATGCATGAGTATGAACAGTTGAATGAGATTATACCTGGTAAAATGAAACTCAAGGCAGAGGGACAGTTGCTAAAGAAAAAGCATCCTACATTTTGGTACATGTTTAATACTTTCCAACATATTCGAATATAAGTGTAACTAATAGCGAATTACTTCCACATTTTCCTTCCACTACTTTTATTTTATTTAGTATTGTTTTAAGTACCAGATATAGTGATATTGTTTTAAATCCTCCTTATTGTAATTTTCACCATTAAAATAACCTAATGTTGGAAATCATGTATTAGAAAATGTGTTTTAGGCGGTCAAAAAACTCTCAGTAAATCTGAACATATGGGACATGATTAAGTAAATGTGTCTTAATGACTTATGTGTATCAGTTTACCACCAAGTATTTTTATTTTTAATGAACAGTCTGTTAACACTGACTATTAAAAGCCATGTCCTGTCTTTTTATATTCAAGAATTTATAGATTTTAGTTAAAATCTATTCCAAATGAAGGATTATTTTTATGAATGCCACTTGTCTGTGTGGATTTAAGGCAAAATATTATGGTATGCCTTCTGAAAAATGAACGTGTTTGTTCCCATGGTGATAGGGAACATGGTGAGGGGATTGGATGAAGATGAGACCAGTTTCCTGGACGAGGTCTCCCGGCAACAGAGCCTGGTGGAGAAGCAGCGTAGGGATGAGGAGAAGCAAGAACTGTTGGAATACAGAATATCCTTCATCATGTTTGCTTATGTAAAAAAATTTAATTAGTCCGTGCCACATTTAGTGAGAGAGATCAGGTTTTACAGTCTACATATAGTTGAAGGTACTGAAGAATAGAAGTTGATGTTTTCATCTGTTACACCTCAGTCATTTGAAATTGTCACTTAACATATTCAGAAATTGTGAACGGTAATTGTCCTTCCACGTGGTGAGACTGTTGCTTTCACATTCCAGCCTATGCTGTTCCCAGGCCTTGCGCTACACGCCGACGTAACTTCAAGTAGCTTTGTAGAAATATGATTTGTTTCTTCACCCATGCATCGCCGCCGTGACAGTGCGCCTTAATCTTTTGTTCTCGTTTCAGGGTTTTGTACTTAGTAGCATGAAGAGCTGCGCTGCACATCTGTATTCATGTAGTTACTAAATCCCATTGATTGAGGTTGACAGACGTCATAAACCATGATTGCACTCATCATACAAGATGATATTATTGTACTTGTAAGTCTTGTAACACTTGTGGCAGCACAGTGTGAAATTAAGTATCGTATGATTGTGATGGCATTCTCTCCGTGTGTATTACTTCTGTATATTATTTTAGTATGTCAGTAAATGTTCCCGTTGCCGTCTTGAACTCAGGCTGTGTCCACATCCTTCGGTACTGCGGCATGCAGTGTTTTTCTGCTCATAGTCTTCTGGTTCACGCCTGAAAACAGGCTTTGTGTGTGTCGGTGGAGCCAGTTTTCTTCCTGCTCAGCCTGTGTCATGTATAAAATTACACACGCAATTTCCACATACAGTTATTCTTAAAATGTAGATTTTAATGATCCTGTGTCACAACAAAAATGAATTCATGAAAGATCAAGAAACATCTTGAGTCTTCTTTCAGCCATTTCATGTTACACGTGGATGTCATATAATCAAAAATGTTTTTTCCAGTAATTAGTGTTTAGACTAATTAACGAAAAACTCTGTAGACTGTAAATACATACTGAATCTCTGGCTACATGCACACTCTTATTTTTTCCAAGTGGTTCTCTGTTGCTGTCTGTGTCTTTGCAGACAAATCTGTCTGCACATGAAGAAGAGAATGCGTTGTCGTGGAAACTATCATAATCTGGTAGCTACGGTTACGATTCAAAGCAGGCATTTGATGCTGTGAACAGTACATAATGCTGGCACACAGGTGCAGACTATGGTTAACGCAGTGTAGGCTAAGGTCACATGCGCCTCGTTTGAGTTGGCTTCTTAGGTTCTTCGTGTGTCTCTGGAACCCAATCCTATTTCACGTCTCCTTGGGCTTTATCTGTGTCGCCTCTCCCTGCCTCTGTGCCCTAATGCTTTTCTTAGCCTCACAGAAGTGTGTCACTTTTTCCTGTAGCCTGATGGGAGATCTAATGGCTCCCTCTTTGGGAAGGACAGGATTTTACTTGAGTGGGTTGTGTGCTTTTACCGATTTTGAGCCTCAATCTGTTTTTCCTCAATCCAAGGCTCCATTAGGGTTTATTCGCCTTAACTCTGCACTCTCACAGCGCTGTAGCAAAACAAACATCCTCTGAAGCCCGCAGAGAGCCTGAGAAAAAGATAGCCCCCAAGCAGTCTGGGTCAGAGCAGAAGACCAGCCACCTGTCTCAGGCCCATTTACTTGCTGGAGCTGTTAAGAGACGCAGGTACTAACATATTCTAATCCCTTAAACCAGCTTTATTGTTTTCTATCTGTGAATTGTATAAACATTCACTGAACATAAGCATGACATCACAGCAGCTTTAAGTTGGCTACATCTCTTGATTCTCGCTCAGTTCGTCACAGTCTTCAGATACTAGTAAGAAACAGAAGGTGGACATCACAACAACGGCAACAACAGGAAATGGTGACAGTCACACAGGTGGGCTACATGCAAAGGCGAGATGTGCCTTTGCATGTCTTTAGAATTGGTTAAATTGACACATTTGTCATTGTGTTCAATGGAAAATTGATTGATTTACTGACAATACCAATTAAGAAATATGGATCTGTTCTAATGTGCATGTTCATGTACATGACAGTATGTTGTTCTGTTCAGAACAGGAGACAGGAGCAGGAGGAGGAGCAGGGGGAGCTGAAGAGCAGCAGAACCTCCCCAGCCCGACAAAGACCTCTCCGGCTCCCCTGAGCTCCGGTCAGGGCGTGTTGCACCTCCCGTCAGCAGCCGTGTGCGTCGGCGTTTTACCAGGACTATGGGTCTATTCCAGCAGCAGCAACTCTGACAGCAGCTCAGACAGCGAAGGTAGCGTGGACGCAATCATGTTGCCGTACCCTCGGCACAGCAGGGCGTACCGATAGGCACCATACACACACACACACACACACACACACACTCATCCACATGACAGTCACACACACAGACACAAGTTCATGTCACATTACTCACACACACACAACTGCAGCAGTATGTTTCCTGGTGTTTTCACAGCTGTGAGTTGAACTGTTGCACTTTGTCACCCAACAAAGTTCAGCCCAGTAATGTAGGCCTATACAACTGAACTGAAATTTAAGCCATCATCAGCACTATTCTAAAGTCAATCTGTGCATTATTTATTTTGAGTTTTGTTTTTTCTATTGTGGCGCCTAAACGTGACACCTCCACCTTTCCTTCCCTCAATCACATTTCATGCAGTTTAAGCCGAGCCATCAGTCCCGCACTGCCTCCCCTGATGACATCCTGCCCCCCTACACCCCTGTCCCAACCCAAGCCACAGCGACTGCAAGCTGTGTAGAGGCTGAAAGAACAGTGATTGACAGCTGTGGAGCAAGGAAGAGACTGACTTAGACTGTGTCACATGACAAACACCTTTTAGCTATCAGCAGCAGAGGAGAGAGAGAGAGAGAGAGACGGGCAGGACAAGCGTTTTTTCTCTCATTGGGTTAAATGCAACGTTTGAAAACTTGTTTTATTTGTGTGATGTTTTTTTCATGTGTAGTTTGTTTCAACATCATGTCATCCTAAAATGCTGAACTGTTTGCTGCTGGAGATGTTGGAACATTAGCGCTCAAAGGCTGAGCAATAAAGAGCTTTGGTCCTCTGCTGTGTTTATTTGATGTTTGTGCAGTAATATTTTCAGACATACATCAATCTTTAAAACACAACAATAATACAAGCTTAATGTTCTGACATGGTTGGAAAAGCCACAAAACACAGTTTATCCATGTCCAAACTGACAATGACTGATTTGGTTATATTATAAATGTAGCAGCTAATGTAGGTTTGAGCTACGAGCACAACAGAGGACTGGTGTCATCTTCAGCTGTCACTTTCTTGATCAGATGTATATCTCTTAAAAGTGTAACTGATTTAAGACACATGCAGCTCACTGTGAAGCACAGAAAGTTGTTCTCCCCAACATGCTTTGAGGTTGTTGGAAATGGTGACAGATGCAACACTGAAGGATTTATCACTGCTGGTGAAACTATACAGTAATTTAAAGTTAGTTCTGACCAGTTTGGACAAATGAGGTTTGCTCAAGGGCTCATTTCTGAAACCCAGCCCTGTCCTGCTCTTTTCTGCAACCTGGGCAGACTAGCCAGTCTGTTACAGTAGGCTTTAAAAGTTCGGAAACACAGCTTGGTGCCAGACCAAGATGGTCCATAAAATTAATGTGTGAAATTGGACTAGATCTAAACTAATTTGGGTAATTGGATTCTGGGATGAGTATTCAGTTCTCATTAGCATCTAGGCAGGGGAATATTTGCATCTGGAGCCGAGCTCAGTGACTGGAGCAGATGAACAGAGTGGCAGTCAAGGTGAGTTGATATCACAACATACAGACTGCAGCATAATGAGGAGTTTAGTGTAACTGTCGTGTTGTTGAATGTGCACGTGACACTGATGATCAGACTTATTGTATTTAGTAGTAGTCAGTGACAGGTATTTCAGTTTGTCACAGGACAGTTCAGGCCAGGCCGCTGCTTTGTTTCATTAAAGGATTTGATCTTAGACTCATGTCAAACAAAAGCATATGAAAGAATTTCCCCAGCAGCCATATTTGAACTGTTAAAGTCTTTGAGCAGTTACTGTATAAGAGATTCTCACGCTGCCTGTCAGTGGTTCACAGTAAGACGGAAGCAACATTTTCTGTTCTTCTCACCTTTACAAGTTTCCCTGACAGATTTGGTGTAAGCTAAACTCTGCTAGCTCTAAGAGTAGCTGAGTTGTGTTGGCCTACTGATTATACAGATGTGGTGTGATGATCTGCCGTTAACACAAACAGGAACTCAGTTGGGTAGATTCAAGTAGGTTCTGGTTTCCACTGCTCTTACAGAGTGACACAGAAACCAGGAGACATTTTCTTCAGTTTATTAACCTGAGTGTGGACATAGACACAGTTTTATAAAATCAATATCAACATATTTAGTACAAAGATGCACAATAATACAGATATTAGTCATTACACATTTCAGCACTGCATAAAAAGTACATCAGAAACTGGAAACTAAAGTGACACCCGTCATCTTAAATCTAAATGAATTATGTACAGAATAAGATAATTAAAAAATCATGCATTTCTAAATAGTGCCATTGTAAACAAAGAGTAGATTTTGGCAACATGCAGGATGAACCAAAGCCGTAATAAAAGCAAAAGCGTCTGTGTTGAGTCCACACAGTTGTCACGTCCATCCTGTGTCAGTGCTACAGCTGCTGTGGCCTCATCGTGTCACTTGTGAATAAGCTGCATGTTGGAACCCTCCACACCCATGAAAACCCCCCCTCAGGTCACAGCCAGCTCCTCAGGCTCGGCCTGTGCATGTCAGCATGACAGCAAATTTCTGATGTGCTACCTGAAAAGGATCCATACAACAAAGTGAAAGGATTTAACTGCTGCTGGAGTTTAGCTTGAAGGGAGACGGTATCACGTGGCATAAATCACAAAACACACACATGCAGAAAGCAAAGAAACTACATCATGACAAATCAAGACTCTTCTCTATAAAAGGTTGACGTCTGCCTGCATATTAATAACCATTTGGAGACACCTGCCATTGCTGTAAACTTACAAGCTGTTTGACGTGATCATAAATCAGAACATCACTTGTGATGGACACACTGGATGCAGACCAAGCGTTGGTTCACCACTAGACACTTTGCAAACATACAGTAGTGGCAGGGATGCCGTCAATGTGGCTTTTATTTTATTTTCTGGTTCGCCACATAATTTTGTTCACAGCTGAATCAGAATCAGAATCATACACTGTCGTTCTGTTTGTTTTCATAAAGGAGAAGAGAGGTTTTGTTGACTATTGTACAAGCGTGTGGGCTCTCGTCGTTCGGGGCGTCTCACTCCGGTGCCGGGTTTATGGGCGGTAGGTTCCGTTGTTTAAAGTACTGCGTCACTTGCTGAGGCAGCTCGGCCAGGACCGACTTGGCAAGAGTCTCCTTGGGTGCCTGAGAGACAGGGAGAAACGCAGATGAAGGTGTTTTGGTTCCCACCTGCCCACATACTGTAGGTGAGCTGCCACTCTCAGAGAGGAGCACAATGAACCACTATCAAAGACAAACAACAGGCACAGATTAAAAAATATTCATACACTTGCCATTATTTACAAAAGTGAAGCTTCGTGGACAGTGGACCAGGCTGAAACCTGCACAGTGCCAGTCCAACACTTGCAGGATGGCAATTTGTAGTAAACATTCTCTTGCCAACACGGCTCATCATTTCAGATCGCTCATTAACATGTTTTCATTCTCTCCCTCTTCCACCACTGTACTTCTCTCTCGCTCTCTGTCTCTTGCCGTCTCTCACCCTCCCACCACCAACAACAAGCTGGAGCTTAGCCAGCAAACATTGTCTGTTCCTCCCACTACAGAGGAAGTCAGCTCACCCACCACCAGCCCACACACACACACACACACACACACACACACACACACACACACACACACACACACACACACACACACACACACACACACACACTAAAACCAGTCCCCCTGTGCACAGCCTGAAAATGTGTACTAATTATCATTTCTGAACACTCACATTGCACTTTTATGCGTGCAAGTATGAACATAGCACATAAACCCCAGTGTGTCTGTTGCGGCTGAGATAACCACAGCGCTAACTACACTCATCGAGTCTGTAGGTAGCTAGGATCTGAGTAGTGACAAGCTTCCATTAGGTGATACCTCAACATTAGGTCATTAGTGGACGTCTCCAACCCAGAACCTGGATTTAAAATCTGATTATGAAAGAAACATTATTAGCTGTAAAATGTTACTGAAAGGTGGCAAACGTCAACACGGAAAACTTCTTGGTCATTCATTTTACTGCACTGTTAGTATAAACCTGTAGAATCAATCAACATATATTCCAATCGGTAAAACAACTTTGTCCGACTCCCAGAATTATTCAGTTGATTTGAAAACGTCCATTAAGCTGCTTTATGGTGCCTGTTGTTCCGTTGAGCCGATTGAAAGTTTTGTAGTAAAGAGGTGAAGCCACTTAATGTTTTGTAGTGGAGAAAAGAGTAGTTGCTATACATCTTACACAGCTCAGTTGTGTGTTTGCTCTTTCTCTCTAACCTTCTAAGAGGACAACATTGGTAACCGTGGTGTCTACACCCAGTACAAAGACCATGACATGGGACACTTATCTCTTTATCTCCTGACACAATAACTTACATTACGAAAATCCCTGAAAGGGACGAACTGCACAATGTCCCGCAGAGCCTCCTCCCCTGTATTGGACCTCAATACGCTGGCGTCTCCGTCCAGGAACTCCATGGCAGCGAAGTCTGCGTTTCCCACGCCGATGATGATTATGGACATGGGGAGCTTGGACGCCTGGACGATGGCGTGACGCGTCTCGTCCATGTCGCTGATAACACCGTCTGTTATAATGAGGAGAGTGAAGTACTGCTGCAGGACGGAGGGAGGGAGGTGGAGGAGAAGCGATGGAGAAAGAAGAAGAAGAGAAGAAGCCACTTTGAGAAAGTTCAAGAGAAGAAAACACAAATTAGTTGAGATCATTAAAAAGGGCAAAAATAAACATTTTAGAGTTTTGAGAGACCGAGGAGAGAGGAAGTTGGACAGCATGCACAAGGGAGAAAAGAAATGAGAATGAAACCAGTGCATTAAAGTAAATGGAGCTCACTTCATGACACCATCTGTTCCTGGACGAGAATGACAGAGAAAACCTCCAAGCAACCACAGATGAAGTAAAGTCAGTGATGAATAACTCAAGTATGGCTAAAAATACTGCAGGAGGGACATGGGTCCAAGAAAAGATGCTCTTGTCAATACATGTTACATGTACTGCGTATAATAATACATCATATAAAACAGACGTGTGGCTAATGTGAGCTTGTACAAAGAGAAACATCTTCCCTTGCCTGTGTTTTATTATGACTTTGCACAGACAAAACCTCCAGAGACACATGAGTGAGCATTAACCTAATGAAGACACAAATCAGATCCCAGCGAAAACAAACAGAGGCATACGATTCCATCCCATCACCTGGGGCGTCTACAGCTAATTGAGATTAATGGCTTCGACCGCTTTCTGTGGGTTTAGCTGTAGAAAAAAGCTGACCGTCGGCTCATTACTTGGATGAAACCTTGACTAAAGTGAGTCTGTAAAAGCAACCGACAAGGCAGAGTTACAGTACTACTTTACTCAGTGCAACTTACAACGTCTGACAATTGCAAAAGCCTTTAGCCTCTCCTTCGTTTAGTGCACTGCTGCCTTCAGGTCCTTCCATTTCGGTGCAGCTTAAACGTGATGAGCAGGGTGTCTGTCTGTGGCCCCCAGAGCCAGGTGAGGACCTGTGTCACTCTCCCTTCATGAAGAAATGCTGACTCAGCTGTTCTAAAACAAGGGCTGCTCTTTTAATAAAAAGTAAGTAATACTTTGTATTGTGCCTTAAGACACCTTTGGAAATTCGACACTATATAAATAAACTGAACTGAATTAAACTACTTGTTTTTTGCCTGTGCATCCCATAGCTACATACTGTACAGTAAATAAATACAAATCAATAAAAACGGAACTTTGCCTTTGCCTTTGAACAGAATCACCTGAGAGGACATCAGCTCCTCCATGCTGTGAAATGTGTTGGATTCATGTCAGCAGTAATTCAAATTTAAACTCATCGGACCATTACACTTTTTCCATTTGGCCTCAAAGGTCAGTCATGGCTGCATGTGGCATTTACCAGGAGCAGCTTTTCCCTAACAACCCTATTCGTTTTTTGATATTTCTGCCACATAAACACAACAACTTTGTCATAAATACCTGCCTGCTTATGAGTAGCTGCAGTGTCTCTTTCATCCAGTTTGGAGCCCTGTCCTGATCCAGGAGGGTCTGTGTTCTATCAAATACCTCCAGCTTCCTCATACAGTCACAGTCTTTCCTTTGTTTCTTGTTGTTTGTGTTCGCGCCTCCTAACTTTGTGTCCAACTCCTGACTTTTCCTGTTTCCAACTTTATCCTGTAGATTACTTGACAGCCAGAACTGATTGTGTCCTCAGTTGCACAAAAAAACAAAACAGTTTGAGTCCTCATGGCTTTTAAGTCGCAATATGTGGTTATTTTAAAGAAGGATGATTATTTAGAAACAATGTGTATACATACAAAAGAAATGAACGTTTCCAACCAAACTCAACAATACAAAGTCAAATTTAAATTGGCTCATTTGAGGGACATTGTCATTAGCCCACACAGACCTGATAGTTGTACTAGTGCAACTTGTAATTAACAATTCCACTGCGTGGACCCACTAAGATCCATTTAGGTAAATGGGCCCAGTGAAGTGAGCCAGGTGAGGCAGCTTTATGATAACTGCTATCAGCAAAGCCAGATGCTGCTGAACTCCTGGTTGTGGTTAGATGTATCACACTGTGTGGCCACACAAGGAGCATTCAGCAGTCCGACATACCGGCACAAAGCACAAGGTGAAGTCGCACACTGACTGGATTCTGAAAAAAAAATCCTTCCAATGTTCTCCACGCACACACACATGCAGGGAGTCTGTGAAGCCCGTCGCTTTAATGTTCCAACAGCAGCGCTCATTAGAGAATCATTATCACACAGACAGACAGGGTCGCTCACACACTGGGACACACACACACACACTGCACTGGCCTGAAGCCTGCCTCTGTGTGTGTGTGTGTGTGTGTGTGTGTGTGTGTGTGTGTGTGTGTGTGTGTGTGTGTGTGTGTGTGTGTGTGTGTGTGTGTGTGTGTGTGTACATTGGCAGCAGGAGTGTGTTGATATACAGTTGCACAGGTTCTCTCATTATCTGAGAAGCAGGAACTCAGAGACAGAGCAGCAGCCTGCACCGTACCCACCTGCTTACTTCAACCCCCACACACACACACACACACACACACACACACACACACACACACACACACACACACACACACACACACACACACACACACGGTTCTAACTGCTAACCCAGTATGTGGTCCACACACATTTCTGCCATGGCTGTCACATCTCATTATCTGTTACGCCTTCCTATGTTCCGTGCTCCTTTGAACTCACTGTAATATAAAACAAGAAAAGGCTTTGCAATCATTTCCTTAGAAAAACAAAGGGCCGCTGGCACACAGCACACAGATGAGTGCAGTCCTTTGTGTGTTTTTGCTTGTGTATTTGTTCTACACAGGGTGACAGGCTACAATTAGGGACCAAAAGCACGGTGGGAGCATAATGATACCCAGCGACTGCACTCGCACTAGATTTAAGCAGTCGATGTACCACAGCACACGTGCTCTTTGTTAAAACTTTGAGTCTTACATCTGCATTTTTTTGTATTTGACCTCAGGAACCTCAGTGAGAACATTGCACACTGTACTGTATCACTGAATTCCAAAGCTAACCTTTAGCGGATCACTTGCTTATTGTGGGATCTTTTCAGCCTTAATGTGATTCTGTTGCTGCCCCAGATACAGGAGCTTTGACACTTAACCTACTGTAGGCAATAATACAGCTCCAAGGCTTCTCTTCTCACCACAAGGTGACAGCTTCAGATGCCAGAGCAGCGGCAGTGATTACACGTTCACTTGTGATTTCAATAGTTTCCAAGCAGCCAAGTAAATGTCTCAGGTGGAACTTCCCAGCGGTAAGCAAATTGAAAGGAAATGTTTTGATAAACAGTGACAGACAGGTGTGGACACTCCACCAGGCCAACGTTGTGTCGTGTGCTGCAGGATGTGCCAGAACAGGGCTATGATTAGACACTCAAAGAGAGTATTAAAGAAGATGCGTTAGCAGAAAAGGCTGTCTGAGGAAGTGGAGCACGGGAGGGATTATCTTTTCACATCAGCCAGAGGAAGGAATCCCAAAGCTGCTCTCAGAACAGCAGAAGCACTGTGTTAAAACACAATGAATGTCCCATTCACATCAAGACTTTTAACATCTGCCAGTTTCACCTTGCTCAGATATGAGAGTGGACATTTGGGACATCGTATATGTGAATTTAAGCACAGCTCATCCGTTAAAAGTGAGAAAACGTCTACAGTTCTATCGTGTAAAATTATTTGCTTAATGAAATGGTTCGGGGTTTAGATGCTATTGTTTCAGTCAAATACAGTATGCTGCAACTTGCACACATGGCTACTTACTATGAGCTTAGCTGAGATTAGCTAAGATACATACAAATGATTTCTGGATGAAAACTGTGGAGAAAATGTATGTAAAAGTTATAGTTATTACTGGAAAAACAGTGTCCCACTTGCCACTTCCCATCATGCCTTGCATGATACCTACAGTACAAACAGGACCAGGAGCAGCTCTGTGCGTAATGTCTAACTGCCATTAGATCAAATGTTAATGGCTGTAGTTTTTTCTCGGCATCCAAAACATAAGATGGGAAACCTGGACCAAATATAGCTCAGCACCGACATCCCACAGCATCCATGGAAGCACAACCATCTGAAAACACAGAAGAAGAGAAGGACGCTGCAGCCGAAGGTGCTTCTGCATCATGCTGTGAAACCCACAAATGTGTGAAACGCCTGGTCAGTGTCTCAGCTGCACTGAGACGACAGAAGTCACTCCAGTCTCTCACCCTCCATCCTGCCGCTGTGGTCAGGATGCCAGGAGTCTGAGCCAACAGATGCACACACTTCACACTCCACTGAGCTGCTGAACACAAGAACTAGATTATGAGAACAAACTGCCCTGACAGGAGTCACTACTGACTGTGTTCCTGCTACCGCCGAGCCAATGCATTTATTTATTGATACAGTATATTTGCAGTGCCCTGTGGAAAAATGATACAATTAGTCCGATCACATCTCAAGCCTGGATGAAAAGTACAGTAAATAGGCGAGGTGAAACACAAACCTCAAAACATGAGGCAGTTTAGTGTAAAAGTGTGGAATCCCAACACAAAGGAATCAATAAAACCATCATAAAGCTTTTTACAGTGAGCTGTGACATCATCAAATCGTTCATCGAGGAAAACAGTGGTGTTTGAGCAAAGAACAAGATCACAAAAAAAAATAACAGAAGCCAAGAGGTTAGACAACTAAAAAATAATCTTGCAATCCCAAGGGCCAATAACATAATATTGTTTATTGTTTTTTTTTCTATGAAGTTTTCTGAAGTTATGAGGTTGGGAGTCAGGTTTCAATAATGTGAAACCAGTAAAAGGTTGGAGTCAGGTTCAGGGTTTTATTTAAAGGAAGCCAGAAGGCAGAGCAGAGCAAGCGCCAACACAGTGGATAACAGCCGCATCTGAGTCAGGTCAGAGAGAGGCACCCAAGAAGAACCTGGCTTTACCATCAGTCCAGTGTATGTACTGTGGGAGGTGACTGGGCTAAAGTGAGAGGATCCTGCAACCCTGGGAGGATTATTGGCTAAACTGGGGAAAAGGGAAAATAGCAAGAGCTGAGATCTGAGAGCACATCCTAACAAGGTGTAAGTAAGAAAGGAGAAGTTAATAACACGCATGACAATATGAAAGTAAGTGTTCTGTAGTTTAGAGAGGCAATACCATTATAACCGCTATACTGAGGGATCAAACTCATCACTCCGACCAGCTTGCACACAAAAAACTATATTTTGTATGTGTTAGTTTTTTATGTTTTTTGCATATGTTAGTTTTGTAATTACTGTACTATTATTGTTCTTTTACTTACTGTATGTCATAAACAAACTACTGGGTTTGCTCCTGACTCAGCAAAGGCAGATAAAAAGGTAAATCTTGTCACTTACCGCTGCATTCTCCTGCTGAAGAGCCTGGGAAGCAAAACGCGCTACATGGTTGATGATGGGAGCAAAGTTCGTTGGACCGTAGAAACGGATGTGAGGAAGACAGGCAGAATAGGCCTGTGCAATGCCCTCCACACCTGGAAGAGACGGGAAGGAGACAGACAACAACAAACAATTATGCAGAGCAAGTTGCTTCATATGAAGTCAGCGTAGCTTCACATGAATATGTGTCACCGCCAGAAGGTTTGTGTCCCTCAGGCAGTTACTCTGAAAGCTGGACAGGCCAGTACAGGGTTCTTACCCCTTCAGTAGATCACGGAGGAAGAGAACGAGCTCTGCCAGAGCCCTGCAATATCATGTGAATGTCTCAGAGCACACAATTAGAGACAGACGTCCTCAGTTTAGCGTTGCCCCAGTCTGTCAGTTTTTCAGATCTATAAAGATCTGTGTGCCTTTATTTTTTTAACAGGTAACATTAGCTAATATTACATTTAGTTCCTTAAAACAAAACACTCAAGTGATATTAATTAGGTGTGATTGTGTGTGTGAATGGTTGTCTGTCTCTGTGTTGCCCTGCGATGGACTGGCGACCCGTCCGGGGTTTACCCTGCCTCTCGCCCATAGCCAGCTGGGTTAGGCTCCAGCACCACCCGTGACCGGGTTAAGCGGCTTGGAAAATGGATGGATGGATGGATGATATTAATTATGGCATTTGACCCTTTGATATAAAATATTCACGATGTGAACAGAGTCAGGATTTTTAGCTTTGTTTGAAGAGATGTAATAACAAGCCTCATTTTAAGACATTATGACAGATCTTTAGCAGAAAGCCAACTATAAATCATATACTCTGTGTGGGGCGTTTACACAGCTGGCGCACAAGTTGTGAATCATTATAGTTGAGCTTATTTGTGGTCCATTAAAGGTGCATGATGTAATTAGACATAATGTTTATACTAGGAAAGATTAGCTGATAATCTGTTTCTTTAGACTTTCAAATAATATTAAGGGGCCCAGTAAAATCTCAGTGTGCAAATGCTAAGGAGAGAAACCACAGATGAATTATGTTTGACGTCTGAGGCACGGACAGCAGCCATCAAGCTACTGTGGAAAATACAGCAAAATCGGCTTGGGCGTGTTTACGTTAATACAGGAGGCCATCCATCAGTTCTGAGGAGATTAGAGGAACAAAAATAAACTGTATACAGCATAATTATCAGTTTCCCCAGTTACAAGTATTTACAATTTACTTTTAATGACAGCGACCTCAAAACATTTTACAAAATGTAATTACGTAAACAAAGTTGTCTAAAAGGCAAACAGACACTGAAACAAAAGGATGAAAATGTAAACCGGCTTTGATGCTTCCATCATCTACAGCATGTAGTTTGGAGGTATGAGAAGACAAGACGCAACCTGAAATCAATCAGGAACTAGCACCTCGCCCATTGTCAGGGCAAATTATTATCAGCAGCCTTAGAACCAACTCGTGTAAGAAGGTGTCTCATTAAGAAGGTGTCACAAGGAAACGCAGACTTTCAACCTAATTGTTGCAAAGCGAACGGCTGTGATTGGACACAAAAATACATACAATTCATAATACAGTCCAGAAGAAGAAAGAACATAATGTCATTATATACAGACCACAACCAGGTTTCAGACAGCTGTTGTTGTCCTGAAGCAACAGCTGCGAGAGCTCTAGAAAGAGCTGGAAGCAGGGGGGGGGGGGTTCAGGAACGGAATCTGCTGCCATTCACCAGTAGATGGTGTAGATGAAACGACTGTGGCCCTTTCAGCAAAGACAACAATCCCACACACACAATGAAGAAAACTCTCAGAACTACAGACGAGAACCTTCAAGGTTTGAAGGCCGTCCATGTGGAGGAACAGGCCTCAATCCTCACTCCAAAATGATGAGCTCCAGTTGTGACTGGACTGGTGCCTCACTTCATCTCCTTAAAACAAATATAATCTGGATCGTCGACTGATCTAAACTGTTTGGTGTCCCAGTGTGTCCAGTAGCAGTGCTCAGTCTGTCAGTGTGAAGCCTCATTTACGCAGACTCGCCAGGACAGCACCTGCTTCTCTGGAGAGGTTTTGAGTATAACAGCACATACATGTTTACTGGATGCTGTGTGGTAAAACGCAAACACTGGTGGGTGCGTGAGTGTATATGTGACAGTCTGCTGTATTGCACTCACCTGAGCAAAATGGGTTGGTGGGGTTAAAGTTGATGGCAAATTCATGTGACACCTGAGGAGACGAGAAACAAAGACAGTACACTTATCTATTGCTAATACACAATAATACTGTTGGGAAGAGTGGACGTCTCTGTTCACCCTCCCACCCTCGGCTTCTCTCTGTGTACTGCTCTCTCTCCTTTGTCCTTTTCATCACTGAGCTCCATGGCAACACAGATGGGTTGACAGTTGCGTAATCATGTGAATATGCATGTATAATGCTTACAGTTCTATCCGCGGCTGTGTGTGTATAATGTGTGTATATAGACAGTCCTGCTCCCGTTGGTCTGCATATGACACACAACAACAACAATAAACACACACATGCCCTACCTTCCAGTCGGGTGGAAGCTGGGCTCCGAATCCCAGAGCTGGAAACATTTTGTCGCTGAGTAGGAAACCATGACAACAGATTGGAGTGTTAGTTAAGCGTTTTGGTTTGTTGGAGAAAATCTTTTTCACAAATTCAGTGGCATTTACAGAAAAAGCAAATAAGCAGTTCTATAAAATGGCTTCTCACTAGGACAAGAAGAGGGAATGCAGATATTCTATGTACAGTAACACTACTACTCAGTGCCATGAAAGTAAGTGCTGAGGGAGAGAAGAATCATATTATGGGTAATGTCACTCTGCTCTCTGTGCCACATAGTCTAATTTCATATAACGTGAAATATCAAAAACAGCAGATTTTTGCGCAGGGAGCACTGTGCAGAGCTGGAGCTGGGCTCCACTGGTGCTCCCTGGGTGGAAGATGGGGGGATTAAGATGGATCACAGTGTAATCATTTTAATTCTTGCTGCAGAAGCCCACAGTGACACACATGGAACAGCAAGGAAACCACTTCTCTGTTACTGTTAACTTTTTAAAACTCCTGAAATTGAACAGTTACTTTGACAGATCTCCTGATGTACAGAATATGGTTTTCAGCTCCTTAAAGAACAACAGGCAAACATGAGTACAGTTACTGCTACGTCAAGAAGTCAGATACTCACGTGTCATAATCCTGTATAATCTGTCCCACAGCTAGAATCGCAGCAAGATACTCGTTGCTGCCCAGAGGGTTGATGTAGTGGAGCGAGGACGGCTCACGGGGGTTTCCATTGGATGCTGTGAAGTCTATGCCCACCTATAGAATGAGAGGTGAAACCCCACAGGTGCAACCGTGATCATTTGAATTCAATTTAATTCGGCTCAATTTGAATGTTATCAGCTCAGGTAATTGTTTGAACCTCGCACTAAAAGGGGAGAAAATTAAAGGGAGGGAAAGGAACCAGAGACAATTATGTACTGATTGCTATCAGGTTACTCTGTAGCACCGTACAACTAGGAGGACAAACTATACTACACCACATTTCACAAACACAGATTTTCTAGGACATATATGTTTTTTATGTGAGGACGGATTTAATTTAAAAACAAACAAACACTGCAGTGCAGCTGCAAAACAAAGAATTGCCGTGAAATGACAAAGAGGTCTATTTTTAACCCAAATGACCACAGGGTGATTCGGCGATGACATAAATAATATCCCATCCTCAACAAACACAAACACAAAGAACCACGACACACACACACACACGTGAGACACACACTCAAATTCACACAGCCGAACACAATATGAGATTAAGAGTGACAAGCTTTTCCTCAGGCGCTGAATAGTGGTTTGTGAGCTGACAAGAACCCGACCTAGAAACTCCGCCTCCCTCCCGCCAGAGTAAAGATAGTCTAAACAATGTCCCTCTTACTCTTTGTGTCGGGAGTGTTACAAAACAACAGTGTTCTGGAGAAAGGAAAGGGAAACGTAGAAACAAAGTGGTAAATATGGGTCTGAAATGAGCAAATCAGGTGAAGGATGAGAGAAAACAGAGTCTAGAGCAGCGCGGCCGATGTATGTGGAGATGCAGAGTGACAGAATTAGGATGCTGCCGCGATTTGGCTACATGTGTAGGAATGTGACATATGTGTGAAACAGAACCCACAACTGAGTTTAAAGTGGCCGAATACGTAACCCTGAAACGACGAGAGGAGCAGAATAGAAGAGGATTGTTTAGTTCTACTCAGCAGATAAATGGGTGCAATAACAGGCAACCTACTGTATTATAGTCCTTGTGAAATTAATTATCCCAGTGCGTCAAACTATTTACTAACCTAATCACTAATGTGCTGTAAGGACTAAGCGATGGGTCCTTGCTGACAGGCAGAGCCCCAGTAGGACCCTGAGCCATCTTCACACCCCCATCCATCTTGTCCTAGACCATAAACTTATCAAAATTCTTGGTAACATGCGACCATTATGCTCGTATGGAGCATCCTACCTCGAATGTGAATGAGACCCTGGATGCACTCACTGTTTTAATGACGCAGCCAGCAGGCTCTCAGGTCTCTCTCTGGGCCTGGACTACAGGGAATGTAAAAGCCTCCAATTGTAAGGCGTCATAAATGTACTTACAAATGCTGCCGAATAATTATCAATAATAACTCCTACTAATTAATAATACCTAAGATCTATTTGCACATATGTTGCATGAATGTACCCTGAAAATCACTTTTGTGAATTTGTGATTTTGTGAATTATAAATATTTTGTGGCTCCAGAATTTACATAATAACAAGTTGCCTCAGTTTGTCTGTGTCTTAATTTGAAATTGTGATTATGTACAATGTAACATGTATCAAACTGACAATCGGTGGCACAAAACCATCTCCAATCTATTACGCCACTGCTCCTCCAGTGCCCTTTGCTCTGACAGACGTTATTATGTTGATGGCTGCAAATGTGACGGCAGCAGACATCACATCAGCGTGCACCCAGCATATTCCTCGGCCTGAGCTGCTGGCAATTAGTAGAACACAAGTGTGTCAGGCACGAGGTGTGGTGTAGGACTCAAGTGCCGAGGCAGCGCGAGGCAGGAATTAGTTTATGAGGTTTTAATAAGGACAGCGTGGTCAGACAGGCAAAAAGTCAGTACACAAGTGGTAAAGATGATGGCAGCAGTGCAGACTGGGGTCAATACACGCTATGCTGAGTCCAAAACCAGAATGGAGGGAGCAGACAAGGCCAAGATAAAGAAGGTGTCACAGTTCACGTCACATAGTCAAGTTTCTCACTCATTTCCGTTTTTTTTTTTGTACCACTTCCTGTTCAGTGCCCATGTTTTCAGTTCCAGTTTTACCTCCGGTTTTAGTTGACTCACCTGTGTCCTGTTAGTAATTACTCACATGCTACCTATCCAGCCATCATCATCACTCTGCATTTAAGCACCAGCTCTAGCCCTGCCCAGTTGCCAGATTGTTTGTCCATCCACCCGTGACGACTCTCCAGCGTCTCCCTGTAAATTCATCGTGTACCATTTCCTGCCTGCTGTCTTAACCGTGTCTTTGCCTTGTCCCCTTCTGTACCTTCGCTGGAGTTTTCTGGTTGTGCTGTGTATTGACCCTTGCCTGCCTGACTACGAGTTCTATTAAACTTTCTTGATCACGTGGCTCTGTCTCCGCTGTGCAGGTCCGTTACCTAGAGCGCCGTGACAACAGGAAGGACTTAGTGGTGATGACGCTGGAGAGTTGACAGAGGTACGTGGACAAACAACCTGGCAATGGGCAATGGCAGAGCCGGTGCTTAAATACTAGACGTGATGAATAATAGGAAACAGCTGAAGCGGCCACGTGACTGAACGTAAAGATAAACAGCTACATGAACAGGAACTAAACAGGAAGTGGACAAAATAAAACAGAAACTACACAATGGTTCTGGATTTGTGACAAAGTGTGCGTAGAGTTGAACCATCTCGTTTAGACGTCATGCGTCTGACATGCTGACGTCCATGTTGTCGGTAGTTTTCCGTCAGGCCAGGACGTGTTTGTGGCCACGCGACCACAGCGGCTTCCCTCTGTGTCGCTGTGTTGAGGGTGCGAACCTACTGCCTGGCGTTTCCTGTGGTTAGTCTACTTGTTTCCTTCCTTCGCATCATGTTTGCTCTATACGTGACTGCTGCTGTACTGCACGTCATGATATTTTGGTGGATGTCTCTCTGTACGTCACAATCACCAGTAGTGTGTATGAACCCCCCTCTTAATACTGATACCTGATTGGCTTTTACATGTGGACACTTAAATTGCTACAGGCCTCTTACAGCTCAATTTGGAGTTTTCCATATTTGGCACTGATGTATTGAATGGTAGAGATTCATATTTCTAATGGTCAGCTCAAACTTCAGGGTGAACACTATACCACAGTAGCCTGATAGATACACAGTATCTACATCTCTGCACCTCACTCACCAAAATCCCTTAGAGTCAGTTATACTCCAGCTCTAAATGGTATCAAACATAAGATTTGAATAATAGAGTAATTCAGTTGGAATGAGGCTTTCACGAGCAGCACGTCAGCAGCAGCAGCCGTCTCTTTGTGCTTTATGTGTAACAGAGAAGCGTTGCTCTCTCCTCGAGCTCTCTCAGCCCCAAGGAGAGACTTTCCCTTCCTGGAGATTAGGATTAGAGCCACACTAAGTCTGACTGAGCACCGCAGAACAGCTCTTACTCCGCGTGTCTGTGGGGGTGTGTTTTTGTGCTCTTTGTGTGTGCGCGCACAAAAAAAATCATGCACATAAGAAGATGTCATCGGTGATGGAGCGTCTGTGTGAAATGAGTCTAAATCAGTCCAAGTGCGGAAGCGGCGGAGGAGCATATTTGAAGAGGCTGTGTGTGTTGTACACCTACAGTATGGCTCTGGTTCAAAGAGCCCAGGAGTGTGATGAACGTGGGCGTGCAGGAGACTGTGTTTGGATTTGTGCGCGCGCCTCAGTTAGACGCCGCTCGAGTGGAAGCGGCAGAGAGAGTTTGACAAGGACGCTGCACGAGAGGTCACGTGTGTATGCAAATGAGTTGAAAAGCAGGAGAGAGGAAGTCTGTGCTCAGACAGTATTAGCTGGGTGTGAGTGCGTGTGTTTCCCTGTAAGAGCCGCAGCTAAGGAAAAGGAGGGAGATTAGGAGAGAGCGGTGAGGACTGTTCCCGCTCCTCTTTAAATCTGCTCATTTCATCCCAGCGCACTGAAACTATGCAGGTCCTGAGTGGAAAAGTGACTTCTGCCAGTCACCTGTGAGCTTTTACAGATATTGACACCTTTACTTTGAACATATGTTTTTTTTCTGCTTTAGTCGCACTCAGCACTAAGAGCTGTTGAACCTTTTACTGAGGCACTCGACTACTGGAGAGCCATGATCATTCACTTCAGCCGTTGGAGTGAGCAACCTGGACACTTAATGGCTCATCACCCTCAGGCAACCAAAGCCACCAGAATGACTCAGACTCAAAGTGGAATTACATGCTATTAAGTCAGATGTATTATTTATAGTAGCATGGGATGTCACACATATTAGTGGGAACTACATTTAAGTACATCAAGGACAGTGTACACTTTATTTATTGCATTGTTTGTTCAAACTGAGCTGGAGAAATAAAGCAATACAACAACTGGTTTTGCTGATGAATGAAATTACTTGTTTGGTGTGAACAAACGAACTGTTTATTAATAAAACTGAATTAACAACAATAATTTCAAACTCCTAGTTGCATGGAGTAATGTTGCTTTTAATGCTATTGTAAACATTACCTCTTATTCATTATGATGTATCATCAGCACCAATGTGTCACTATGGCAACAACAACTTTGCTCTTTGCTGTAAAGTCTCTCCAACTGTGTGTGTGTGTGTGTGTGTGTGTGTGTGTGTGTGTGTGTGTGTGTGTGTGTGTGTGTGTGTGTGTGTGTGTGTGATCTAGCTGCTATCTGTCCCCAGGAAATACGCAGAGCACATCCTATGACACTGACAGCAAGCCTGCACAAGCACTCAGCTCACCTCCACACAACAACTCAACCAGACCTTGAGTCAGGAAATAGAAGCATGAACTCCGATGGACACTGACAATAACACCCCATTCATTTCTTCCATTGCTCACTAACTCTATTGTTTTGAAAGTGATGTTTCCTAAATGCTAAAGGGCTTCTAGTTTTCCATTTAGTAGTTTCATTATAGCAGTATCTTTTATCCATAAATACTGGGTTTAATAAGCATTTCAGCAACACCTTCCTCATAAAAAATACTTATTTACAAGAATAGATGTAAAACAAGTTTGTGTACTTCCCCATAATGTTCATGTGGCCTTGGGGTTTGTGAACTGCATAAAGGTATGACATAAGCAAAAGAGACTGAAGTAGACTGGGACTATTCTGGAATTCTTCCTCTCTCTGTCTAGTTCACTTCACTTATTTCCCTACAATCTTTTTGTCTTCACTTATTTTTCCAGTGCCCTTTTGCTGTTTCCACCCAGCACCTTTCTCTTCCCTCGTCATCGTTCTCTCTCCTTCTCCCTGCTTCTCACACTCGTGTTCTATCCAAATGTTACTCCACAAAAGACAAAAAGAAGATGATGGGATATATTATGGGATGGGATATTTTTCATCTATGTTCCAAAGCACAGGAGTCACACAGTGATGCCAGTATCACACTCACCGTAAACATGAGCTGACATCCTCCCAGTATGTAATCCAAAAAGGTGTAGTCCCTTGTTATCTAGAGACACACAAGCCACAACATAGGATCATGTTAGGAAAAAGAACACTTTCTGCATGTGATTCAATCCAATAGACTAATGCCGGCTCAAAATAAGACCCGTGAGTAGCTGAAGAGGAAATGACAACAGCTCAGACACCACCAGTGGAGCACAAACGATCATGTCTGAAGACAATTTCTAGTCCAAATACAATAAATATATTTAGTGGATGTTACCGTCATTAGTCTAATCCCCGTTGGCAGCCAACAAATACAATTAATGTATTAGGAGTCTGTGCCTGTGTATCTGTGCAAAGCACTAGTCGTGATTTTGTGTCAAAGAAAGGAGAAAAAAAATCTATTATGGCGGCTTATGATATGCACACAGTGATAATAGGCATTTAAAAACCAAGTGTTCCAGCGTAATGTGTCCTCTGTGGGGCTCAAGTCATCTGCGCTAATTAGCTATTCAGAGTTATGAACGCCCCCTTACAAGTGTGTCAGCTGATCAAAACTCCGTGGAGACGGATCGTTATGAGGCGATGCGGTGTGAGGACACGCTGTTTGAGTTAAGCTAGACGCTATACCGGCAACCCTTACGAGGATAAGGTGAGAAACACTCCCCTGGCGGCAGCTCAGCTCCTGACACACAGCTCACACCGTTTAGGAATATAACGTCTTAGACTGGATCTAATGTGACAAAAATCTAACGTTGAATGAGCCTCATTTTCCTCTTTTAAAAACTCTCCACTCACTATGTTTGTATTTACAGTATATGAATAGTTTCCAGGGACGTAGTGACAGTGGATCCTATCAGGGTTGCGTTGAGGAGCAGAACCTACAGTACGAGGAGTTAGGGGTTCACGTCCCTACCTGGAGGGACTGTTGCCACATTTCTAAGTCTAGGCCACTTACATTTGGGCTCTGTGCCACTCCCCCACTGCCAAACAGGGGCACTCTGATCGACCTTCCTGCTCCCTGCTGTAGCCGCTTGCCAAATCTCCCTTATCATTTGGCCCAATCTAGGGGGAAGTCTTGACATTCAGGGGCCTTGTGATCAGAGGAGGAACCAGGGCTCCCCGAGCCACCTGCAAACATTCAGCATCCAGCCACTTTGGGTGACACACTTGCAACAGCAGGACTGCAGCACACAATGAATGGAAAGAATAGAACGGAAGGAGCCGCTGACAGTGACAGTACGTCTGTCTGACCCAGAGAGGGAATGGGACAGCGGGGAACCCCTCAACTCAACTTCATTACATAGTAAAAGGGGTGCCTCCCTAAGTCTGAGGTGACATTTCATAGTTTATGAAAAATGTACCACATGTATAAAAGTTTAATAAGGGCTGAGTTACTCTGTATGTGGTCGGAAACATTTCTAGGAAATAAGAAATAGGTTTCAAGAGAAGCAGAGCTCAGACATGTCATTGAGCTTCATCCCACCTTGCACAATTTGACAATGATAATTCCAGAGTTTTTATAATTCTTCTTCTTCTTCTGTTTCTTGGGGTTGATGCATTCAAACTCCACCTGGAGAGACAGACACAAAGCACAAAAGCCTGTGAAGCTTCTTCATCCAGTTCCTGTTGATCCCAAAGGTTCTGCTTAGAAACGGAAGACGCCTTTTGGAGGGAAGGTGGAAGGTGAAATGTCCAGTTGTCAATGAACACAACCTTTGGCTTAAATGCAATAGAAATGTGTGGTCACACACGATTTGTGATACACACCCTGCAGACTTTACTGCCTGTGACAGGTAGCTCTAAATACCTCGCCGTGTAACTAAGGCTCAGCCAAAGGCTGTTTTACATCTCAAAAGCACCTTTCATTTCCTTAGCCTTCCTTCCACACAGCCCGTCTTCCTCCCTTTCCCCCAGCCTGCCTCTGTCTTCTTTGGCTTGGTATTCCGTGCCCCCCCATCCACCAACATCACATCATTACCACACATGAAGAGACTCAGTGGGAGAACAAGACACGAGGGTGCTCAGGCACAGGCACAAATGAACACAGACAGAAGACACACACACACTCCGCACGCACGCACGCACGCACGCACACACACTGCTACTAATGAATAAACAATGTTTGAATCCCTGTATTTCACCAGAACAAAAACGCTAAAGTGAAAAGACTAAATCTCCAATAGTATTTACTGGCAGCTCCAACTGGATCTGTGCTGTCATTATGTGCAAGAAATGCAACATTGGAAATCTGTGCAAGATTATTCCAGCTTTATTGTTGGTAGATGTGACTATATGCCTTTAAACTGCAAATTAGCCATTAAATCGTATCCTGGCTGCAGGACACGATTCTCTCTTTACATCTTTACATACTGCTCTGAATTGACTGGAGAAAGAAATGGTTCAGTGGTTTAGAGCCAAATGCCATAGCCCTCATACAACGCCTGAAGCCCTGAATGATGTACTCTACGCTAATGATTCACATCACACACATTTAACATTTGATAAGAAACAAATCGAACTGGCGTTTACCTCCAGCGAGTTCTGTGCTTCGCTCATCTTGGCAACGCTTGTTTGAAACTCTCCTATGAAATCGTGGCCGCCGTCATTATCGTAGTCATAACACAGGACCTGTGATTGTGCAGAACATAACACATTATGACCAGTGAACATTTTAACATTTGCTGGAGTGACAAATGAATGGAAAAAGACTGAAGGTTTGACTGCTACAGTTCATCCACCCCTCACTAACACACTTTTCTATTAGTACAGTAGATTTGTCCTGTCATACAAGTACGGATGTGTTTTCCACAGTGTTTTGACTTCAATTGCTTTGGTCCTTTTTGCAAAGAAGATCAGTTTCACAACTGAACTTACGGTAATTGCTTGACTGCTAAAGGTAATAAGTAAATGTACACTTATTTTGTATCAATTACAGTTTTTGATAAAAACAAACTCCAAAAACTTTTGAAACATTAAAAAGTACCAGACTTTCATCAAGACCACATCCAATCTATTAATATAATCTATTATATAAGTACAGTATCATTCATGTTCTGGTGTTACTACTCTGTAAAGGGGACCTACTGTACCTGTAGCAGGGATAAGTGTTCTAGGGTTAAACTAAAACCAGGTTCATCTATTAAAAATAATGTGGTTATGTGGTCCATCATATAGAAAATAATTTAAAAAATATTACATAAAGTGGGTGTAAATGTCATGTACGGTCTGATTGTTTAGTAATGAATTAGAACCATTTTGACTAAATGAAAATGTAATACTTTATAAAAAACAGAAAGTAAAAGTACATGTACATGACATGTGATGTGATGTGATGATCCCAGTTCCCTCACTCTAAGTAACTTAGACAGGGTCTTTTTAACGCATACTGTATTTGCTGTATCACAGGCTTTGATACCAAAGAAGTCCGAGGTAAGGAGGATTTTTACAGCTTTGTTGAGAATGAACTAATGAGTTTTGTCAGTAAGTAAGTGATCAATGCAGTTAACTTCAAGCAATAAAACACTACTCTGCTTATTTAATTTGTGAAATGAGCCAAATTGGTTGAGAGAAACTATGATGTCACTTCTTCATTTTCACGTCTTCAGGGTTGGAGCGTTGTGACCCGATTCCCTCCTAATCCATTATAATTACATCTTCCAGAGATAAAAGAAGAAGAAAATCCATAAGAGCTGATAAGATAGAACTGTAACTACAGTACTAACCTTGATGTTTCTGTCCACATCCCCATTGCAGAGAGAAATGAGAGGCACAGTAAATGGCTTCCATGATGGATCTAGAGTGTTCTTAATGACCTGAAGTCACAAATCAGACACAGGTAAAAAATATACACATACAGAGTCATCATGCACTGTATTGGCAGCAACAGCAGACAAGTAGAAATCAGTTCTTGACTTTGTGTGCAAGGATCAGGCTGACAAGCTCGACCTTGATGGTAATAACAGGTTACAAGGAGCTTTGCTTCCCCACAGATACTTCACCTCTGTCCTGTGAACAAGCATCCATTTGCCGTCTTCTCCCTGTTTGTGAAACTCCAGGTAGGGGTCGGACTTCCCAAAGAAGTCCTGAGAGAAACACACACACACACACACACACACACACACACACACACACACACACACACACACACACACACACACACACACACACACACGTGTAAGCTCAGTCAGCGTGCACACATCACTGGAAATAAACATAAATTAATAAATGTACATGCTCATAAACTCTACCACTGCAGTCAACCCCATCAGCTGCTGGAGAAAGGTGACAGGTAACTGTGCTGCATGTTGTCTCTGTGGGCTTAGTTTGTGTGGCTACACTGTACGTGTGTGTGTGTGTGTGTGTGTGTGTGTGTGTGTGTGTGTGTGTGTGTGTGTGTGTGTGTGTGTGTGTGTGTGTGTGTACGGCCTACCTTCTTATCCAGTTTACGCCCACTCAAGGTCAAAGTGATGATTCTGTTGTCAGACAGCTCCTGGGCTGTTATCTAAAATAGCATAACAGCCTAACGTTAGCTGGAGCTAAACTACTGCCAACTATAAACATCAGCATCAGTAAGCAATGCTGGGAACTGTAGCCTCAGTAGCATTTCCACTGTGATCGATGAGCCCAATGATGAGCAATACAAAGAGAGCATGAAGCGTGAGGGGCAACACTTACCGTGATGGAGCCTTTGCCGGCCGGCTTCCCATTGGCTAAGATCAGAGGTCTGTGAAGTTTTTTATTTGACACAATCTACCAACACACAACACAGAGATACACAGACATGAGGTAAATCGCAGCAGTAAAGAAACAGACTGTACATGTACTGTAGGCTAGAACTGCTGGACATGGTCTGGCCTGCTCTAGAAGGGGAAGGGACTGCGTACCACCCCCAGCGTACAGATGAACTCTCCCAGGAAGTCGTGCTCGTACAGCTGCGAGGCACACTTGTCTTCATCAAACATAGCAAAGCGAAGCTTCTGGATCTCCTCAAAGTGGTAGTCCACCTGGAACTTCACTCCGAACACGGGGTTCAAGTTGTTCACGGCTGTTTCGGTGCGGCCCAGCTGGAAAACACGACACAAGGACAGAGGAAGGTTCAAACGGGACTAGTGGTGGATGTTTGAGCTGTTCAGCGTTGACACACACCGTCCTGCGAATATTTATCGACAATAAATGAAACCGGGCTAAGAACACGAACAGACTCAACAAACCTATCAGTAAAGCCAGCGACATTGTAGGGGTGGAGTTGGACAATTTAACAGTAGTGTCTAATAGGTTGTCTAAGCTACGAGGGATGTGTGAGAATGGTTCTCAACCTATGCACAACATCCTAGTGAAGCAAAGGAGCCAGATTCAGACTTCCAAGGATCACTACTAAATCAATCTTTATAACTCCTCCCTCTGAGATCGCTGTGACCAGACACCACCATTCATTCATAACCACATTGGTTTCTTATTTGTAACTTTTATACAGTATATGTATATGTTTTATTCTATTTCTATGTCTATACTGTATGTAAGATTTTTATACGGTCTGTTTTTACATGTGCAATTTCTTATCCTGCATGGACATGATAAAGTATTTCTATTCTATTCTATTTGTATTGTATTCTATTGTATTCTATTCTACTATAATGGAGCGGATACCTTGGTAAATAAAGTGTACTGAATACAGATGTTGGCTTTTACAGGCATAGGGCTAGCTCTATGGTTGTCACCTGCCTTTAGCAGCTGGAAGAGCTGGTCAGACTAAACTGTCTGTCTTCCTTCCTCATGGTTCTTCTCAGAAGCAGAGATCTCAATAAAAAAAACACACCATTAGCTCAAGCTGTTTGTTTGGCCACTAGTAAACCATTATGTTTCAAACGTCTAGGTTCTAACACTGTGTGTGACTGTGTCAATGCAGGTTTTGACTCCTCCACATCTACTCTGATATTTCTACACCAGCCAATTTATATCAGCAGCTAAGGACAAACACACACACACACACACACACACACACACACACACACACACACACACACACACACACACACACACACACACACACACACACACACACACACACACACACACACACACACACACACACACACACACACACAGTAAATACTTAAGAAACTCATTGTCCATTTTGATACAACTGCCTGTTATTTTGTGAGTCTTACTCACTCAATGAACACTTGCAAATGAACTCAGATCACTGATGCTACCTGTGTGGAGACAAACACCACATTCATTTGTATCTACCTTAACTAACATGCTAGATATAATAGCTCCAATGATATAATAACACAGCATCCACCATCCTAATTGTTAGCACCAACAATCAGCACAATCCAGTTTGACGGTACTGGTTTAAAGAGATGGCAGCATGAGCTACATGAGTGTGATGTCTCTCAGGCAGGTGTTTGGTCGACGTCCTGCTGTGGTGCTGTGTTCGTCCACCAGTAACCTGAAGCAGTGACCTGTCACTGCCTCTGATCTTCACTATGGTCAGACTACTTGCCCGTCTCATGCGCTCGGACTATTTGTGATTTCTTTTGACATTTTTGACATGACCTCTTGCTATATTATAAATTATAAAAAAAGACAGAAACTTCAGGGGGAAGTGTTTATCAGTTTAGACCAGCAGATGGACATTTGAACATGGTTCTGTGCATTTAAAACAACAAAAAAAAACATATACCTGTAAAATAAATTAATTTTACTTATGAACTGGGTTCAAAGAATCCAACCTGCAGTCTGTGCGGTTAGACATGGAGTTGGCTTGAGATTTGTCAACCAATACATGTATGTAAGTACTGTAGATAAGCAGCTGTACATGTGAACGGTGCCTCTCTATAAACGTGCTGTTGCCACTGATCTAAATTCTGCCATAGCAGCGTTACAGGTCGTGTGTAACTGTTAATAAACTGTTTTCCTTCCATTCAATGACAGAAGAATGATGCTGTTGTTGGTTTTCATATGTTGGAAGGCGTCTTTATATCAGTGCTGAGGTGTCACTGTGTAACAACAGCAAACAACCAGGGTTCAGGTGCCTCTGGTCCAAAAAAGGATTTTCTTTAATGTGCTGCCATAATCAATTTAAGCTTCTAGCATGGAATCACTGCTACATGGAAGTTATCCGAGGCTCATTCTTTTGCCAAGATTCAGGGTACAGCTTTAATTTCAATATCTGGATTATAGCCAATATTTATATTAATAATCGTGACTTTCAAAACATTCAGACTGTAAGTACAGATCCCATTTTAATGTGTCTAATAAATGCAGCAAGTGTTATATTCATAACACATATTCATTATATGCTCCTTATTACTGGGCTTCACGAGGCCATACTTTCCACCAGAATTCTGCTAAAGATGGATTTGTTAGCATCTTTCCAGTATGCGAAGAGAATCACACTGGATGTGAGTTCTCACTTGTTCAGTGATGCTGGCATATATCTGTGTCCACATCACGTGTCCAGATTAGCGTGAGGATTGTGAGTTTAGAGTGAGAAAAAAAAAACTACAGATTTTGGAAAAAAGCCCAGGCGCTGTGCTGAGGGTGTCCCATCGTTTCTATAGGTGGGAGTCCTGTGTCTTCTGTATTCTTCTGTCTTTCATTCTTTCTCAGTCTTTCATTTTCTATCTTTGCTCACATTCTCTCCGTCCCCTGTCACTAATTGCTCCCCTCTGTTTCTCTCATCTCCCTCTCTCACACCCTATTGGTCTCACACCCATATCTCACCCGTTCCCCTGATGGACCCAGCTGCCTCTCACACCTCCAGCTCACAAGACAGATGAAGACAGACAGAAAATGAGATAGAGAGTAAAGAAAACTGGCAACAGAATCGAGAAGAGAAGAGGAAAAAAGACAAAGCGAACAGGAGGGGATCAGAGAAAGTGAGAAAGCCACGAGAGAGAGAGAAACAGCAAGCTGTGGATAATATCCGATAAAAGGTTTGGGCCTCATTTCGCCTCCTCCATCATTCCCTCACTCCAGGAGCACTCAGCTTTTGTTTCCTTTCCCATTGCCATAGTAACCGTTGGCAATTTCACATCAGAGGCACATGCCCTGCTGACCAAAATCTAGCTACAACCCGAAGCGTTCGCCTACACACACACACACACACACACACACACACACACACACACACACACACACACACACACACACACACACACACACACACACACACACACACACACACACACACACACACACACAGCTCGCTTGCCCTGTTGACCAGCAACAGAAAAGCCTTGAGGCAGCTGCCTACACACACTGAAACTTTCCCATCCTGCCTTTAACTTAGTGCTCGACATTAAAACACATACACGGAGACATAGTGGTCGCAAGTGGAACGTGAGACAAACATAGCAGCGACTGAGTGAAAGACAGGAAGTAGCGTCACAGAGATTAGAAGATCTGGGTTTCTGCTCCCATATGTTCTGATACGTTCTCACGCTGTCAGGAAATGTGCACCGTTCATCAGGAATAGACACATTTCATCATATCTGATATATACAATTCTGAACATGAAAAGAATCACTTAGTGGGATCTGTGACACGTATACAGCGTTTTCTCTCCAGAGTCTATGTGAATGAGTGTGGTTGTTGTAACTACTGTGTGCCAGTGTTCTGTTGTTCCTAGAAGCTTCTTCCACATGACGTCTGTGACGTCTGAGCAAATGAGATGATCTCTTTTATACATTAACAAGCTTTAAAAGAAACAGGGAATTAATGATTGTTTCTTTCAAAACACCTGCCGTTGATCAGGTGCCGTAGGTTGAATGACTCCACTGGACTTCCAGCAACAATCCAGCATTTACAGTACATATACCAGATGACACACAGCAAAAGCCCCCAAACAACTGAGCTCGGAAACTTCCTTCGTGTCATGGCTTCAGTGCTTTGATGCATGAAAATCAGTCAGTTTCACCCGCTTCACATCTCTTCTCCATTTTACACGTGGTCTGTGAACTTCTGCACCCCTCTCTCGTCCCCCACACTCCATCCCTCTCTCGCTCCATCGCGCTTCCTCCACCCAGTTAAGGAGGAAGCCCGCACATTTAGTTCATGCTAGTGCTTTACGAAGAAAATAAAGATGTCGATCTAAATTCTTTGTAGTTAATAGCGGCCCATGGAAGCTTACAGTGACGTCTCTGCTGATCTACTGCTACAGAACCACCAAACCCTGCGAGCTCCTGCCGGTCCCAGCGTGTCAGGGCTCATGCCAGATGGTCAAGGCGTCACGACTGCGGCTCTGGCTTCACTCCTCCAAAGTCAGTGAACAATGAGCGCTCTTCTCGTCTTTGCTTTGCCAGAAGGGCTGGAGCGGTAAGCGCCATCTTGAAAAGTGCTTCCAACACTTATTCAAATCCTTCACCTTCCCTTTGATCTTTCATTTTGCAGTGTGTTTTAGCCTCCTCTCTCCACCTCCCTGGAGTTGGAACCCAGCGTGGTGGCGAAACGCTAATGCTTTCACTCCTGATGATCTCAGCGCTATCATCTCCCACATTGGGGCTTTTCTCACCAGTCTGTCAGTTTCACCCTCTTCTCATCTCTTCTTTATTTTACACCCGGTCTGTGAACCTTTGCACCCCTCTCTCGTCCCCCATACTCCATCCTTCTCTCGCTCCATCACGCTCACCTCCACCCAGTTGCCGTCCACTTCCTGGAAGAGAACGCAGAAGGGGTCCGACTTGGAGGCCACGTCGCGGTCGAGCAGACTGGCTGCGGTGACGGACAGCTCCACTCGAGTGACGCAGTGCTGAGGTCCAACACTTCGCTTCTGGCCCTCGGCGGTGGAGCCAAGAGTGTAGGCCATGGTCTGAGGTGGCACCGGATCACCCTGCAGGCAAGAAGAGGGTGGCGTGAAAACGGAGTCATGCAACATGAAACAGTTGTTGTTGTTTATCATTTTTTTCCTTTACCTTGAAATTGCATCTCTATAAATCATTCAGATCTTTGTTTAATCATTTTTGGACATTTCCAACTGCGATATTTTCTGTCTTTAAATATGTGTTTATTAAACACTCTAAAAATTGATGAGCTTCCTTTTCCTTTTACTGTAGGTCTTTTTGCCACTTTCACATACTGAAGGCATCAACTGTTCTGTTTTGTCTCATTATCTGTTTTCGTAGAGAATACACAGAACGCAATTCTCCTAATGTACTCTAAAACTATGGGATTGTTACAATGCAGAAGAGTCTGATGTTTCCTCTGTGGATCATGAATGAGTTTACATACAGCCTCAGCACTACAAACCTAAAAGACAATGCACAATCACAGCAGATAAAAAGTCCCACCATAATTACTAATAACTGGCAAAATATGCTCTCTACATATTTCAAAACAAGAACGTAAAATCCTCACTCTCTCATTTTCTGACATAATTCTTCTACCAAAAAACGACAAACTACGAATAAACATATAATGCAAAAAAATGATCACTTCACCCCGCAGAGTCAGCTGTTACATACATGATGATGACTGTTGTCCAGGGCAACCTGGAGTTTTACGTTAGCGCTCTTACGTAACTCCACAGGATCTCGTGTGTATTGTGTACAGTATGTCTCACACCATCAGCCGACACAAACATACACTGCTGCAAAACACCACTGCAAAGGGAAAATGTGATGCTGTGCATGCCTGTTACCAGGCAGATGGTGGATTAACCTCCAGAAACCAGTGGCGAACAGATCATCACGCAATAATGTCGCAAAACCTTAAAACCTCCTAACAACAGCAACAAATCAATTAAATTCAACCACTGTGTGGTTTTACTGCAGTTTAATTACATGAGCACAGAACGCAAGCTTCATCTAGCTGGGTGACCTGGCTGTGGATCACACACACACACACACACACACACACACACACACACACACACACACACACACACACACACACACACACACACACGTTGTGCCCTGAGCCCAGATCAAAGCCAGAACAAAACCTTCAAAATGGTGCAACATTTGGCAAGAGGCTGAAAAAAAACATCCAGACAAAAGGTACAATAAACACAATTAATGCAACTGTTTGTCTCTGTCATATTACCAACAATATCAAAAATTATTTCTGAGCATCATTCAGAGTCTCTGAAGCGCACGGTGTCTTGAGTCAGTAGAAATGGCTTTGTCCTCACAGTGGCATGCTAAAAGGATGCTGGCTGTTGCTAAGATACTAACTAATGTGTCATAACCAACGCGCGCCTCCCGTTCAGCTCCTGTGATGTCACGCTGGTAGTGATATACGGCGAAAATACCAGTGCAGCGTTCTCGTTCACTTCCATTCAGTTGATCACTCACACTGGATTTGTTAAGACAAGACAAGACTGAAACACTTTTACTCATTAATTCATTTCTTGTCATTTACTTTAGTGCCATAAAGCCAGCCTCCAGTAAACATCCGCCGCAGCCCCCAGCATCCCTCCAACAGTTGGATGTACAAGTACACAAAACATGGCGGCTCACGAAAGGAAACACATGACACTGATACAAGTAAAGGCCCACATGTGGCATGGCGTGCTCCGTGCAGCGGGCTGGAGTGACCCTGCTGAGGGCGTTCACACCTCAGTCACAGCGCGCATCCACGGCTCAGCCAGCTCTCTGCGGGGGGCAGAGCGGGAGCAGCGGGCGGAGGACGGGCTGAGTGTGGAGAGCAGCGCGGAGCCCGGCTCATGATGGGAACACACGGGTCATTAGGTCCAATTCTACCTGCTACGCGCCCCGGACCTCAGTAAACAGTAATTAGCGAGAGGTGTGTCAACTTTGAATGCCGAACAGCCAAACGGGTAAAACAGCAACTCTGCGCTTTATGTAACGTTAAACACGCGTGTGTTTATGTTTGTTGACGAGGTGTTCAGTATAATGCCACATACTTCCTTTTTCGTGTTAAACTCGAAAAACGTTTAATCTGTATCGTAATTTCCATCCAAGCAGTTACTGTCAAACGAACACAAGATGTTCTCACCTCAGTAACGCCAAACGTCGTCCAACTTCGTCGTCGCTTTTCAGGTGATAATTTCTAAAACTGCTTCCGACACTGAGGAGTTGGGGTAAAATGTGTGTTGTTGAAAAACGTCTAAAGCCACTTTTTCTACCAAAGAATGACACATGAACTTGCTGATGCCATTTTATCGCGCGTATCCTGGAAGGCGCAACAGTGTGAGCGCATAAATCATCCTCCTGCTGCTGCTGCGGCTGCTGAGACTACGTTTGTGCCCAGCGCCACTAACGGACGGACGAGTCAAGCTACAGACACAACGGAAGCTCAACAGGCACGCTTACAAAATAAAAGCGTCAAAGACAAGCGCTTCTGTTTGAACAACGTCTTTTGACAACAAAGCTACTCTACACTGCGTTATTATATAGATACTTGAGCGAGGTGTCTGAACGCTGTGTATTTAAACTAAAAACAGCTTCCGGGAGTCTGTGATAATAAACCAGTTAGCTTGTCATAATGAGAACGCGTAGCGCCTCCTTGTGGATAACATGTTTCACAACGCGCTTGACGTATCACAAATACACAAAGACAAGAATGTAAGTTGCAGTCACCTGCGCTTTATTTATGAGCTGATCATTATTATTGTACAGGAAGTAGAATGTTACATGATTCAATTAGAAAATGTTTAGATAATCAATGATTATCAGTAGTTTTTTTAATTTGACTTTGTTCTAGTGACTTTGTCATATTATGTTTCATGTGCAGTGTACATATATGACTGAAATGCAACAGAAGGGTTGTTTGATGGTTTAGTAAAGATTTGAATGATGATTATTCTAACATATGATTTCGCCCAAATGATTATTTGGGTATTAATGTTCTTTTCTTGTTTATTTTCCTGCCAAAGACTTAACTACATATTATGAGTTGAGTTAATAATCAATCAATTCATTTAATTAAAAAGGTACAAACTTCCCGGCATGCTTTGCTTTAAGACTTCTTGATACTCTTCGGTGCAAAGGAAACATTTATGATAGAACGTTATATCGGTATTTTAATAGTATTAATAATTGCGAGAATGTGAGAATTAAGAAGGACACCACCAAATCACTAGTTTGAGCATTTGTTAAATAAAGATATGATTCATTAAACAAAACAAAGAATACATAATGTGATGATTTTAAGCACATGCATACTAAGTATGTAACCTGGTTTTGTTCACTGAATCATACCAGGTTCTGCAATAATACATTTTGACCTGTTTGGTTTCACCTTGGCTAAAATCCTACATGTTTTAATGGAACAACATCACACAGTTTGAGTGCAACAGTAAGCCCACGTAACTCAGAACCCTGAAACCAAAGCTTCCATTCATGGTTACATGGTAAACAACAGGAACTGGAGACATTACGTCTTTTGAAAATAAACGATTAGAGACTAATACCTGAGAAACAAGTACCACCGACCATGACCACAAGAGGGCGCCCGGAGGACGTTCCTGAACGCTTGCTCCACTGGGTTTCAGCTTCACTGACAGGCACAGCTGGCTGTCAGCTGCTCATGTTGGCATACTTCCAAATGAAGAGCGTTTTGCTATTTGTAGCGGGACGGGTGCCACCCTAAACAACTAAGTATGTATCAGTATGTAATACTGCAATATGAAAATACAAAAAGAAAATCAAGACAATTATTTTTTATTATCAATACTCTGTGAATGAACAGAAATGATGTGATAAAGAGTGACCTGACCAGAAAAAGTCAAGTGTAGGTTTTAAGATACAAATAAACTTACAAATAAACCAAATGAACAAAAAACAGAACAAGAGAAAGTTCTGTTTTGCGAAGTTGCACTACTTTCTGAAATGAAAGTAACAAACAAAAAATATATTAGTAGTAACCTTTCAAACTGTAATTGTGTGGTTTCTCCCACTTTATTTAACTTGAGCTTGAATTAAAGATTAATAAATCAAAATAAATCTGAAATATCAGCAATAAATACGCAGGTTGGACAGAGACCACAACCTAAATGACAATAGGAGCAGACAGAGGATTTAATCCCTCAACTCTCCATGTACTGAGTTTGTGTAATGTTGTGTTTTCACCCATGTGGCCTCTGGTTATTGTAAACACTATTACAGTACAAACGACTCCATTTATCAGAGTCTGTTAATAAATAGGAAATATTTTATCAAAGGAAGACATACAGTACTGAAAATAATAGACTTCAACTCTGGCCTCAAGTTTTACTGTGGTTTGTGTTTGTATGTGTTTTGTGAAGGCTGAGGAGGAATTCAGAAAGAATAAATGAAATAAAAACACCTGAGTGTAGTTCACTTAATCATTACAATTCTATTAATTATTTCTTTTGGCACAATGCAAAGAATTTGAATGAAAAACTGGAACACACCGTTCTGAAAATGGAATGTGTTACTGAAACATTTCATCAACTATAATTCATGTGCTTTTATTAATATGTGCCAATATATATTTATATATATATATATTATATATCATATACATATATATATATAATATATATATATATATATATATCTATATATATATATATATATCTATATATCTATATATATCTATCTATCTATATATATCTATATATATATATATCTCTATCTATATATATATCTCTATATATATTATACATATATATATATATATATTTATATATATATACTGTAAATCTGAATATTGGACAGTTAGCATAGCTCTCTACTAGCAGATATCCTACTGACTCTTTCTTTAACATCCTTCACTCATGCACGTCGATAACACATTCACATCATGATGCTGATGCATGGTGTGCACTGACGACACAGTGAGGGAACACTGCGATGCTGCTGGCACATTGTGCCAAAAAACACTTGAACACTGCAAAACTAGAGACCAGAAAGTGTGACATTATCAAACCAGCTCTAGGACGGATACATACTCACTCCAATACAATCTGAACTTTAAAAAAGCATCTTAGAGACTAAAAGGAATGGAAAGGTACATCTGGTCTTCCATCATTTATACTGAGAGACACCAGCTGCTTCAACCAAACCTAACTGAACCAGTAAATTACATGTAGCATGTAACCGTATGTTTTGGGAATGTGATTTGCGTTTTGTGATTAGTCACATTTACCTTTATTTGAGGTAAGACTATGAGTCCACACCAGAAATGGAATGTACCTAGGAGTGATCCATCTCCAACTGTGGCTTCCAACTGACACCAGCAGCACACATTAGGTGGGGGAGAAATTCAGCCTCCTGTCCTTGTCACTGAGCCTCTGGGCTTCTATTGGAGAGACTTTGTTCCTCCATAGCCTGAAAAGGTAATTCTCCCATTAAACATAATTTAAAAAAGCCATGCACAAACCTGAAACAAGCAACATTACAAATTGTGTTCAGACAATTCATGGTTAAACACAATTAGGTGAGTGTGTGCTAAACGTTGTCTGAGACACTACCGTATGACACAATGTTTACCTGATGAGCTGCAGAGCAGGACAAGACTTCACCATTTTCACCAGGGCTTCCACTCCCACGGCACTCACACAGTTTGACTCAAGACTAGAAGAAATATAAACAGACATAAATGTTTGTACACCCATACAAATAAACCCATGTGTGGGTGATGAAAAAGGAAAGACAATATATTTAAAACTGCTAAAACTAACTGGTCTCATGCAGATGAAACCATTCTTTTCTCATGTGCACAAAAATACTGCAGAATCTACAATGTTTGGGAAAAGGTAATGCAAAACATACTTAAATAAATATACTACTAAAACAAATGTACATGATGCTATAAAACATACCAGTAATACAAATTCAGAGCTTGAACAAACTTACTCTATTCTTGTCAACTTCTGATATGAAGGTAAAACTCTGGCCAGTTCCAGTGCAACGTTATCTTCACAGTTATTCCATCCCAAACTAGACAAACAAACACACACAGTAAAGACATGGGCATCACACAAAGTGAAAAGCTTATTATGATGATGGGTTCTGTTTCAGCCCTACTTCACATCCTGAATGAGGGGGCAGTGGGCCAGGCTGGCAGCTATAGGACACAGCTCTGAAGTCCCAATAGAGGTCAGACTGAAACAGACAGAAGGCATCAGTACTGGCCATCCAGTCATCTGTTAGTTTAATGAGTATCAAAACCGTGGAAGTCAATGATTCTTACTTAATCTTGGTGAGTTTCTTCATACACATTATTGCTTTGGACAGACTCACTGCGCCTTCACATCCGAAACTGTTCTCTGAAATGCTGAAGGGCCAAAATTCAAACATAAAGAATCCACCACTTCAGACAACTAAAGGTACGCCATTCTGCTGTTACTCACTCCAACACAGTGATGTGGGTCAGTGACGGTAGAACTAGAGCCATCCTTGTAGCTGTGAGGTCACCGAGACGGTTGCTAGACAGGCTAAAAGCAAACACACATTTCTTACTCTGCTACAAAACAGACCAGTTAAATGGAAATTCAAACAAACAACACAAAACATTACACATACATACAGTATCCTCCAGTATAATGTCCCAAGCAATTAGTCACACAAACATATAATTTCCTTACTGGAGCTCCTCAAGGTGACTACAGCTGATCAAAGCCTCCAGTAACTTGTCTCCTGAGTGGTCACTTATGAGGTTATTTGAAAGACTGGAAACAGACACACACACACACACACACACACACACACACACACACACACACACACACACACACACACACACACACACACACACACACACACACACACACACATGCACACACACACACGCACGCACACGAAAAAAAAGTAGTTAGTGATATTAAAGCCATGATATGCTGTATTCAGTTATATACCATAATTCTCCCAACTTAAAAACTTCCAGCAAACAGGAACAGCATCACTCATTGAGTCACAACCTCCTGTGACTGTGACACACAGAAACAGCTGTTCCCCATAAAGCGGTGGGAGCCTAATAAAATCACTGGAATGTCCTGAGTGACATACCTTTTAAAGACGTACGATAAAACAAGGGGGGGGGTCTATCTATAGGCGCAACAACTGTGCTGCTGGCTTGTTAAAATAAAAGTGCCAAAGCAGTGATTTATTAGGTGTGTCCACCTGAGAAAAATAATAATCACCAGGCTTTAAACACAGTAACAATTACTTATTAAATAAATAGATAAAATAAACAGAATTCCTCTGTTTATTTATCTCTGGATCTCCCTGTCCTACCTGATTTTTCTGAGCCCTGTCCACACAGGGAGAAGCTTGGTTAACTGCTCTGCTCCTATTTCTGCCATCCTCCAGCTCTCTAATCTGAAACAGAAAGAACATGTTTAACGTAGCTGATCAACTCGCTGCTACTATTTTTCTGAACTGCTAAAACACTAAACCCCATTTTTCTCTTCATCAGCTGATTACTTTATAAAATTAAAACTATTAAAACTACATAGATTTAATTTTAGCAAAACCCAGTCAATTAGGTCACTCTCTACTAGTTGTCTAGTGCGTGTGTATGTGGTGTGACATCACTTCCTGTCTATGTCCCATTTTGTTTCCCTGTTTATTCATGGTCATTAGTAATAAAAAAGCTACAGTGCAACACCCCATATTAAGACATGTACTGTATAAGATCAGAAATACAGCATATTTCTACAAAAAAGCTGTAAATTACATTTAAATGCAGAAAAAACTCACTCAATGTTCTCCACTTGTGTGAGTCCATCCATAGCACCAAGAAGATCAAGCACACCATCAACTGCTGGTGGTTCCATAGGAATGCTATTAAGCCTAGAACATGTACAGTACACAGGGTAAGACACTGTTCAACTATAAGAAACCCTCTGTGAAGTTGTTACACTGGTACATTGGTTTGAAGTTATAAGTAGGTATCAAAGTCCACATCTCATGTAGGAGGGATTTATATCCATGTAAGCATGATAAGCATTCATATATATATAATTAGCTTGTACAAACAAGTTCCAAGCTTGCAGCTCACTTACGGCTTAGCAACTGAATTGGGTATGATACATTTCCCCTGGGGGTGGGGGGGTCTTTGGATTAGAGCCTACTAATTTATGATGAGGTTTATGTGGAGCTGATGACACACTGCTATGAAGAACTGCAATAACAGTGGCTGCAATGTAAGCAGGGTATGAGTACTTGGCTGGAGCAGTGTTATGATATCATAAATAGTAATGGAGTAATGGAGTGATGCTTCATACTTGTTAGTACAAGAGTAAAAGTCACATTCGCAAGGTGTGTGCTATAAAAACAACTCAGGATTATGATTTTGGAATATAAATACATTTACAGTATATAGAAATGTCTACAAACGTGACATCTTTATATACAAGTGAAACAACCTACAGTACATACACTGTAAGGCTGGTTACATTGACAGTACAGTGAGCTTCTTACTTGAGACTGCGTAAGGACTTGTTTTTCCTTATGGCTCGTGCTAAACAAACTCTGTTGTCTTCATACAGGTCCAGACTTAAAGTGGACAAAAAACACAGACATGAACACGTAAAAGTGACTAAGTAAAAAAGTAAAAAAACATTTAAAACATTCATAAGTATGAGCTTGTGTGTGTTACCATAGGCCTTCCAGACTGACACACTCCCCCAGTGCTTCACTGAGCTGCAGCCGCGCAGTCGCTGACCCTTTACAATGAGACAGACTACAGAAGACAAGCTGAATTGTAAAATTTCTTTACTGTAAAATGCAAAACCATTCTTTAAACAAATAATATCATTAGTAATTATTTGACAATTCCAATTTTTTACTTCAATGATAGTAGACGGGGAAACATTCTGGTCATAATCTGAGCTGCTGCGTCTTCAATCACATATCCTGAAAGACTGAAAGAGAGAGAAGATTATTTTGCACAGGGAAAAAAACAGCCACTTAAACACACAGCAACTCCTCTGTGAAACTTTGAAATAGGCAGCTCTGGCCTAGATGAGTAGTTTGTGTAAGTGTTGCTCACTTTAGGTTCTGAATGCTTGTGGACTGCACCAAGACCTCTGCCAGATTCTCAAGCAAGTCTGGGCAAGTGTCTTTGGAGCTAATGCTATAAAACAGATAGACAAGAATCAACAATAATGAGACATCTGTAAGGCTGTGCTCTACTTTCATCAGTTAATGTTCTCAATATCAAAACATGTTCTAACCTGAGAGAACTGAGATTTGGCAACAAAGGCAAAACACAGCAGAGAAACTCAGCTGCCTCTATATCCAGGCTGGGAATAAAGAACATCAATCTGTGAGTTTTCCTAATTTTCCTACATAATGATCCTGTCTACTACAGGACTTAAATGAATCAGACAGTACTGACTCAAGCTCTGTCAGCAGAGGACACTTCTGGATGATGCTCCTCATATGTGCAAGCCGGTGACCATGAACTGCACAGTCAATGAGGCTAGAGCAGAGGAGAGCAGACAGATGAGTTCAGAGGTTAACACTTAAATCACTAAGATCAGCTACACTTATATAAAACTTGAATTAGGCCTTTACAGTATGTTAACTGGGATTGACCTGGCACCTGCTGATGTCAAATTAAAACTTACCCTATTTTCTCTGTGGTCAGTGATGGGTTGGGGTCTCTAGAATTAATGCTGAAAACAGAGGAGAGATGGATCAATGTTGACTCTGTGAACTACAGCACAAACATGTGTCACAGTAATACTGTATGCAAAGAGCTGTTAAGTACCTGACTGAAGTTACTGACAGGTGTAGTGAGTTCTGGTGCACCCTGGAAAAAAAAGGTGTCTGAGAATGCTATTTGTAGCGGGACCTATACTAAACACCATAGCTCGCATTCTATACATATTGTGTCTGTTTGTAAAAGTACTATGGTCTCATATGCATGTCTCACCTGAGAGATACAATGTTCGTATTAAGAACCAGACAGACACACATTAAACGAACAGCTTCCTCTGCTCCAATCCAGTCCTCCTTAATGCTGACAAAAAAGCAGAATGTGGCCAGCTCTTTGTCATAATCAGCATTTTATCCATGACAAGCCACAACTTTGATTTGATAGTTTTAAAAAAAGTAAAGGAAATAAGCAAAAATACTAATAACTTGAAGTTGTCACATCACTACAGTATGTAACTTCTCACCTCACACTGCACTCACTGCAGTCTCTGTTCAGTGCCTTAACAAAATCCTGAATCCACTCCGCCTGCAGAGAATTGTCTTTCAACCTACGTACACAAGCATACTAAAGTGATTTTCTGATGGTATATGTAGATAACAGAATAAAGAAGGGACAGTTGCAGTACATTGTTTGAAGCCATGCTTAATAATAAATATAACTTCACTTAAATGCATTTAATTCCATTGATAAGTCCCTGTAATAAGTCTTAATAATTATAATATTAATAATGTCCACTTCAACAAAGTGTCCATGAGAAAAGCTTCAGATAATTCACAATTAGTAGTATCAACCCACACAAAAACAGCTGTATTTAATTAAAATTGAAATCATGAAGATTGAAAAGACCTCAGTCTTTTAGAAGAAGGACTTACAGCAGTTTGATTGGACTGGAGCAGCTGGACACAATCTCCGCTAATCGGACCAGATGTTCATGTTTCAAACCACTGTCTCTAACACTGAAAGATGGGCAAAAGAGATGGAAGAGAAGAAAGCAATACACAAGGGTCTCACTGTGAACTGAAACGCAAATTACCTTTATCTTGACTCAAGAAATCCTAACTAAAACATCTAACCAGATTTTAATATTGAGATCTCAGAGTCTCTGTCAGCTTCCATAGTAGTGGATAATAACTAACTGTGTGCTTTACTGCATTCATAATAATTAGAAATACTTACCTCAGTGTTTTTTCACAACTTTCATATTGTCTGAACCAGATGAGGCATCTCTTTTCTGGTCCCAGACTACTAGTACAACATGAAAATAAAAAAGACATAAACTATTCTTTAGTTTCAGCAATGCGTTTAATTCTTTTTTTATTTTATTCTTTCTTTTTTTATTTCTTTTTTTGTAAGATGCAAAAACCCACCTGACGTCTGCACCAGAAACGTTACCACGGTCAGACAAGGTGCTGGCCACATCCAATAAACCCTGCTGACTCAGGTTGTTATTGCTGAGACTGTAGAAAAAAAATTCTATTCATACCATAGAACTAATTTCAATAATATGTTACATCAGTAAAAGTGCAGCTGTAAATAATTAACAAGTGTTTGAGTCAATTTAGCTTCAGTTCCAGTTCAGTGGTGGACACTTATCATCTGTCATGTTTTTATTGTGTTGTGCAGTGATTACAAATCGACAGAACTGCAGTGATAAATGCCAATATTTCATATCTTACTTGATACAGTTTTTTATTGGAAGGCTTGGTAGGAAACCAACAAGACACTTCACAGCTTCATCATCCAGTTGGTTACTTGACAAACTGCAGTTCAGATAAGATTCATTTTAAACATGAGTGAATGAGTGTGTGTCCTTTCTTTAGCTTTAACTGTATATGTGTTCGTCACATACTCTAGGTTAGATAGTCTGGGACCTTGCTGCAGAATCTGTAGCAGTTGCTCCAAGTCGGTACAGTTCAGGTTAAAATCAGTTAACCTGTGTCCAAGAGAGACATACAGTTCATTAGGGGCTTAAATGAACAGTCATTGCCTACAAAAATGTTCCCACTGGAGCGTTAACATTTTGCTGAGCAGGAACACTAGTTAAACAATGTGACTGTTTTCATGCAACACAGTGTAGGAGTCATTTGTCTTTAAAAGGCTCATAATCAAAGATTCAGAGGGACAACAAAGGACTGGGGTATGATATATGCTAACCACACTACTACAGTACTAGTACAGTACTAGTACTGTAGTAGCAGAAAGTGGAGAGACTAGACTAAACTATACATATGTTTTATAACGCAGCACAAAGAGACGCAATTAGGTCTCTTGGTGTATCAAAAATACATATTTCATGATGGCATTATCATTTATTTAGTAGTAAACATTCCATTAGTGATTGTAAATTATTATTCTTTATATATAACTTCCTCTCACACTTCTATTTGTAAGTGTATCATTTTCAATGTCCTGGAGGTCAGGCTGTAAAATGAGATTAGTGAACCTACAGTAGATATATTTGTGTGCATTGCACTAATTAAAAATTAACTTGTCATTAAACAGTGCACCAATTATTGCTGCTCACTGACCTGCAGCTGGTTTGTTCTGCTTTCACGATGTCAAAATGGACAAAGGACTCACTCTGATGACTGAAGAAGAGTCAACAATGTTAGCGTTTGATACTAATAGATAATAAAACATTTGCAGCGATTCCCTTCGATTGTAGCTTTAACTGTACAGAACAACTGAAATGGCAAAATAACTTGAATGATTCATTGTGGCATAAGGTTCTCTTCTCTTAAGATTAATAATTTAATAGTTAAATATTGTACCTAAGCTCCACTGATGTTACTCGCTGGTTGCCAGTGAAACCACTGACCAACATTAATGCTCCTGTTGTGGATGTGATGCTGTGGCTGATACTGGAAACAAGAAAGGAGTGAATAGATTAGGATACAATGAACAGGTCATGAATGAATGAATGGCTAGTAATTACTAAAAATGCAATTTAATATGTTTCAGCTACACAATTTAAACTATCAGTAACTGAAACCTTTCTCACTTGTGCAGTGAGGGGCAATAAAGGGGGGCATAAAACTGACATATTGCTAGTAAAAGAAAAGTAATAACATTCACATTAGTGTTAGTTACAGTAGTTACTGTATCGATAACTCAGGGAATGTGTAATGTAATGAAATGTATTAATGTGTGCTATTCCAATTTATTGTATGTGTCTTACTTAAGTTTCCGCAGGGACTTCATCTTAGGAAGAAGCTCAAGCAGATTCTTAACAGCCTGATCACTCAACGGGCTATGAGACAAACTGATACAACATAGAGGTCTGTTGATGTTCATCCATTCATCAACACTGTGTCCAGAAATAGAGCAGTGTAGAAAAAGAAAATTTAAACTCACTCCAACTCCATGCTGGAATCACACTGGGCCAATTTATTGCACAGTGAGGCTATATCAGATGGCAGCAGGGTGCTGTGGTTTATCCTACAAAAATAAACAAACACTCAGAATTACTTTGTATGTTTTCTGAAATGCTCATACCCAGGTAGTACTGAAATGTTTGCTTTGGTGTCAGTTTCTTTTATGTCTTCATCAGTTTTACCTAAATATCTTGAGTTGCAGTTTTTTATAGCTAGGAACATTAGAAAGAAGACATAAAATTAGATTAACACTTCCAGTGCAGTCATATTCACACATGTTCAAGATTCCATGTGTAAAACGCCTGTACCTTATATCTGGGGAGAACTTCAACAGCACCTGGTTTTGGCCTCCATCGCTGTAAATCAACAGGTTACTGTACATCTAATTTACCATTCAGCACATCTAACTACTCAGCTAATGTGAGGAAAGTCATATTGCATTTTAACAGACTTCATCTTTAGATAAAGCACAGACGAAAACAAAAAGTACCTGACGTGAATTTGTGTTAAATTGTTACAGGAGCAGAAGGCTTCAGCCAATGTGAACACTGCTTTCATGCTGATGCCATTTTTACTGGCACTGAAACACACACACACACACACACACACACACACACACACACACACACACACACACACACACACACACACACACACACACACAGTAAATACTTAAGAAACTCATTGTCCATTTTGATGCAACTGCCTGTTATTTTGTGAGTCTTACTCAATTTCCTGAATACTGTGAAGTCGAGGCAGGATATGCAACAGTTTCTTCAGACTTTTGTTGCCTAAACGGTTACTGGACAGACTGATAGGGAAAAATGATACTCTCAGAAGTAAGAAAGCACAAGAAGAAATTAACCTTTGTGTATGAGTCAGAAGTTTTAATTGGTCAATAATGTTATGTTTTATCTTACTCCAGCACAGTGAGATCAGAAGACGTTCCCAAACTTTGCCACACTCTGTCTAAATCAGCTGGCAGCAGACCACAGCAGTTGAGGCTGACAAAGACAACAGCTTTGTGATTGCCATCATCATCATCATCAGTCATTTTTTCTACTGTAAAGAGTACAGTATGCGCTGTTATATTTAGTTCTAATAATCTCTACAATGTGCAATCCAGTATGCTACAGTACATGCTAAACATATCACTTCTAAAACATGTTAGAAGAACAAAATGTTTTTTGTCAGAATAATATAAAACATACCTCAGTCTTTTAGTCATTTTAACTGCTGGCTTTTCTGTTTTTTCAGAGAACACAATAGAAATCTGCTTAGGGCCTCTGCTGGGCTGAAGTCTACAACATAAAGCAGTTAAACATGCAGTTATACAGCAGTGTTGAGATTATAGCTAAACATGAAGTTATTGTACAGTTTGTCACACTGTTCATTTCTTCATAACCAGAAAAGAACCATGTGAGATACAGAGATACTAAAAGCTGACCGCTTACAGTTTAAAGGTGTTGAGTTGCTAAAATATAATTGTAAATATACATACACAGACTAAATACGTATGTGTAAGTTGACAATACATAAAACACATTAGACATGCACTTGTACCTGATATGCAGCTCCACCACATTAGGACAAAGGGACAGTAGAGCAGTGAGAACCACCAAACCATTCACTGAGGAGCAGCTGTCATTCAACCTGAAAAATAACGTGAATGTTGATGTTCATAGATGAGCAACAACAAAAACTGTAAGAAAACTATGAAGTTGAAAAAGTGGTACTGTAGGCATGCAGTAGGTGAGCCCCCTGGTGATGAGCAGCAACACATCTTACTTGACATATTTGGTGATGTGGAACTTTGGCAGAACCTGAGTCAGTGTCTTCAGAATTTCAACATCCCACAGGCCTCCAGACAAACTAGATTGTGCACACACACACACACACACACACACACACACACACACACACACACACACACACACACACACACACGCACACACGCACACACGCACACACACCATTCGTTATTTGCATATATTGAAATAAATGCATTTGTAGGGTTACTTACTCCAACAAAGACAAGGCAGGGCAGCATGCCAATGAATTTGCAAGCTTTTGCATGTCAGGTGTACTCCACTTCTGGTTTAACAAGCTGGAGATCAGCAAGAGCAAAAGATTTAGACATGTTTTTACATTAATATGGTAAATATACAAAAGCAATAAAAACTAATAGTAAAATGTAAAGTCTCAAAAAAAAATCTGTAGAAAAACGTTTATGCAGTTTGCCAACAGCTACAGTATTATTTACCCTCTAAGAAGGAACAAAGTTCTTTGAAGAAACAGTCTATAAAGTTAATATGTGATAGAATAGAAGCCTTATTGTTTGACGTCTTACCTAACTGTGGGTTCATAGGGTTCTTTATTGCTGCACAGGGGAAATATGAATTTGAGTATTTCAGTATGGCTGCATTGATTTATTGATTTTTTAAAATTTATAGGGTCATGGTTTTCACCTGTCAATATCAGAGTTTGGATAGAAAGTTACTTTCACTTCTTTCATCCCACTGCAAAAAAAACCAAAACATTTCGGGTCAAAACAGGCAAAAAACAATAGCCGTTTTGAAATTGTGTGTACTTTGATCTAATTGAACCGTAAGATTTTTTTCATGAAGAACAAAATACTTTGACTACAAAGGCAGATAGATTAGATAATTATACATGTTGTGTGATCTTACTCTGCATGAACATGCTTAATGCGCAGACATTGAGACATTTTGCCAACAAGATAGTCCAGTGCCTGCAGGGAGCTGTTGTTTCGACCCAGCCTGCAAGTTGAATGATGCACACATGCAAGAAAAAAATCACCATTGGAGTCTTAAGTAATTAGTAGAAAATCTCATCAGAGTCTCATCAAAAATAGAAACTTACATTACAACGGCCAGCTTTGGTAGATTGGTAAAGACATCAGCAATGTGTCTGATCCCTTCATCCCTCAGATTGTTGTCACTCAAACTGCAACACAAAAAATAAAAGGGGATACTGCATCTAAAAACTAAAGGTTTACACACCTCTAAAGAAAGTAAGATCACCAACTAACAACAGAAGCCAAAAAACATAAACTTAAATCTGTTGTTTACTGCAGCAGCGAAATTAGAATTAACGTGTTTACTTGATTTCTTCAATGGGTCGGTGTTGGCAGCTCTGTAAAGCAGAAGCCAAACTGGCTGCTCCTGTTGCAGTCATAGTGGCACCAGTAAACCTTAAGAAGACAATGGAAATATCAGAAGCTGTGGTACAGAAAAACCTTTTCTAGTATACTACAGTATTCCAAATGAATCAGTTACAGAGATGTGGTAAAACATTCATTAGTAAGAAGATTGATGAGAGTGTAATTCACAGTTCTCACTGTCCGACATGCCGTTTGGCATTACACCTAGAAAAAGCTTTGCTGAAAACTCATCAGTCTGGTCAAGCAGTACTGTAAAATGTGTCTTACTCTATTTTTCTCAGGGTTATAAATTTGGGCAAAATGAAAGACAGCTTCTCAGCAAACTTGTCTCCATACTTTCGACTGTGGAAACTGAAAAACAAAAAGTAAAAAATAATTTTAGCATTCACAGTGAAAAAAACCTGAATGTTTAGACACAAAGATGAGATGATGCTAATCTGTTAGACATTAATTAGTTCAAAGAACCATAACTGATATTATTGACTGGTTTTTACTGTATGTGTTAAGCAGGTTTACAGTACTGTCTGAAAGAACAAATATAATATCTTATGAATAATATGCAAAACATGTTGCTAAATGTGTACATGCCTCAACTGTAGCTGGATGTCATTATCTACAGTATACCATGCAGCAGTTTACTGTCTACTGAACAGAGCCATAGGCCTCTATCACTCAGTATACAAGCCTACTTTCTGTGTTATGCGAGTTGATTTTGTCTGCCTGGGTTCATTTAGTTAACCAACAGGAAACAGAAAGCTTCTGTCAGTTTTACAGTATGCAGGACAGGTGAAATGTCAAAGGCAAAGCAGCAGCCACATTTACTGTCTCTGTGAAACACTCCTAACTGATCAGATACAGTATCATTTAGTACACTGGAATAAAAATGCCCACAAGGTGTTTGCCATATGAAAGAAGGCTTATGTTGCAGCTTAAAGTAGTGTATTGTTTTGCTTGTGTGAAACTGTGTCCACTGACCTGAGGCAGTTGATGCATCTACACTTGGACAACACATTTAACCACTCCGGCTCCATTGAGCATGCTCCAAAGTCCAGTCCAATGCCATTATCACTCACTGAGCCAACTACAAAAGCAAGAGCATGAATATCATTAGCTGATAGGGGGATGTTACGCAGCTCCACAGTGGGTCTCGTATCAACAAACTGCTTGGCCAGTTGGTTATCCTGGCTCTCCTGGATACAGTGACAAAGTTCCAGGATCTTGGCAGGTTTAGAAAAAGAGAGAATAAAGAAGGAGTAAGTAAACGATTCTGTACACTGAACTGTACACTGCTAAAGCCACCACATCTTCATTTTACCTTTGGTCCAGTCAGGGTGTTGCTTTGGCATTTCTTATTTAGCAGCTTCAGAACGAGGGCTTGTCGTTTTCGGACCCAGCTTTGGGCTCCTGTTCCAAACGACAGGCTTGCTAACTGAACAAGGGCCTGAGTACAACGTGACGAAGCCAGACCGCATACATATAAGTGAAAGGAGTCTGTGAAGACGGTTTTCTGGTCTGACTTGGTCGTCCAGCGTGTTTTCAGACTGAATCTGAGAAACAATAAAAATTAGGATTTATTTAAAAACAGTCCATGTCTGTATCAGCATTCTTGGCCTATGAGGAAAGTTAAACATGTGCTTAATGTCTACTGAACTACTCTTGATATACAGTACAGTGTGATTTTAGATGGTCACCTTGTGTAAAAACAGATTAAAACAATAAATATTTGAACTAACGGTTTCAGGGACATGCTGAGACTTTCACAACTACATCTCTGCATGTCAAATTTTTTTTGTACATACAGTACATGTTTTATTAACAAATATATTTATATGGATTAGAAATACGCTCAACAAGAAAAGTGCTTTGCTGACTACTCCATTTTAGACAAAATTCCAAAACAGAGTCAAAACCTTTAATTTCCTTTAGGATCTCATCTACAAATCTCCAATTCACCACTAGAAAAGGTGTCACATTGTTTCCATCATATGTACTTAATGCCTGCATTTGCATCTTGAGTAGTGCTCGTTAGTAGTAGTGTACATGTAACAACCACTTTAGTCTTGATACTGATACACACATAAACACTTTAAAGAAAATGCCCAGCAGCTATGTAAAGAAGACCAATCCTGGCACTGTGCACAGGAGCCTTCTTCACATTGGTGCCTTACCTGTTCTTAAGCTGTGTGTCAGTAACATCATTACTGGACATGATTCTGACTGCAGCCAGAAACTCCTGTATTGTCAGGTGAATGAAGCTGTACATGTTGACAAGCATCCCATCGTGTCTGTGCTCCACCTAACGAGACACCAGGAACAAGCTTAGAACTGTACCTATTATGCTTTGTAAAGCTATAAAAGTTATTTTCACTATGAAAGAAAATCAAAGTGGGGATGTAATATGTGTTAATCTTTGTCTTGCCGGTAATTAAATGTAAAATTAGCCAATCAGTCATGCCATGGCAAAGGTCCATGGCAATAAAACACACTTTAAGACAAATACATTAGAAGAATTAATACTATAAATTGTTTTTGGCACATTCAAGTGTGAACAACATCCAGATGTACTGTACACATCCATAAATCAGCTTTTCACCCTAATATGCCCCCCCATCCTCATGATGGCACTTCCTATTTCCTTAGACTATTTACACACAATCACTCTCTCCTGGAGTTTTGTAACTGTGTAGTTATGGTGTTTGTGCTGTTAACTTGCTCCCCTGCAGCAGTGATTTTGGGTTCTCAGTCTGGTTTATACCTTATTTATGTACTTTTAGTTTCAGCATTAGTTCCTCTAAGTTTGTTTATCACTGTAGCTCACTTGAGTTTTCACTTTCAGAACTTTGTACCGCCCTTGTGTTTAATTTTTATTAAATTCTTTGTACCAAGACTACAGAGTTTGAGCATTTAGTCAGCAGTTTCATCATAAACCTTAAACATATAAATAAACATTTTCATTAACAAGAATGTACATCAATGTCCGACCTGTGAGAAGAGCCCTGTTCTGACTGACAACTCCAAAAGATTCTGAGATACATCATCCTCCATGAAGAGGATCTTGTGTTTCTCTAAGCCACTCCAGGCCAGCTGAGTCAGCTCACACAACTCGGCTCGATACTGATTCAGAGGATCCAGTCGGCCAACAGTACTGCAGAGTGAGCCAGACGACAAATTAATTATTATTATTATTAGCAAAAACAATTGACAATTGTGTTATTAGTTATGAAGCATTTTTATTGGAATAACGTGCATCCACTTTTATTTTACTTCCTCAAATTGAACAAAACAACAATTGACGATTGTGTGTGGGCATGTATATGGTACTTTATACTGACCTCTGTTGTGTTGGACTTTTTGCTTTGTCAGGTGCTCCACCTTTACCAGAGTAAAGCCTAAAAAACGCTCTAAGAACAGTGAGGTAGACCTGGGTAAGTGTGGGATATATGTGGTCCACGTTTGTCGTCCCTTCAGTTTGTAGTTCCTTTGCTTCTTTTTCGTTTGTTCTTAACAGAGGTCCACTTTCTTCACCCCTGTTTGCAGATTGTACTCCTGTTGCTCCCTCTTTATCTTCAAGTAGTAGATGCTTCACACAGATGCAGCAGATGTTGCAGAGGGCAGGAAGGGAGGACATGGCCAGGAAGTGTCGATTGGAAAGAATAAGATTTGCTGGCTGCAGCCCATGATCTCTGACTGCTGGGTCACCTTCAGAATTATGTACAGTGTCAATTAATGAAATCCTACACACAAAAAGAGTTTAACTTACGTCTATCTATTGTATAATCACTGTTGCATTTTATGCACTGTATCACGAAACATAGTTCAGGCTGATTAACTGATTTTAAACATGAATTTGTAAATACTTTATATAAGAGGAAGTTCCAAGGAAAATAACTAAACTAAACTAAACTAAGCAACACAGTCTGATACACACATACCTACACAGTAATCTACACGACAATAGCTCGATAACAATTTTACCAATATTATTGAAAGCATGCAACAATTTACCTTGACCTCTAAAGAAGTTTTCCACATATTCTTTGATTTCATGTTGGCCCCATTCCAGCAACTGTCCTACTTTAAATGATATGTCTTCCAAGTCCACAACATCACGTAAGCGACAGGTCACCAGCACAGTGCATCCTGGAAGAAGCTGCCGATGTAGCAAACCTGATATGAGCTCTGCAACAGACAGAGGTGTTTCTGGGTCCAGCAGATCTGTCTGCATGTCATGTTTGGTGAGTCTGCTGTTAAATTCGTCATAGCCATCCAACACCCAACAGCTTTGCTCTGGATTAGAAAATAGGTAATTCATAACGTCTCTCTGCAAAAAAGAATATGTGTAGAATATTTGTAAGCACACATTGTATTAGTGTAATTTGATTATAGTGGCCTTTAATGTACATGCAAAAGTTTTATTAGTAATACTAAAAATCTTTAAAATAGACTTCCAGAAACATGTTGAGTACTTGTTGTGAAATTGTTAAGCTGAAATACAATTAAACAAGGTTGTGAAATAATTCCAAATGCAATGTGACTAATAGCACCTCGTGACTGCAGAGATACATGTGCTAACATTACAATGTAAGTCTATACACAGGTTGCTCTAGTCCTGCTGCTCTCATACCTTTTTATATTCGTCCCCATCAGGAGGGAGGTAGTGTCGGAATAGCAGCTCAGACAGGGAAAGAGGACCGGAAAGTAGATTGAGCTGACGAAACTCAAGCACAATAAAGAGGAAGGATGACGGGATGGGGCCCTGGTTGAATGGTGTGAATAGAATAGTAGAACAAATAAATGGCACATTAAAATACAATAACCACTAAATCATAGTAATACACAAGCACAGAAGATCACTCATAATGAATTCAGTTCCAAATCTTGTTTCTCAACTACCGTAATAAATAATGAAGTCCATGAACTTACAAGTCCGTCTGCCCACTGCTGTCCCAAACATGACATCAGCAGAGTTTTTCCTGATCCAGCCAAACCAGCAACAACTGTCACCTTTCCTGTACATTCTTGGAGGAAGTTGTCCAGTGTCACCTTGGACTCTGGAAACACTACACCCTCATCGGGGTCTGGTGAAGAAAGCGTGTTTAGTAAATGCAATTATTAGTATGAAAAAAAGTTGGTTACGTTTTTTTCTTTCATTTTCACACTTTCACTTCCAGTTGTGTCACCTGCCATGCACCAAATTCCTTTTTTTAGATATATTCATTTATTCATTTTAAAAATTAGATCATAAAAAGATGAAGGACGTCAAACTGACCAGGTGTTCTGCTCCGTCCCGGGGTTTGATCGGGTCTGTCTCTGCCTCTGCTTGACCTCCTTGGGTTGATCCACACATTCTCTAAATGGACCTCCTTCACTAGATGCCTACTCAGTAGCTCCCATCGTCTTTTCAGTAAATTTTTCGCAGCAGTCATGTACTCCTGCCAGTAGTCTGAGCACAGAGCACATTATAAACTATTTTCAAAGAGATTTTTGAGAAGAAAATCATCTTGTATGAGTTTCAGTAAACAAATAAAAACTAGAATTATTTCAATAAATAGCAAACAAAGAGTCAAGGGTTGCAGTAAGTTTTGCTTCAAGCCAGTTTTGGCACACGTCTGACACGAGAATGATGAATTAACGTTCAACCTGTTGATTACCACATTACTGAGGAATGAAAACATTTGAAAACTTTCACTTTTACTTTTATATATTTTATATTTTAATGTGTATTGGTCTGTACCAATTCGTTGGCGCTTGATGTGCTGCGGCTCTGAAGGTGGCAGGAAAGACTTCTTATCTGTTACCCTGGGACTGGAAATTCCACATCCATCTACAGAAAAGTAGTTTTAGTTTCAAAATAGATCAAAGGTTGAAAACACATTGAAATTAATTGAAATGCTGTGACTTCCAATTGGAAAACAAAGGAGAAAAGTCACAAGCTATATTTAATTTTAGCTGTTGGAGCTGCTGCCGTTCCCCATGGCTCCCTTTCATTTTCACTTTTGCACATTAGTCTGTCAAAAACGCTGCTTCTACTGTGCAACATTTTTATACTAAAGATACCAGTAATTACGTTTTGTGAAGTAATACATGTGCACAATATTTATAGCAGTGTACAGTATAAAATGCTACTGAAGATTGGGAGATAGGTACAGTACTGTTTACAGTAAGCGTGTCCTTCATTTCATTTCGCTTGCATAACCTAGCAGGTTAACCATGGTATTTTCAGAGGTGTATCGAGTCTAATTGATATGCATATGCAAAAACAGCTGAACCTATATTACTATATGTGAGAGTGTGGTATAAAGGATAAAGTTTGGTGAAGTGAAGAAATGCTGCCTCTCATTTTCCTACACTTCAGACAGAGAGGCAGACGTTTACCTGTGGTTGTCAGAGACACTGTTTCTCTGGTTGCAGACTGAATGACATCAGCTGAATAATGAAACAGACAGAGTTGGCCGTCAGCCATGCTCGTACGTTTAGTTTTCATCAGATAACATTTAACACTGGCCTGCTCCTGTGAGCTACAGATTTATAGCAAAATGCTAAAGAAAAACATAGAGCAGATAGACAGAACAGCCACACACCCCAGTCAGTGCCGTAGTGCAAGGTACTTTCCACATGCTGTCACAAGCACACACACAGACACACACACAGACACACACACACACACACACACACACACACACACACACACACACACACACACACTTGCAGACTTAAAAAATAATTGTAATTTAGTTTCATTGACATTATTCTGATTTTTGTGTCACTCTTTGAACAGTGTGCACCCAACATATTTGTCAACCATCACTTCATACTCACTGTTTGCATATCCAGCCACTGACATGAGCCTAGACTCCAGATGCATTGGGATGTCCTCACACAGCATACAAACAGTCTGAAGAAAGTTGCGGCACTCCACAGCGCTTGCCATCTTGAAGTACTCCAACGTAGCTTTAATGGCTTCTTTTACTGCTGCTGAAGTGGTGGAGAGGGCCAGATGGCCGGCGTTCCACCCAGTGCCTTCGGGCATCATTTGGCACAACTTCAATATGACTGTATTTGACTGATTCGTAATGATGGAGAACAGTTCTGAGGATTCCTGAGCCAAGACGGAGTTCACATTGTTGCCGTCAGGGTCAAGTTCCTCATCCATGGTCAGACTCCATCAGCTAATACATAAACAAACAGCCATGAACACAAATATGCAGGAAAACATTACAATTTGACAAATTTACATGAAAAGATTTATATGACAACATGAAAAAAGTTTACTTTTGAAGTTATGCATTGACTTAACTGCTTTGCGTACAGTATGCAACATGTGAGACAGGAAGAATACCTATGCTTCTACTGTATCTCATTCATCACACAAACCTTACAGTCAAAATGTCATAAATGTGAACACCGATTTATGTTTGAAGTATATGTTTTTATTTAGAACAAAGAACGTGTTAAAATTTGAAAAGCACGTTGAAAAAAACCGGTTTGTTGCCAAGATGTTTGCTTTCATTTCGAAGTGTGCGCGATTCGTCTCCTAGGCTTTAAGTTGAAATAATATGTTGATTGTTAGTAAGAGCTATACAATGGACCGATTATTATGTGGCGCAGAGTTCGTAAACCATCTATTCAAACAAGGGGCGCGTGCGTAGAATGTTGCGCTCTTCTTATATAGACAAGGTGCAGGAGCTCGTGCGCACGGGTTTCGTTTGATTAATTTTGATTCTGCAGGTAATAACGTCCCCTTTTAGATAGTGGAGCTGACTTTCCCATGACATAAATAGAAAAGCAGAACGTTAGGTGTTTCATCTTGATGACGCGAAGCTTGTCCTGAAATAACTTACAACCGAGGTCATTTAAGGTAAAGCGCATCGCAGTCTGGTTATTGTTCCTGTGCAGACCTGATCTACAGAACGTGCTCAGAAAGGCGTATTTGTACCGTGTAGCCCTGATTGATACAACGGATAAAAAAAAAAACACTTACCAACAACTATTTCAGTGCTCTGCATCTGTTTGCAACCAGGGTATCAATTATTTGAAAACGAAACCAAAGACACGGAACCTCATTTTGGTTTCGCTTTTTCGAGAGCAAACATCTCGCGAGCGCACGTGTGTCATTTAAGGACACACAGTAGACTTGTTTTATACAGTTGCCACATAGCTGATTAAAAAGTTTAATTAAAGATATAAGTGGAGGAATCGGAGATGTTGTTGCGTGAAACACATACTCTGTGGTAATGCTGCAGAGCGGCAATAACCATTGTGAGCAAGCTCCGGTTTACGACTTACTACAGGTCAGCAACAAACCACTCCGTTACAGCACAGGTCAGGTGAACTGTCGTTTTTTCATCCGTCGGTCGGCCAGCCGCGCTTCAAAAAACGTCTTGCGCCCGTATTACGCGCTTTACAGCAGAGCACATAACACGCTCGTCACTACTTGGTCTACTACGAAAGAAAATATTGCATATATATATAAAAAAACTTTCTCCTTGTTCTACTAAAAGTGCACTATCACCCCACATAGACCTGTGTATTTTTACTGTAAAGTTTAGGATTTAGCAGCATTTAAAAGTACCTTGTCATACTGTAATATGGCCCTTATAGTCAACTTTGATGGTGAATAACTTGCCTTTGGTGCATAATGCCAGGCCCAGACCACGTTTACTTGTTCTACTAGAAGTGTATAGTACTATCACCCCAGAAACACCAGCGTACTTTTACTGTATAGTTTAGGATTTATTAGTATTTAAAAGTACCATGTCATACCGTAATACTGTATGGCCCGTACAGTCAAATTTGATGTTGAATAACTTGACTTTGGTGCATAATGCCAGGCACGGTCTATCCTATTCCTGTTTTATTTTGTTACTTCCTGTTTTGTTATTCTGTCTGCTTTAGTTCTTGGTTTTACTTGTCTAGTCACGCGATCGATCAGCTGTTTCCAATCATTCCTTATGTTTCCTTTTTAAGCCTCAATTCCCCTACCGTTCTCTGCCAAATTGTTTGTATGTTGTTGACTCTCCAGCGTTACACTATCAATGTAAGTCTATGTCTTGACCATACTGTAGCCTGTTGTTCACCTCTGCTTAACCCCTGACTGTACCTCTGCCTGGATTATTGGATTACTGTTTTTTGATCATCACCTGTCTGACCCTAAGGTTGCTTGACGCTTTTCCTTTTTCCGAGCTGTGTGTTTGGGTCCTTCGTTCGCTGCCTCCCTGACCGTTCATGACAGTACATTTGGCCACATTTGGACCTAGCCAGCCTGTCTTTGTCTCGTTCTGCTCCTGCCCTTGAGCCTGCTTCCTTTCCAGCTCCTGTTGATCCTGCCCTCAGTCATGTTGTCACTGCTGCTCCCAGACCAAAATCGTCTCCTTCACCTGCCTGTATTTCCCCAGCTTTGTGGATAACTTTAAGATCTGTGTTGGACATAGCTACCCTTTCTCCCAGTCTACAGGCCAGGAGTGATGCCTGTTGGACAATAGTGAAGATTTGTCTGGGAATCAGGAATTGGAGGTTTAATACATCATTACTCAATGATCAAGACTTCATCAGTTATGTCAGGAGAGAATGGGCAACTTTTATAGAAATCAATGATACACCGGGAACCTCACCCTGTGTTCTTTGGGAGACTGGGAAGGCAGTTATGCGCGGTAGAATTATTTCATATTCATCGCACAAGAAAAAAAAGGACATGCTACTTGAATTAGAATTAGAGCAAAAAATAAAATCTCTGGAGATTAAATATGCTGCCTCACCAACCAATGACAGAATCCTAGAAGACCTAAGGAATCTAAAGCTGAAATTAAATAATATAATTGATTGCAAAACTCAGTTTCAGATAGATCAATTACGCTGGGAGAACCATGCTAACAAATGTGGTAAATTTTTAGCTAACTAATTAAAAAATAAAAAAGAGAAACAAATCATCCATTCAATAACTAATAAGAAAGGAAATATTACTCGTGATCCCCATGAAATAAATGATACCTTTAAAAACTTTTACCAAGAGTTATATACGTCCTAAATAGATCCATCCACCTCAGCCATAGAGGAGTTTCTGAAAAAACTAGAACTGCTAAAGCTAAAGGAAGAACAATCCACAACTCTAGACTCATTGTTATTTTTGGCAGAACTACATGAAGCTCTGCAGGAGATGCCCAATAAAAAAGCTCCAGGACCAGATGGATTCCCAACTGAATTTTATAAGGAGTTCTGGTCCATGCTGGCACCCAGCTTTTACAAAATGGTAGTTGAAATTAAACAACAGCATTCATTAAGCACAAATATGAATTCTGCCTTTATAAGCCTGCTCCAAAAACCAGGAAAAACCCTACACTCCCATCAAGTTATAGACCAATTTCACTAATAAATGTAGATCTAAAAATAGTGTGTAAAGCACTTGCTAGAAGATTAGAAAAAATCACTCCATATATAGTTCACTCTGATCAAACAGGCTTCATTAAAGGTAGACATTCAACAAACAATATGAACAGATTAATCAACTTAATTGATTATGTCACCACCCATAAACTAGAGTCAGCCATCGTCTCCTTAGATGCAAAAAAAGATTTTGATAGAGTAAACTGGAAGTTTCTTTTAGCCACTCTGCACAAATTCGGCACTGGGAAATCATTCATAGACTGGATCCAAATATTATACAGCTCAGCAAACGCGGCAGTCAGAACAAACAACCAGATCTCACCAAGGTTTAATCTGCATAGAGGGACAAGACAGGGCTGCCCACTTTCCTCATCACTATTTGCAATATTTATTGAACCTCTAGCCGCAGCAATAAGACAGCATGAAGGAATTACTGGAATATCGACCAAATCAGTAAATCATAAAATAAGTTTATATGCTGATGATGTGTTACTGTTTCTCCTGGAGCCACAGACGTCTCTTCCTACAACTATCAGCCTCATAGATGAATTCTCAGGACTTTCCGAATACTCTATTAACTGGACCAAATCTATAGTGCTACCACTTAACCTTAAGGTCTCTTCTACCAAACTCCATTCAGGGAACATTAAATACTTTGGCATTGAATTGTCGTCTAGGCTATCAGAGCTTATTGATCTAAACTACAATCCATTATTAAAACAAATAGAAGCCAACCTCAAAAGATGGCAGTCCTTACCCATTTCACTTATGGGAAGAATTGCCACCATAAAAATGATGATCCTGCCAAAAATTAATTACATATTCTCAATGATTCCAACTCAGCCAGCCCAGGTGTGGTTAAAGACATTAGACTCCTACATCTCACAGTTTTTGTGGAAAACCAAGCCACCACGAATTTGTTTAAAAACTCTTCAAAAATCCAGACGCTGCGCGGGCCTAGAACTACCTAACTTCCACCACTATCTTCTTGCCAATAGACTGAACCATGTCCACAAATGGATAAAACCCATGCCAGCAGACTCCTCCTGGATAGACATTGAACAAACATTTTGTGGAAATATTATAGTTGCAGATCTGCCCTTTATCAGCACCCTTTTGAAGAATGTCCCACTATGAAAATCACTAGTGCCAATTTCTTAGAATACCAACAACTAAAGTCAATACTTAATGCAAAAAGTAAGAATACTCCATCCACATGCAACCACCAGTAATAGAGCGATTTATTGATATATCAGGGAAAAGGACAGTATCCAAAATCTATATCTTAATTTCCAATGTAGATCAGACAGTCAGCCTTCCGATCTCTAAATGGCAAGCTGATCTCAACATCACCACTAATTACACATTCTGGAATAATATATGTTTTTATTTATTCAGAATGACAAAAAATACAAATTTACAACTAATACAATATAAAAGGACAAAGGATGTTCCAAATGGGTCTCACAAACTCAAATATTTGCCATCACTGTACAGATAACAGAGCAGATAGATTTCTACATGCATTCTGGTCATGTTCACCTGTGAAGCAATTTTGGCAAAGAGTATGTGAACACCTGTCAACCTGGTTAAGCTGTCCAATCCCAGCGGCCCCTGCACTTTGTCCTCTAGGAGATCTAAGTGGGCTTACTCAGAGATAAACTCATCACACACACTTCTATCTGCCCTCTGTGTAGCAAAGAACATCATTCTTATGAACTGGAAAACTAAGAAAAAATTAAGCATTACTCAGTACCTGAACAGCTTGTTAAATTACACCACCTTAGACACATTGTCTGCTTCATCAAATGAATGACCAAAACTATACTCATTTCCAGGTAAGGATGCGTGGAGCTCGGGTGCTGCGTCTTGTCTGGCACAGTGGTGGGGGGGTGACTGGTGGTTGGGGGTGCCTGCCTACCTAAGGAACCGGGACAATGGGACTGGTGGATTCTGGGCTGGCCGCATTGGTCCCCTGCGGCGGGGGTGTGGTGGCTGCTGAGACCTGTGCCGGAGTAGGGCCATTTTGAGGGTTGGCGTGTGCCTGTCTCCGGGGAGCGAAGGCGGGCCTCCCTGCCGGTGGGGGACCTGGGGGTGGAGACCTGGGTGACCTGTGTCCGGGGGAGTCCCTCCGGGGGAGTCCCTCCGGGGGTGCCTGCCTGTGCCCGGAGGGGTGTCTCTCCCCTGGGGCGCTGCCCCTGCATGGGTGGGGCGCTGCCTCCCCCTCTGCACAACCGCAGAGTGCGTGTGTAGGTTTGAATGTAGCACTAGACGGGGCGAGCATGGGCATACTTGAGCGCGAGAGAATGGGTAAGTGTGAAACAAGGTTGAGGATGGCTCTGGCTGTGCTGCGTGTGGTGCCTGGGCAGTAGTAGTGCGGTTCCTGGGTCTCGGCTGTCCCTTCCTGGCTGGGGGTTGTGGGGGGCTATGGGATGGGTAGCAGAGCCAGTCGGGAACCTGGCTCTGCGGACCCTGGTGCTCTGCTTCCCAACTACATTTCTTCACATTCATCCACTTAGGTCTGCAAGGGGCGTCCTGCTGATGGAAGGACCAGGGCTACCGGGAAGTGGTTCCGTCCCTCCCAAGTGGGATGCTCTGCAGTTTTAATTGCATTAGTCATACACACTCGTCCAGGAATCTGGGGGCTCCCTCCGGGGTTGCCAGTGGACGGAGCCTTCACATTGATGGCTCTGTCTGCTGGACCCCTCAGAGAATTGGCGATCTCCCAAAGTTCATCATACTTAGCCACATACACATACAATTAGGGCCAGGGGTGGGCTCTTTCACTGTGGCCTGGGGCTGAGGCCAGTTGTGGCCTCACCCAATGGCCCTGGTGGAGAGATCACCACCCAGTTTTAACTGCAAAAAGACATTTAGGGTGGGGGGGGGCACTGTCCGGGGGACACACCGTCAGCCAAAGGTCGTGCTCCTGGAGGTGTCACCCACCTTCAGAGCACTTTAGTTCCAGACACTCATGTCCAAGCTGGGTTGCAGGGTTCTGGGGTGCATTTTCCGCTGCCCTCTGCCTCTCCCAGGTTGGGGGAGTTGGGCGGGGCTCGGGAGGAGCTGCGGTCCCTGCCTGGGGCCACATGGGCGGCAGGCCGGAGACCTACCCTCCCCACGAATGAGATCAAGCGAATGGTATCTGAGAGTGCATTGGTTCACGTATGATTGACTAGTTTGTCGTGAGAGAGTTTATGGTGTATGTGTGTTGATGTGTGGGTGGGTGTATGCGTCTGTGTTTGTGTGAGTTTGTATGCGTGTGGTGCGGTTGGGGAGTGGGGGGGCCCGGTTTTCCGCCCGGGGTACGTTGATCGTCTGCCTGGGTGGTCTCTTTTCTGCTGACCCCCACCAATTGCTGGCCTTGTGCTGCAGGCCCGGTGTGGTGCCAGGGAACGAGGTCGGGCCGATGGGGTCGGCCCCGCTCTGCTCGTGTAGGGGTGATGGACTGGGGGCGGGCCCCACTCTGGGCGCGGAGGCATCTCCTAGCGGGCTCCCTACGGACCGTGGGTCCTCGGGCTCCAATCTTTCAGGCTGACCCTCCCACCGGGGGGAGTGTTTGCCCCTGCTTCTCATGGGGCGGACAGCGTTGACCCACGGTGGCCCGTTCTGACCTCGGGTGCCGTCTCTGTCGCTGCTGCAGCTCTGCCTGGGGGGCTCCGTGTGGGCGGCTTGGGTCGCAACACCTGCCCTCCTGGAACTGAAGGTGTGTGGGATCCCTGGCTGCTCCTCCCATCACCCTGGCTTCCACAAGTGGCATTGTTCATGCACCAACGTCTGCCTCACCCTTTGGGTGAATAATGTTAAGCTACAGCTTTACTAACCTTGTAGTGGCACACACAACACCTGAGCTGATAAACAGGCTTTCCAAATCCAACTGTAAGTGTTACTGATACATATCACTACCAATATTAATAATGTGTGAATATGGAAATTGTGTTGTTGTATGTCATGACTTTTATTAAGTAGTATGTGATATGTATAACAATGCATATGTGTACGTATATGATATGTATATGTTTGTATGATTATGTGCACATACCTTAACACTATTATTGGTATTAGTATTATTTCCAAGGTAAACCACAGTACAACAGTTGTTTAGTTATGAATGTGTTAGCCTAAGGTACATCTCTGCTTATTTATTTTGCACCGATTGTTTACTCAACAGATTTGCTTGGTTTCAGCAGCTGGTTGCACACTGTCAGGGTGCGGCAATGAACGGACCCACATGCTGTAATGGAAAAATTTTGCCTTGTGCTGTTTCTTATCCAACACACTCGTCATGTGCTGGTTAGGTGCAATACTGAACATTCTTACACAAACAAATAATCTCTTGTGCCCTGACGTACATCAAGTCTAAACATCTGATGCTCCATTTGACTGACTAATAATTTCTGATATATGTTTGTCTTTTACACCCGGACTCTGGCTCCATCCTATCTGACTCCCCACCAGACCCAAGGCTGTTAAAGCAAATGCATCTTGTCTTGGAAGCTCGGTGTTCCTTCCTTTGGATAACAAGACATGACGATGCAGAAGTGAGAAAGCAAACATTCTCACTCACAGCGAGATAAGGTGGCGCAAACAATTCCATTGCTGCAGAGAGACATTCCACCAGAGCCAGAGAAAAGGGTTAAAAGGCAGAAGCAACTTGAGGATCGTGGGCTCTTTGCATCACACCTTCGTGGTGTGTGCACTGATCTCCCCAGCTGGTTTTTGGTTTGTTGATGTGCACGATCAACATCCATGCTTTTTATTTGCTTTCCCCATTATTTTTATTTTCTTTATTATTTCAATAAATTGCACAAAAGGACAACTCTCTCTCATCTACTTCTTTATGGAAAATTTCCACCACAGAAATTGGCGTCCACGAACAGGATCCCGCGGCAGGTCGTCTGGACGGTGTGACCAGGGACGATAGTCCTGAGGACTAGGGTCGCTCAGCCTCCAAACCTCTACAGACATTCAGAGCTGGGAGGACTGCTCACCCGTCTGGATCGCCTCTGACGAGATCCACGAACTCAGATTCAAACTCAAATCCTAATTTGGCTCGGCTCGGTGAGAGAGATTCCTTTTAATTTGGGAAAAAACATAAAAGAAAACATAACTAGGACTAGAGATAATAATATTTCTAAAACGACTATGTGGCTGAAAAACATCTAAAATATAATAATTAGGACCAAACAATTTTTTTTTAATTAAAAAATTTAATATTCGGGTAAAATGAATTAGGTCAAAGTCTGCCCTGGTGGTCGAGACGGTGGTTGCTAAGGGTTGGCTCGTGGGACCGAGCTTGTTTTGTCTGTACTGAGGATACAGACCAGTGTGCAGATCTGAGCGCAGTCCAAAGGGTGTGGACAAGGAAATAAAAGACGGCTTCTGAAATACGGAGCGCGTTTGCAGGGGGAAGTGTTTTTGAGATACGAGGGACCCGGGTCTTAGAGGGGCCTGACGGTGAGGGACCACTTCCGAGAACCCTGTCGCTGATCTGAGCGGTTCCCTTTCTACGGAGACGTCCGTGGAAGAGAAATTTCGAAAAAAGGTTCCGGCCGGAACACATAAAAATCTAAGGCAGAAAACCGCCGGGACTCTGAAAGATGGGTTCGGGGCGATCTAAGTCTCCACCACCAGACTGCAGCATTACAAAAGTAAAAGTAATTAAAAGTAAAAGGTAAATATGGTTATTAGTGTGTTTCATGTTTCCATGAGTGGGAAATTGGTTATAGGTTCAAAAGGAGAATTACGTTGTGTAAGGACATACGCACCTTAAAAGAAAAAATAGAGACAAAAGAAAATACTTGAAAAAGCAAAACTATCAAAACTAAAGCCCTAAAAGAAACAAAAGATGAGAGTAACAGGAAAAAAAGGAGATAACAACTCTGGGGAAGAATTGTTTGCACTCTGCCACACCACACACCACACATACATACACCACACACACACACGTCATGTCAAGAGCAAATGCTCCCATTGTTTCTGCTCTCTATTCTAATGCAGAACTGAGCGGGATGAGGGTAAATCCGGATCTGGACTCCTTTCCCACCATCAGCAGAAGAACCGAAGGAGAAGAAGCGCCAACCAACAACCAGAACAGGGTGGAAGCTCTGACACCACAGCAGCTGGAGGACACAGACCACAGCATGGACGCCTCACAGACTCCCACAACGTCTGCAGCCATCACGTTCTGGGCTCCTCAGATGAACCAGCTACTACAAGCATGTGTGTCTGACACAGACACCTGCTTATGACAATCAGCAAAGGAAAACAAGGACAGAGCAACAGCAGAGAAGACGTGCTCTAACACAGACACTGGTTGAAACAACAGGAGAGGCTTCAGACGTGATCGGCCCAAAAGAGCTGCATCTGAGGATCCAGGAAAGGTCTGTCATCGAGGAACAACTGTCCCATTGAAAGGCTTCACCCGCTGGCGCTCACATCAGACTGATGGTTGGGGAAGGAGGAAGGTGGCGGTTCCTTTTCACGTGATGTACAAGACGGTACCGCAAACACACACACACATTCATACACGCAATGAAGAAACACGCTTACAGCTGATACACGCTCAAATTCATGTTCATGCTTATCTGCTTGCAATGAAGAATAGCTTTTTGCTCAAAAAAATCCCACAGAGTGATTTTAAAATGATGACAAACAGCTAAATGACAACTGCTGCATGACTTTACAGTCTGATGGGTTTAAACTATTTTAACTTGCAACAAATTCAGTAATAAAATCCTTCATGTTTCTAAAAATACTTGTGCACAATATAGGTTTGTCTGGCCAGAATATAGAAAAACAAAAACAGACTGTAGAAAAAACAAAAAAACAGACTATAGGAAAACAAAACAAAAACAAAACCAGACCATAGGAAGACTGAAACCGACTGAAACAGACTATTAATGACTATTAAAGGGAAGACGACTATTAGAGAGAAGTAATAATAATGACTGTACGTACCAGACTATTAAAGAAAAACTTCTTCTTTCACTGTCTTGTGCAACATCTGACAGCAAGACACCGTAACATTCATTTTTGCTTTCAACCTTATGCCCAGTCAAATTTTTAGGAAGACATCTGATGTGTAGTTTAGGTATTTGATTGATTTCCACTCCAGACGGAGTGCAGGTTACATCTACAGACATTCTAAATAATCCCTCTTTTGTTGGTGTTAACTTCAGCTCAGCTGTGCTCTTATCATTGGCTGCTGAGGGGGGGCTGTAACTGAGGCCCTCACACAGGCTGCATCACAGCTTGTTTATGATTTCACACACACACTCAAACTGACCTCAACTTCATTCTTTTGGGATGAACACAGGTCTGCGCTTGCGATTTCTTTTACTAACGAACAAAAAAGATTTTTATTTTTTATTCTACAGTTCCACACGTCCCTCTGTGAAAACATGATGGAGACAGATGCAGGACGTGGGTCCTTTCGTGAACAGATGTGAACGGGGTGGAGACTGGTGAACGACTTCCGACCCCATGTGACGTATTCACCTACTTTGCATACTTTAAAAAAAAAAAAAAACCAACTTTTTTTTATTCTGCCTGTCATGCACAACAAACAGTGAACCTCCACATTCTAATGACACACTACATGTTTTTATTTTCATTTTTCAGAGGACGCTCTGACCCAACACTCAGCCTTACAGGAAGCCCTGTTTCCCTGTGACTCACACACAGACATGATGTAGGTTTAATCAGAGGAGGTGAACCAGTGGTCATCACACCTAAATCTGACCACAGACCATGTGAACAACAACAAACACCCTCTTAAAAGAAGCCATAGATGGCGTTACTGCAGACACCACTAAGCTACTAAATCATTGGATGCTACAGGCCACAAAGAGAGCCTGTCTAAATTACACTTTGTTCAGACAAAGGTTATTTTCTGGGTCATTGTAATTACAGCTGATGGCAAATCCATCTCACCCAACAGAGTTGAAGCAATTTGAAACCTGCCTAAACTGTGCACGTATAAACAGCTTATCTTTTCTAGGTTTTCGTTCTTATCGTAGGAACTTCATTCTTAACTTTAATGTCTTTGAGGCCCACTCAGGGTTCTGATGCAGACGTCTTCATCGTCCACTTCTTGTCTCACGTGGACGTCTGAGGCTGAACAACGTTCACTGACCTCATGCTTGCTCTTCAGGCTCCTACCTTGGGTCTTCCTGATCTGACCCTATGCGACCTTTCACTCAAACTTGGATGAGAAATCAGGTTGTACGACTTCTGTTCTTTTGTCCTCATACTGTCTTTGATTCTTTTGGAATAGATCACATCTTTCTACAGCCCGATGGCTTAGATGCAACACCACTTTGCTCAACATGCTGAAAATTACTATCAAGAGGCCGTCTTGAAGTCTGGCTCTTTGCTAAGACACTACTCTGCTCAGGCTGCAGAGTTGATCGCGTTGACTGAAGCTAGTAAACTAGCAGAAGGAGAGACTGTTACCATCTACAGACTCCACAGATGCTTGTCACACGTTGGTTCTCTGTGGAAGCATAGGAAGCTTTTTTGAAGTCTGATTGCAAACCTATCTTACATCATGATAAGGTTCTGCTTTGCTGGACGCTGTCCTGCTACAGTACCTACAGCTAATGCTGTTTGTAACTGTCCCACTCACAACATCAGTGACGACTTTGTTTCTGCCGACATGCAGCTGCAGACGCTGCTGCGAAGGTCGCTGCCCAACAACCCCTCCCTCTCCTGATCCTCGTTTCCTCTCCTCATCCTTGTTCCCTCTCCAACTCTCTCTATCCTTTCCTTCCTCTCTCCCTGTGCTTTAAACATTTTCTACCTCGCAGGAACGCAGACTCTGGCTGACGAATGGTTCCACCTGTAGCCATGGAGTCTGGTTTGGGCCTGATGACACGCCGTGCCGCCCAAACACCTTTTTCCCCATAATTCAGATTTCCCAACAGGTGAAAGCAGGCGACAGGACCATTACACCATCCAACCAGGGCACTGGGTGATCGTTAAGGAGTTCAGGAGGAAGCACTGGAACTCCAAACGGTGGCGAGGCCACTTCCAGGTCCTTCTGACGACCCACACGGCTGTAAAGATCGCAGAGAGAGCGACTTGGATCCACTCCACTGCAAGAAGGTCCCGGATCCAACAGACGACCCTCCATCTACATCTACACCACACAAGAAAACCACCACTGACGAAAAGAATTGAGAAGAACGACCCTCGCTGTGCTCACACACGCACTGAGGCGAGGCTGCGTTGACCGTTCAGCTAAAGGTGTGAGCCAAGCGCCGCCTGAAGCTGCGCCGATGAATCACACTATCAGACCATACATCTACACACACGTTCCTGAGAAAACACACACACGAGCAGCCTTGAGTTGCCGACGCTGGACGACGTGTAGACTCTTCACATCACGGGAGTGACAGTGACTCAGACGACATTGGGAGGAAACCTGGCGGTGATAACGAACCCCAAGTGTCTCTGTGATCAGCTGATCACAACCTGAAGAACCCCAACGAACAATCAATACTTCAACACACAGGTTGGAAACAATCTAACGCTACTGTTCAACAGGACGAAGCAGATTGTTACAAGACATCAATTGTAACCTCGTTGCGTTAGACATTTTATGTTACTCTGATTATTGCCTTGATCATATGATGTTTTCATGTAACTTTGCACACTACTTTTGAATGAGGAAATTTCACATAATTCACAACACTGAGTTTAAATATCCTAAAGTTGACTTGGTGTTTAATTTGCTCACAATCACTTTATTCACTGCTACAATTAGTTTTATCCTTCATCTACAGATGAAAGACAACACAAGCGGAAAAACGCATCATCATTCTGGTTAAATCCCTGAATCTCGTATTCGCTCTAGGCCCAAATGTACAATTAAAGATCCGAAAGCATGAAATCTATCTGAAGATTATATGATACAGAACCCCACCGGAAACCTATGGCTATCATACATTAATTGTCTTTATTACATTACAATTGAATGGCCGTAGACACGTTGTTAGCAGAGGAAAGAGACGTTTGTGTTATGTTTGGAGAGGCATGTTGTACTTACATCCTGAATAACACTGATTCTAATGGTATTGTGGCGAAGGCGCTCCACAACCTTCAGAATCTCAGCTAACTCTGGTATAGGTTCTTTCCCTTGGAAATTGGCTAGACGAAATGTCTGGAAAATGGAAATCTGTCCTCATGTCCACAGCTGTTTCCTTTATCATTGAGATGGCTGTGATTCTCTTGTTTGGTTTTTGCGTTATCCCACTGGTTAAAGGTCTCATCATGCGTGCGACCTCAGCAACACTCTCGTATCAAATGACACAATGAACTATGTTCAAAAACCCCAACTCTAATTCACGTAATGACTTTGACGATGGCTATCTGATCACAAAATATAATCTGGTACAAATATTATTATGAGCTTATTTTCTTCACATGCTCATACAGAGGTTATTCTTGTTTAACTACCCACCAAAACAGCTCCCAACCTTTTATCCCTAAGTTACTTGCATTTTTATGTGAAGGTGTATTTTTGAATTTTGACTTAATACACTTACTGTTTCATTTGTAAGGGTTGTTACTACAAAATGCAATGTTTGAAAAAATTTATTATTTTAGTGTTTGATTAATGTGTAATCAAAAGGGGGGAATGTAATGGAAAAATTTTGCCTTGTGCTGTTTCTTATCCAACACACTCGTCATGTGCTGGTTAGGTGCAATACTGAACATTCTTACACAAACAAATAATCTCTTGTGCCCTGACGTACATCAAGTCTAAACATCTGATGCTCCATTTGACTGACTAATAATTTCTGATATATGTTTGTCTTTTACACCCGGACTCTGGCTCCATCCTATCTGACTCCCCACCAGACCCAAGGCTGTTAAAGCAAATGCATCTTGTCTTGGAAGCTCGGTGTTCCTTCCTTTGGATAACAAGACATGACGATGCAGAAGTGAGAAAGCAAACATTCTCACTCACAGCGAGATAAGGTGGCGCAAACAATTCCATTGCTGCAGAGAGACATTCCACCAGAGCCAGAGAAAAGGGTTAAAAGGCAGAAGCAACTTGAGGATCGTGGGCTCTTTGCATCACACCTTCGTGGTGTGTGCACTGATCTCCCCAGCTGGTTTTTGGTTTGTTGATGTGCACGATCAACATCCATGCTTTTTATTTGCTTTCCCCACTATTTTTATTTTCTTTATTATTTCAATAAATTGCACAAAAGGACAACTCTCTCTCATCTACTTCTTTATGGAAAATTTCCACCACAATGCACAGCGAAGAGACGATAGACAAGGAGATGCGGTCAAACTGATATTTAATCCAAAAATTCAGGTCACAACGGTCCGGGGTCATACACAGGTAACAACAGCTCTTAGGCACAAAACAGGGCTCAGCTCACTCGGGTCCAGACAGGCAGAAGGTAATCACCGGGAAGACTCAGATCAGGATACAGAAATCGGCGGGCTTCAGACAAGTCAAAGACAGGCTAGGTTCGGTAACGACGAAACTTACAAGACCGGCAAGGGTAAGACGAGATCGGTGGTCAGAGGTACAGAAGATGGTCAGGCTACGGGATACTCAGAGTTAGGAATTGCTGGATACGTGACTTCAAGGGTACAACGATCTGGCAAATCATGATGGTGACCGGTGGTGCTTAAATGTCCGGGAAGTAATGATGAATGAGGAACAGGTGCGTGAACTAAAAACCGGAAGTAAGGTTAGCGTGAGTGTGATAGACTGGTAAACCGGAAACTATCAAACTAAAACAGGAAGCGGAAACTGGTGGTGTGACACACACCTTGTAAGATATGCTGCTTGTTAAAATGCTGGACAGAACAAAAAAAAAAAGAAGATTCTGGGGACCCCAGGATTGAGTAAAGCCCTGGGGCTATTGGAACTGCTCCCTGGACTGAACATTCTCCTGGCCTCTTCAGTCTCTGTCCCTCAATCTGTTGCTGCTTACCCGCATCTTGCCCTGAAACCTCAGCGTGCTGCTGCCCCAGTCATCCAGTCTTGTCTGACCCCTGCTGCACCTGTCACCCAGCCACGTCTGACCTCTGCTGCACCTGTGGCCAAGCCACGTCAACCTCCAGTGCAGCAGCCATCTTGCCAAGTTCAAGTTCCAGCCCTGCCGTATGAAACTCCAGGTCGGGCTTCAGCCCATTATTCAAGTCCATTCCCAGCTTCAGCTCAGCTCAAGCTCTAACCCAGTCAAGCCAAGCCAAGCTACTGCTCTCTTGTATGAAACTCCACTTCAGGCTCCAGCCCAGTCTTCAAGCTCAGTCCTAACTCCAGCTCAGCCATGTCTCGCTCAAGCTCTAGCTCTATCCCAGTCCTGGCCAATGCACCCAACACCCCAGTCAAGTCTTGCCCCTGTTTTCGTGTCCCTGTTGGCCCGGAGGAGGTCATTCCTGACAGACCACTTTCTCCTTGTTCTACTAGATGTGTACTATCCCCCACAAAGACCTGTATATTTTTACTGTATAGTTTAGGATTTTGCAGTGTTCGAAAGTATCATGTCATATTGTAATATGGCCTTTAGAGTCAAATATGATGATTAATAACTTGACTTTGGTGCATAATGCCAGACCCAGACCACTTTATCTTTGTTCTACTAGACATGCCCTATCAGCCCACAAAGATCTGGGCTTTTACTGTATAGTTTAGGATTTAGCAGTATTCGAAAGTACCATGTCCTACTGTAATACAGTCAACTTTGATGGTAAAAAACTTGACTTTGGTGCATAATGCCAGGCCCAGACCACTTTCCCCTTATTCTACTAGAAGTGTACACCCCACAAACACCTGGTGTATGTTTATTGTATAGTTAAGGATTTATTAGTATTTAAAAGTACCATGTCATACTGTAATACTGTGTGGCTCATATTGTCAACTTTGATGGTGAATAACTTGACTTTAGTAATAATGCCAGGCCCAGACTATATGTCACTACATGAATATGTGTGAAACATATAACTAGCTCCTCCTTAAACAGCTGCCTTAACGTGGTGGAGTTTGTGTGCCTGAATGACCCTGGGGGCTATGTTGTCTGGGGGCTGAATGCCCTTGGTAGGGTCTCTCAAGGCAAACAGGTCCTAGGCCACGGGCCAGGTTCACATCCCCTATAAATAGTATAAAAACAAGGACTACCGCGCGTCGGCTCGGTCTTTGGATGTTGTGCGGCTCTCCTGGGTGACACACCTCTGCAAAATTGCGTGGACGATAGGGACAGTTCCTCTGGACTAAACAACTGGGGTGGTTGTCCCTCTGAAAAGGGGAACAGGAGATTGTGTTCCAACTATAGAGGGATCACACTTCTCAGCCTCCCTGGGAAAGTCTATGGCAGGGTACAGGAGAGGAGAATTCGACCGATTGTCCAAGATCGGATATAGGAGGAACAATGTGGTTTTTGTCGTGGTCGTGGAATGCTGGACCAGCTCTATACCCTAATAGCTCTAATAGGGTGCTTGAGGGTTTGTGGGAGTTTGCCCAACCAGTCTGCATGTGTTTTGTGGACTTGGAGAAGGGATTCGTCCACATCCTTCAACCATTCTCCTCCGGGAGTATAGAGTCAGAGGCTCTTTGCCAAGGGCTGTCTGGTCAGCAAGTGCTTGTGTCACATTGCCAGCAATAAGTCAGACCTGTTACCAGTGGATGTTGGACTTCAGCTGTGCTGCCCTTTGTCACCGGTTCTGTTCATTATTTTTATGGACAGAACGTCTAGGCACAGCCTGCAGCCGGAGGGGGTCTGGTTCAGGGACCACAGGATTGCGTCTCTGCTGACGTTGCTTTCTAAGAGTGCGAAGCGGCTGGGATGAGAATTAGTTCCTCCAAGTTTGAGGCCATGGTACTCGCTTGGAAAAATGTGTTTTGCTCTCTCCAGGTTGGAGGAAAGCTTCTGCCCCAAGTGCAGGAGTACAAGTATCTTGGTGTCTTGTTCACGAGTGAGGGAAGAAAACTGCTCGGGATTGACAGACAAATCGGTGCAGTGGCTGCAGTAATGTGGTTGGTGTACCGATTTGTCATAATGAAGAGGTAGCTGAGCCGAAAGGCGAAGCTCTCAATTTTCCGGTCAATCTACGTTCCTACCCTCACCTATGGTCCTGACAAAAATAACAAGATCTTGGATTAAAGCCGCAGAAATGAGTTTCCTCCGCAGGGTGGTTGGGCGCTCCCTTAGCTATACGGTGAGGAGCTCTTAGTAGATTCACTGCTCCTCCACATCGAGAGGAGCCAGCTGAGGTGGCTCGGGCATCTGGTTCGGATGCCTCCTAGACGGTTCCCTGGGAAGATGTTCCAGGCATGTCCCACAGGTAGGAGGCCCCGCGGAAGACCCAGGACAAATAGGATACATCCCGTAACTTTTTCATGGTTTATGAATCATTTACAAAGATAGCAATTCCAGCCTTCAGTTGTAGCTTTAAGTGAGTCTTTATCTATATGTTAGCACTGTGCATAAAACCACCTGCAACAGCCATCACACTGTATCTGTAAAAGGGCACATGAATGACCATTTTATAGCATCTGAATGAAATTTATTTATTTATTATTTGTTCTCATCAAACCATTTACCATTTCTAGAGTTCGTATTATCATAGTAATGGCCTTCTCTGTTCCAAGCCTTGCATATTGTAATATTTAAATACTATGGAAAACAGAAACATTACCTTACCCAGTCTTTAAAGGATGGTCCTGATCCTGTTGGTTGGCTTGGTGGTAGAGCGCATACTGTAGCACAACTATTCCCCGTGTTGAACACTAAAATGTAAATACAGAATGTATATTTTCAGTATTGGATTCAAAGCAATTACTTTCTCTTCACAATACAGACTGAAAACAATACAAATACAATGTTACACACTGCACTGTTTATAGTGCGGCACTAGACATATCATTGTGTTGTGATAGTACACACCCGTAGAACAAGGAGAAAGTTGTCTGGGTCTGGCATTATGCACCAAAGTCAAGTTATTATTCATCAAAGTTGACTATAATGGCCATACAGTAATACAGTATGAAATGATACCTTTAAATACAGCTAAATCATAAACTATAGAGTAAAAATACACAGCCCTTTGTGGGGTGATAGTGCACTTCTAGTGGAACAAGGGGAAAGTGGTCTGGACCTGGTATTATGCAGCAGAGTCACATTATTAATCATTAAAGTTGACTGTAAGGTCCATACAGTAATACAGTATGACAAGATACTTTTAAACAATTTAAACCCAACACCTGTAGCTGTAAATATATAATTCCTGAATCAATTTTATACTTGTTTTCTGAATATTTTGTATATACCAAGTGCTGCTCAGTGATGCACTCTGCTACAGAAATACTAAGAATAAAGGAGGGCAAGCTGGGAGGTCACAAGAGCGATGGGGGTGGCTTTTTGAGGCCCAATGCGGTTGTTGTAAAAAGTTCTTAGAAAAGACAGGGAGCAGAGTTACCAAAGTGAAACGCGATCAAATGCACCTTCCCCACTCATGGTGTGATCTATCTGTGTCTAAACATGAGGGCAATAAAGAGTGAAGGAGGGGGGAGGGAGGAGATGAAATGAGCAGACAGGTGGAGTATCTTGTTTGTTCAATTTCCCAGAGTAAATCTTACACCCATATTTAAGAAGATTAGATATATAATGTTGTGATCAATTTTCTTCTTCAGAACTGCATTAATAGTGTATTTCTGACAGGGGTACATCATTGAGCACCCATTCTTTCTCTGAATCATGGCTAATCAACTTGTAGGTTTATATAAGTATAGGAAGGTGGGTTTGGACAACCGTGAAAGAAGGACAAGCATAGTGTTCCATTTTAATAAAGAAAGCTTGACTGGCACCTGCCTTTGCACACACACACACATATATATATATACACACACACACACACACACACACACACACACACACACACACACACACACACACACATATATATATATATATATATACTCTTTGATATGTAATTGTATAATCTCAGTTTGTAACCTACCAACAATTTGGCGATTATTTGTGTAGATTAAAAGAGTGTAAGTGAAGGAACCTTGTACTTACTTGAATTTACTTTTCTGTTGTAACAAATAGTTATTCAGGTATTCTTTGTGTAACTAAAGATGTGCCATAATACTTTACTTTGGCATTTAAGGTCATTGTCTTGTCCCATCATTGACCTTTAGACAGAAGACGAACAAAATTATTTACTGGGGGGGCTGGGGCCCAGTAAGGGACGGAAAAGTCTGAGTCTAATCAACCTTTGCTGTTTACATAATTTCCAAACAGGAAGTTCTTATACTATTAAAACCTTTTTTAAATAACACCAAGTGGAATGGCACGTCACACACAGTGCTCGGTCTGTTACAGTTGGCAGTGAGCCACTGCGGTCAAGTGATCAATCGTTCAGCCAGCCGCACTTCAAAAACGTCTTGCGCTCAGTACATTACATGAAAATGTACATGAAAACATGAAAACGAAAAGTTTGAATAAAACAAAGTTAGAACTTCATTTAATCAACTTGTCTTTTCCCCTAGAATGACTCTGAACACTTACAACCAAGGTTCATAGGTTTGGGGATAGTTGGAGCTGATTACAGATGGAGCAGTTTATATTTGCTGCTTTCAGTCAACTGACAGGAGCTTTTCCATCCCTTACTGGGCCCCAGCCCGCTAGTATATCTAAGTTTGTTCGTCTTCTGTCTAAAGGTCAATGATGGGACAAGACATTGACCTTAAATGCCAAAGTAAAGTATTATGGCACATCTTTAGTTACACAAAGAATAACTGAATAACTATTTGTTACAACAAAAAAGTAAACTCAAGTAAGCACAAAGTTTCTTCACTTACACTCTACACAAAAAGGTTACAAACTGAGGTTATACAATGACATACATGTATCAAAGAGGATATATATGCAAAGGCAGGTGCCAGTCACACTTTTTTTATTAAAATGGAACACTATGCTTGTCCTTCTTTCACAGTTGTCCAAACTCACCTTCCTATACTTATATAAACCTACAAGTTGATTAGCCATGATTTAGAGAAAGAAGGGGTGCTTCTCTATCAATGATGTAGCCCTGTCAGAAATACACTATTAATGCAGTTCTGAAGAAGAAAATGGATCACAACCTTATATATCTAATCATCTTAAATCTGTGTACAAGACTTACTCTGGGAAATTGAACAAACAAGATACTCCACCTGTCTGCTCATTTCATCTCCTCCCGTCAGGAGTTTCACTCTTTATTGCCATCATGTTTAGACACAGATAGATCACACCATGAGTGGGGAAAGTGCATTTGATCGTGTTTCACTTTGGTAACTCTGCTCCCTGTCTTTTATAAGAACTTTTTTACAACAACTGCATTGGGCCTCAAAAGGCCACCCCCATCGCTCTTGTGACCTCCCAGCTTGCCCTCCTTTATTCTTAGTATTTCAGCACAGGTGTTCATTAAGTTAAATGCAGCACACCAAATGTTTGGTTTATAAGAAACTGGCTTTTTTGTTGTGCATTTGCACAAATTATCAAATGATTGCAATTTGTGTTTTTTTTTTCTCTAGCAGAGTGCATCACTGAGCAACAAAATATATATTTTCAGCTACAGACGTTGGGTTTAAATTGTGTTTAAGATAATTTTTTTGTATGCTTATCAAGTAGGACATGACAAATTTAAAACATTAGTCATACAAGGAGTAGCTTTATAGCATCTGACCGTAGGAAGTCAGCTATGCAGTAGGAGGGTTTTGTGCTGGGTGATCAGTCAGCTGCATGCTTATTGCTACGACCTGCTACAGTAGGTGTTATTGAACTGACCTAAGAGAGGTTTGCTGCTAAAAATCACCTATATGAAATCATGTGCAACAAAAACAGTAAGGAATTTATTCCTATGACATCGAAATTTCCATAAACACACACACAAACACACACAAAAAAGCCATTCTCTCTCTAACACAGAAAATTATTATTGTTTAATTCATAAACAGTAAGATAATCCTAGTCCAGGCCTTTCATCACTCTGTGTTGGCATATGTACTTGTTGTAGCTTTCAAAGTAGTAACCAGTAAATTCAGTGGAATCATGATGAGGTATAACAGGGGGTCCCTAACAAATGCTGCTTACAGACACAGAGCATGTGTTTCCTCTGTACAACCCAAATTAGCTGACAAGTGGTTCGCACTTACCACTAAATCAAATTTATTCTTTTAGGTAAACAAAACCTCTCACAGTTGATCTGAAGTTTTACAACTTCACAATTGCTGTGACCACTGAAGAATTACAAGAAACACACAGATAAGGTAGACTATAATAATACAACATTACCAGTGATGGTAATAATTCACTCATTTGTTATTTGTTGAAAGGAATTAAGTTGAACTGTCCTGCACCTGCTATATATATATATATATAGGAGGATGAAGGGCAGAGAGGAAGAGAGGTTTATTTTTGTTTTATGAGGAATAAATGTTACTTATTTTGGCCGAAGTGCTCATAAGATCATCTGTCATTTTAACCATATATGGACTGTGACCTTGTTTTAACCTTTGCTATGTAAGCACACTAGACCCAATATATTGAGTCCAGGATGAGCCTCACAGTTAGTGGAGGGTCCAGTCTCTGGTGAGGTTATACTGTGCTCTTAAGGTAGTGTACTTTAAATGCAACCCTCATTTTAAAAATACTGTAAATATGAGTAACTTCACAAATTGTTATTTAATTGTGAAATATCATAGGTTTAACTAGAAGCTAAATTTTGTCATTTAAAACAGTAGTTCGGTTATGTTTTCAACAGGCATTTGACAAATAACATTAATTTCACAGGGGAATAACGACAACAAGAGCAAGAAACAAACCTAAAACGGACTTAAAAAGGTTTTTAAGTAAGACAGATACCAGGCAACTTGGTACTTGATAAAGTGCATAAATAAAAATATGTGTTTAACAAAGCCGTTGTTCGTAACAGGTAACCACCATGAGTACGGACGCAGAAATGGCCGTATATGGCAAAGCTGCCATTTACCTTCGTAAGCCAGAGAAGGAGAGAATTGAGGCTCAAAACAAACCTTTTGATGCCAAGTCTGCCTGCTATGTGGCTGATGCCAAAGAGCTGTACTTGAAGGCAACAATCATCAAGAAAGATGGTGGCAAAGTCACTGTCAAGGTCCTGGACACTCAAGAGGTTGGTAACATCAAATCATTTTCAACAGTGAGTTACTGTACCTGTGATCATTTCACATTGTAACTAATGTCTGGTTGCAGGAGAGGACAGTTAAGGAAGATGATGTCACTCCAATGAACCCCCCAAAGTTCGACAAAATTGAGGACATGGCCATGATGACCCATCTCAATGAAGCCTCTGTCCTGTATAACCTCAAAGAGCGTTATGCAGCATGGATGATCTACGTAGGATAATAAACCACTACAAACACTAGTCAAAGATATTAGGTGTAGAAAACATGGATTAAACAGTTATGTTGCTATCTTCACTTTCAGACCTACTCTGGCTTGTTCTGTGCCACTGTCAACCCCTATAAGTGGCTCCCAGTGTATGATTCTGAAGTTGTAAGTGCCTACAGAGGCAAGAAGAGGATGGAGGCTCCACCCCACATCTTCTCCGTCTCTGACAATGCTTATCAGTTCATGCTTACTGGTATGGATCTTCACCTTTACTATGCAGAATTCAAAAGCATGTAAGGTTTCATTGAATAACCATGTGGTTATTTCTTCTACGCTTCCAACAGACAGAGAGAACCAGTCTGTCTTGATCACGTAAGTTTCACCTCTTTCAGTTTTACCAAACATTTTTATCAATTTTTATCTTATACAGTCAGCCTTTTCTATATCCAGCGGAGAATCTGGTGCTGGAAAGACTGTGAACACCAAGCGTGTCATCCAGTACTTTGCCACAATCTCAACAGTTGGTGGAGACAAGAAGAAGGACGCAGGACCTGGCAAGATGCAGGTATGTTATTATATCAATAATCCTGGTACGTCAAAATATACTTCTATTAGGACAGTCCCATAACCATTTTATCTCTAACCTTGGGTCACAGGGGTCACTGGAAGATCAGATTATTGCAGCAAATCCCCTGCTGGAGGCTTATGGTAACGCCAAAACTGTGAGGAATGACAACTCTTCACGTTTTGTAAGTATAGAGCCATTTCTACACATGACTAAGATCTAGTTACACTTTGCTAGTGTTGTTAAAATCTTTTGTTTTAAACAGGGTAAATTCATCAGAATCCATTTTGGCACAACCGGTAAACTGTCCAGTGCTGATATTGAGACATGTAAGTAACAATCCTCATGGCAAGAATACAAGATCAAATTTCAGAAATGGCCATGTAGTGCTAATGGCAAACATTTCTAGATCTGCTGGAGAAATCTAGAGTGACTTTCCAGCTTCCTGATGAAAGAGGCTACCACATCTTCTACCAGATGATGACAAACCACAAACCTGAGCTGGTTGGTAAGTCAAACTGCACAGTGTAAAACCAACTTATATGTTGCAGAAGATGGAGACTATGTCCTGCTTTTTCTTGGTTTATTGAACCTTTTGCCTTTTTTGTGACTTCCAGAAATGTCACTCATCACAACCAACCCCTACGACTTCCCTATGATCAGCCAGGGTCAGGTCACTGTCGCCAGTATTGATGACAAAGTTGAGCTGGAAGCCACTGATGTAAGAGATTCATAGGTTACACTATGAAACAGTATGACTAGTCAGAAGTTTGAATGTAGTTCAGTCTTCTAATATTAGTTTTATTTACATCACTTTATTCTGGATTCTCTTTTAAAAACACAGAACGCCATTGATATCCTGGGCTTCAGTGGTGAGGAAAAGATGAGCATCTACAAAATGACAGGTGCTGTGATCCACCACGGTAACATGAAATTCAAGCAAAAGCAGCGTGAGGAGCAGGCTGAGCCTGATGGCACAGAAGGCAAGTTCTACTTATTAGTTATGTAAAGCTTCTCAACAACAATGTATCTTTGTCCATCGTGTTAATCAATGTCACACTTCTAACAGTTAATCACTGTTCTGTTTCCAGAGGCTGACAAGGTTGCTTACTTGCTGGGTCTGAACTCTGCTGATATGCTCAAGGCTCTGTGCTATCCCAGAGTAAAGGTCGGAAATGAGTATGTCACCAAGGGACAGACTGTACCTCAGGTGAACATGAAGGCTCACTACACAAAGTCATACTGAAGTAAAACAGACAGTGGATGATTGTGGACAACACAGTCTTTAAATTTAGACATTGTTTTGACTGTACAGTTTTGTAAAATGTGCACAACTACTGTGTGTGGTCCACCTATCACTGACCAAAAATGTCCTTCATGCTTTATTCCAGGTGTATAACTCCGTCTCAGCTCTGGCCAAGTCTATCTACGAGAGGATGTTTTTGTGGATGGTCATCCGTATCAACCAGATGTTGGACACTAAGCAGCAAAGGAATTTCTTCATTGGTGTGCTGGATATTGCTGGCTTTGAAATCTTTGATGTAAGCTAAATCTCCTAGCATTCATGACTTTGTTTCGCACAATTATTTTCTTCTGCCTGAGAGACATAAGTACTTACTATTTGTCCCCAACAGTACAACAGCATGGAACAGCTGTGCATCAACTTCACCAACGAGAAACTGCAACAGTTCTTCAACCACCACATGTTTGTGCTGGAACAAGAGGAGTACAAGAAGGAGGGTATCATTTGGGAGTTCATTGACTTTGGCATGGACTTGGCTGCCTGCATTGAGCTGATTGAAAAGGTATCCATCAGTTTTGTGTTTCTACCCTGTGCAGCTGTTTTTCCTACGAAAGAGCGCACCACTCAATGACATGTCTGTTACATTTCTCAACAAGCCCATGGGTATCTTCTCCATCCTTGAAGAGGAGTGCATGTTCCCCAAGGCCACTGACACATCCTTCAAGAACAAGCTGTATGACCAGCATCTTGGCAAGGCAAAAGCCTTTGAGAAGCCAAAGCCAGCCAAGGGCAAGGCTGAGGCTCACTTCTCCCTGGTGCACTATGCTGGTACTGTGGACTACAACATCACCGGCTGGCTGGACAAGAACAAGGACCCACTGAACGAGTCTGTTGTGCAGCTGTACCAGAAGTCTTCTGTCAAACTGCTGTCTCATCTGTATCCCCCCGCTGCTGCTGAAGGTAAATTATTGGCTACACAATCCCACAGGATATTTAAATGTGGGTTTGTGTAGATGAATAAAACATTCAAGCAGTTGACCGTGAAAATGTTAATGGCACAAAATTTCGCTTAAATTTATCATCAGACACTGGAAAGAAGGGAGGCAAGAAGAAGGGTGGCTCTATGCAGACAGTGTCTTCACAGTTTAGGGTAAGCTGTAGAATTGCAAATTAAACAGATGTTATGTCTCAGTTTACATATGAGGTGGACTACGAATTCTTGAAAATACAACTGACAATATTGTGTCTACAGGAGAATTTGGGCAAGCTGATGACTAACTTGAGGAGCACCCATCCTCACTTTGTGCGTTGCCTCATTCCCAATGAATCTAAGACCCCAGGTACAGTACATGCACAACATATTCTCATTAATTTCTCTGCAGAATCACTTCAATGTTAAGATTTACTTAACGTTTGTCAATCTCTGAGTGTCTATTTGCATACTATAATTAAACAAATACTTTGTCTTATAGGTCTGATGGAGAATTTCCTGGTCATCCACCAGCTTAGGTGTAATGGTGTCCTGGAAGGTATTAGAATCTGCAGGAAAGGTTTCCCCAGCAGAATCCTCTATGGTGACTTCAAGCAGAGGTATCAGTAAATAGTTTAAAAGAATCAAATTTACTTTAACTTTAATAGTTGGAATTAAAACATTCCCACAATAACCATTAACTTTATCCTGAAAGGTACAAGGTGCCTAGACACTCAACCTGTGTGACTTTTGAAGGATTATTATTATTATTTCAGTGATACCATTTTCTGTCTGATAACAGATACAAGGTGCTGAATGCCAGTGTTATCCCTGAAGGCCAGTTCATTGACAACAAGAAGGCTGCAGAGAAGCTGCTTGGGTCAATTGATGTTAATCATGATGAGTACAGATTTGGTCACACCAAGGTAACCACTGCATATACCTTACATTAAGGTCACTACAACAGAATTTTAGTTTTTCTATCCATGTGAAATATTGAATGATTTTTTATGTTCCAACTTATGTTCATGTGGTGTGTAATATTGGCTTTAAAATGGCATCATGAGATTAATCATGATCATCATACTGAAATGTTTTTTATCTAATTCTGTGATTGTCCAGGTGTTCTTCAAGGCTGGTCTGCTGGGTACCCTTGAGGAAATGAGAGATGAAAAGCTTGCATCTCTGGTCACAATGACTCAGGCTCTTTGTCGTGGTTTTGTCATGAGGAAGGAGTTTGTGAAGATGATGGAGAGGAGGTGGGTTTTAAACACCAATACAATATCAAAATCACAATCAGAATTCTCAGCTTTAATGGCCAAGTTTGCACAGGACAGCCAAGGAAAAAGTTGCAGTCTGACTCAAACTTTGTTCCCTCCTCTGAGATGGAATTTCCCCACTGAGCCTTTCTTATTCTTATTCTTATTCTTATTCTTATTCTTATTCTTATTCTTATTCTTATTCTTATTCTTATTCTTATTCTTATTCTTATTCTTATTCTTATTCTTATTCTTATTCTTACTCTTATTCTTATTCCTATTCTTGTGGCATGAACAGAACTTATTTATATTTATATATGGTTGAATTCAAGTTAATGTCTTCAAACACCAAAAACAGCTTCCATAATACAATGCTTGTGTCAACAGAGATGCCATCTTTACCATCCAGTACAACATCCGCTCATTCATGAATGTCAAACACTGGCCATGGATGAAGGTGTACTATAAGATCAAGCCTCTGCTGAAAAGTGCTGAAACTGAGAAGGAGCTGCAGCAGATGAAGGAGAACTATGACAAGATGACAAGTGATTTGGCTGCTGCCCTGGCCAAGAAGAAGGAACTGGAGGAAAAGATGGTGTCTCTTCTGCAGGAGAAAAACGACCTGCAGCTCCAAGTAGCATCTGTAAGTACAAATGAATCGACAGAGGATTTTTTTTATGTTTCCTTGATTAAATATTGGTATACTGACCCCCATGTCCATACAATCAACTAGGAAAGTGAGAACCTGTCAGATGCTGAAGAGAGATGTGAAGGCCTCATCAAGAGCAAGATTCAGCTTGAGGCTAAGCTCAAAGAGACAACTGAGAGACTGGAGGATGAAGAAGAAATCAATGCTGAGCTTACTGCTAAAAAGAGGAAGCTGGAGGATGAATGCTCTGAGCTCAAGAAGGACATTGATGATCTGGAACTTACCTTGGCCAAAGTGGAAAAGGAGAAACATGCCACTGAGAACAAGGTTAGTATTATTACAGTAGCTAGCAGATCATATCTAATGAGCATTGTTCTAAACAACCTCTTTCTTGCAAACTTAGGTCAAGAACCTCACAGAGGAGATGGCCTCTCAGGATGAGAGTATTGCTAAACTGACCAAGGAGAAGAAAGCCCTGCAGGAGGCTCATCAACAAACCCTTGATGACCTGCAGGCTGAGGAGGACAAAGTCAACACTCTGACCAAGGCCAAGACCAAGCTTGAGCAGCAAGTTGATGATGTGAGTTAAAAAAATATTGGACTGGCAAAAGAGAAAACTTCTTGGATATGATTATAACAAGCTCACTTTGTTTTGTAGCTTGAGGGTTCTCTGGAACAAGAGAAGAAATTAAGAATGGACCTCGAGAGAGCCAAGAGAAAGCTGGAGGGTGACCTGAAACTGGCGCAGGAATCCATCATGGATCTTGAGAATGACAAACAGCAGTCTGAGGAGAAAATCAAAAAGTACCCGCTGTCGTCTTTATTTTACAATGTGTATAGTCATATAGTAATACCATTGAGTAACTATTATTATTGCGTTACTCTTACAGGAAGGACTTTGAAATTAGTCAGCTCCTTAGCAAGATTGAGGATGAGCAGTCAATGGGTGCTCAGCTTCAGAAGAAGATCAAGGAGCTCCAGGTGACTAATATATTGCGTTACACAAAATATTGTACTAAATCCTACATGTCTGATATTACATTTTAAAATTTAAGGTTCACTAAAAGGTAACGTACATACTTTACATACGTTGGACAGGCTCGTATTGAGGAACTGGAGGAAGAGATTGAGGCTGAACGTGCTGCTCGTGCCAAGGTTGAAAAGCAGAGGGCTGATCTCTCCAGAGAACTTGAGGAGATCAGTGAGAGGCTGGAGGAGGCTGGTGGTGCCACTGCTGCTCAGATTGAGATGAACAAGAAGCGTGAGGCTGAGTTCCAGAAGCTCCGTCGTGATCTCGAGGAGGCCACTCTGCAGCATGAAGCCACTGCAGCTGCACTTCGCAAGAAGCAGGCTGACAGCGTTGCTGAGCTGGGAGAGCAGATCGACAACCTTCAGCGTGTCAAGCAGAAGCTTGAGAAAGAGAAGAGTGAATACAAGATGGAGATTGATGACCTCTCCAGCAACATGGAGGCTGTTGCCAAAGCAAAGGTGCACAATACATCATTGAGCTATCTAGTGTTTAATTTAAGATAAAAAGTCGAGTAATTCAATAATAATAATAATAATAATAATAATAATAATAATAATAATAATAATAATAATAATAATAATAATAATAATAATAATGTTATTATTAATAGTATTATTATTAAATATTTTAATTTCTGATCTGATCTTTCTTTGTCATGTTAGGGAAATCTTGAAAAGCTGTGCCGCACTCTTGAGGACCAACTTAGCGAACTGAAGACAAAGAATGATGAAAATGTTCGTCAAATCAACGACCTGGGGGCACAGAAAGCTCGTCTGCTTACCGAGAATGGTATGAATCACACTGAAATCAAAATAATAAACTAAATGTAACAACACAAAATAATGCCTGATTACACTTTCCACACAAGGTGAATTCAGTCGTCAAACTGAAGAGAAAGAAGCTCTTGTCTCCCAGCTTACAAGAGGCAAACAAGCTTTCACACAGCAGATTGAGGAGCTGAAGAGGCAAATTGAAGAGGAGGTCAAGGTAAGAAAACAGTTATTATATTGAATATGTATGACTTTTTTTTTATGTTCACAATTCAGAAATTCTCAACCATCGTCTTTCATGCACCAGGCCAAGAATGCTCTTGCCCATGCAGTGCAATCCGCCCGCCATGACTGTGATCTGCTGAGGGAGCAGTTTGAGGAGGAGCAGGAGGCCAAAGCTGAGCTGCAGCGTGGAATGTCCAAGGCCAACAGTGAGGTGGCTCAGTGGAGAACCAAGTACGAAACTGATGCTATCCAGCGCACTGAGGAGCTTGAGGAGGCCAAGTGAGTTTTATTTAAATGTTTGAATAGCTACTTATTATGTATCTTTTAGTCATGGCTAATCTATTACAATATGGCTTATACGAGCACACGTAATTCATTGAACATACATATCAGCGTATCAATTCAACTGCACTGCTTATTACTGATAGCAATACTGATAGTCAAAAAAATTCTCTGAGGCTTTCACTAAGAAACAACGCAACACATTTTAAAGGAAAAAGCTGGCTCAACGCCTTCAGGAAGCTGAGGAGCAGATTGAAGCTGTGAACTCCAAGTGTGCCTCTCTGGAGAAAACCAAACAGAGGCTCCAGAGTGAGGTGGAGGATCTCATGATTGATGTGGAAAGGGCTAATGGACTGGCTGCTAACCTCGACAAGAAACAAAGGAACTTTGACAAGGTAAAAACTAGTTTGGCCTCATCAGACAATTACAAATGACAACAATATTTCTTTATAACTTGTTACATGTCTATCTGTAATGTTTTATTCAGGTGTTGGCAGAGTGGAAACAAAAGTATGAGGAGGGTCAGGCAGAGCTTGAGGGTGCCCAGAAAGAGGCCCGATCTCTCAGCACTGAGCTGTTTAAGATGAAGAACTCTTATGAAGAAGCTCTTGATCAGCTTGAGACCATGAAGCGTGAAAACAAGAATCTGCAACGTGAGTCTTAGATAATATGTAAACTGTAATCTACATGAATCTAAAATACTTGCGTCTGTTATAATTCAAACACATACATGTCTCTGCAGAGGAGATCTCAGATCTGACTGAACAGATTGGTGAGACTGGCAAGAGCATCCATGAGCTGGAGAAGGCCAAGAAGCAGGTGGAGACAGAAAAGGCTGAGATCCAGACAGCTCTTGAAGAGGCCGAGGTATATTTCTAAAGTAAACACAACAACATACTATTTGCTGTATATTGTATCAAAAAGCATCTGATTGTAGAGCATTTCCCAACACCTTTAGGGAACTCTGGAACACGAAGAGTCTAAGATCCTGCGTGTCCAGCTGGAGCTCAACCAAATCAAGGGTGAGGTTGACAGAAAGCTGGCAGAGAAGGATGAGGAGACTGAGCAGATCAAGAGGAACAGCCAGAGGGTTATTGACTCATTGCAGAGTAGTTTGGATGCTGAAGTCAGGAGCAGGAATGATGCCCTGAGGATCAAGAAGAAGATGGAGGGAGATCTGAACGAGATGGAGATTCAGCTGAGCCATGCCAATCGCCAGGCTTCTGAATCCCAGAAGCAGTTGAGGAATGTGCAGGCCCAGCTCAAGGTACTACATAGCATGTAGATGCTCTACAGACTATGGTACATTCAGATATTTAACTTAATTTTGTTGATTTGCTCTAGGATGCTCAACTGCACCTTGATGATGCTGTCAGAGCCCAGGATGACCTCAAGGAACAAGCTGCCATGGTGGAGCGCAGAAACACTCTCATGTTGGCAGAAATTGAGGAACTTAGAGCTGCTCTGGAACAAACTGAGAGAAGCCGCAAGATCGCTGAGCAGGAGCTGGTAGACGCTAGTGAGCGTGTTGGTCTTCTGCACTCACAAGTAAATTATTCTTTAAACACCTTTTACACAACTTGAATGTGATACTATTTCCTGGAAATTATCATTTACTTTTTAATTCTTTAGAACACAAGTCTTCTGAACACTAAGAAGAAGCTTGAATCAGACCTGGTACAGGTCCAGAGTGAAGTGGATGACACTATCCAGGAAGCAAGAAATGCAGAGGAGAAGGCCAAGAAGGCTATTACTGATGTAAGTGGCTGCTTTATTGGTTTATTAAAACCAAATTACATCAAATTATGGTATTTGTAAACAAATGGTTCAATTTCTAGGCCGCTATGATGGCTGAGGAGTTGAAGAAAGAGCAGGACACAAGTGCTCACCTGGAGAGAATGAAGAAGAACCTGGAGGTAGCTGTCAAGGACCTGCAGCACCGCCTGGATGAGGCTGAGAATCTTGCCATGAAGGGTGGCAAGAAGCAGCTTCAGAAGCTTGAGTCCAGGGTAAGACGTTTTTGCATATCTGAAGCTGAACAAACAACCACATAAGTAAATTACACAAAACATATAAAATGTAATTTTTTTTTTTATCGTCATTGTTTTCTAAAGGTGCGTGAACTGGAAACAGAAGTTGAAGCTGAGCAGAGACGTGGAGCCGATGCTGTTAAGGGTGTCCGCAAATATGAGAGAAGAGTGAAGGAGCTCACCTATCAGGTATACTGTAGTTTAGCATGCACAGAAAAATCACATCCATAGTGATATTAATGCATAAAGTCTATATCTTTATACATTATTTCATCTCTATATTTGTTAATACAGACTGAGGAGGACAAGAAGAACATTAACAGGCTGCAGGATCTGGTTGACAAGTTGCAGCTCAAGGTGAAGGCCTACAAGAGGCAGGCTGAGGAAGCGGTAAGGACGACATATTTAGATTTGTTACAGTACTTGACTTCACATCATATTGGTTAGTACAGTACACTTACCGTCTGGATAGACCATTACCATTGTACCAATGAAATTACCATTTCACTATTTAATGTATTGCAGGAGGAGCAGGCCAACGTTCATCTCTCCAAGTGCAGGAAGGTCCAGCATGAGCTGGAGGAGGCTGAGGAGCGTGCTGACATTGCAGAGTCCCAGGTCAACAAGCTGAGAGCAAAAAGCCGTGACAGTGGCAAGGTATTTTCAATACAATAAAAAAATGAAATCAAATTAACTTTCCCGATATTCTATACCATTCTGATACTTTCTGTTGTATTTTATGACACTATTGTGGATTTATTCATAAACTGCATACATTACTAATTTAACACTTACAAAACATAGATATATAAGAATGTGTATATGAACTGTATGTAGTAAACTTAAGTATTTCTTTTATTTTATTTTTACAGGGAAAAGAGGCAGCTGAGTAAAATATTCCACCTGCTAATTCTTCTCTAATTGTTTCATATATTGTGAAATACCACAATAAAATTGTTTCAGTTTATATTGTTGACTGTATGAGTTTGAATGATTGCATGCTAAATGTCAGAAAAGGGAGGTTTTTCTTGAAAGTAGAAGATTAGTATTTGATCATCTACAAAGTAATATCAGTTTTTGTTCGTAACCTATGCAGGCAATACTGCTGTTAGGTTTATCTCGCATTTTTACAGTTCGGGACAAAATATCTGATTAGATAAAGGCTTCCACTCCACCTGCACTCTAATCTTATATTACGATTTTTTATATTGTTTAAAAAACACTTAGTTTCACTGCTTCACGAAATGACAAGATTTTAAATGCTTACTATAATTATCCTAAATGTCCTAAATTAGAGGTTTGGGATTGTGATGTAATTTGAGGGTGTACTTAATTGTCTCTGAATGTAAATCATTTACCCTAGGGGTTTTGTCACTTCATTGGGTGACAATTTAATTTGTAAATTGCTAGAGTATTTTTCACTTTGCAAGTTTACCACTATTGCATGTGACGTCTACACCTGATATTGCACAGCTACTACAGTGAGTTTGACATTCAAGCCCAGTGATTGCAGAGTGCCTGAGCCAAAAATGGACTTAAAGATGTGTCTGCAGAGTCAGTTGAATGTGTTAATAGCTTGACATATGAGTGTGAATACCAGGGACATATCCATTACATTGAACCGCAATAGCAATTGCTGAACATACGTATATGTCTGATCTGAAAGTAATACATTAGTATATCAAACTATTGCATTAAACTATTGCTATATGTATATTGAAACATTCCTTGAACATATAGAATCTGCACTTTTTAAGTATTACTTACATTTAGACTGGAAATGTTATTACATTATTATATGTATTATTATATACATATACACAGTATATGTATATATGCCATATCTGTGTACATATACTGTAGACAGACTATACAAATGATGATTGATGAAATGATGAGATTGATTTATGACAAAAGTAATAATGCACCAAATAAAACCTGGGTGAGGAGTCTAATATGTAAAAACACCAACTATTGTGAGAAGTAGCAAAACAGTATTTTTTGTTGTTAACTATTTTGGAGTAAGTATAACAAAACCTGGATCTCGACATTTTTTTCAACAGCTAACACTTCCTTACTTACTTTACTGCAGCAACAAATGCTGAACACATGTAGTCATCAGCTGTTCTGCTAACCATGTTTGAGGTGTTCCAATTTTAACTTCTGCTTAGTAAGCAAAACACATTCAGTGCAAGGATTCATCACTTTAAGTGTGGTTGGTACATTATGACTGTGTAAGTATTTACTTTGATGCTTCAGACCACAGGAGTAAATATTGCCCACAGTTTATTAAAACTTTTTAGCTTGTTGTTTCGAAAGAACATAAATTATTAATTTCCTAAACATATAAGGTAGACAGGTATTTTAATACTCAGGAGGACATCTCAAATTCAAACGGACAGTTACACAATTTTTCATTTCTAGAGTAAAATATTATAAATGTTATATAATGTATATACAGTAATAGATATACTGTATGGATATATTAAATATACTGTATGAATATATTTATTTATTTCACAAACACACACACACACACACACACACACACACACACACACACGCACACACACACATACATACATACATATCGCCACCTTTAAGATTAGGCCTAAAACCTTCCTTTTTGATAAAGCTTATAGTTAGAGATGGTTCAGGTCAATGGCAATGATTGTTAGTCACATGAACCAGCACAGCAAGGTACAAATCGACTGCCTTGTAGGTAGTCCTCCAAAAGTGAGTTTTGGCTGCTCTGTAGGCATGGTAGTTTTAAGCTGCAATGGACATAGACTGCTGGGGGACTTGATTTATACACTGAGCTCATCATTCCATTGAATTGAATTGAATTGAATTGAACATTCATACATACATACATACATACATACATACATACATACACATATATATTATTCTTATCATTTGTATATACTGTATACAATATGTATATACTATATTCTCTGCTGTACTGCTGCTGTAACAAGCAAATTTCCCACTCTGTGGGATAATTTACAGTTTATCTTAACTTTTCTTAAAACTCCAGGGTGAAACTCCTTCACAGTACACACCACCTTCTGCAAGGAGTAATATTACTGTAACGGGTTTCATAAAATAGAACACATATTAGGATGATGATAATGACATTATAGCTAATCAAAAACATTGTGAGTAAATGTGTCAGCAGGAAATAAGTTAATAATAAATGAATCTGCAATTGTATGCACTGTGTCACAAAAAAGTAATGTAATATAAATTTGGAAAAAAGGCAAATTAAATTAAATTAAAGTCTATTTAATGTATTGGTGTGTGTGAGAGAACTCACTGGCCATGGAGCTCAAGCTTTCACTTGGCATGACCAAAATTAAGGAAAGGCATCCTGTGGTAAAATTAGATTAAAATTTGCTAAATCCGCTAGTGGTGCATTATCAAAGATAAATTAGTTCGAAAGATAGAAATTGAGAGTATTACTTAGTCAAGTTAAGAAATACTTTCACGACCAGATGAATATTCAGAGAATCTGTCTAGAAGAGGAACACACAAGCTGAAACATAAACCATGCAGTATGTAAAGTTTCAGTCTATACTTGTACGGTTGGCCATACCATAGCTGACATTTCTCCCATATATAACTTTGCTGCATAGACAATCCTGAACCAATATAAGCAGTCAAAGAGAACACAGCAGTGTGTGGTAGAGGACCCTTGAAGACCCCTGTTTCTGGTAGGCATTTTGTCTATATACTTTGGAGTATTGAATATAGTATCATATTAAGCATACATATATATTTACAACAAATGATTTTGATGATGATGATACATTATTTGATTTCCTTTTTTTTCATTATACAAACTTATTACAAATGTATTTCTTGCTCAAACTTCTGGTTTAGTGAACTGAAAATATGTTATATGCTTCATTAGGATTGTGGAAAACTGATTCTTGACCAAGAGAGGGTCAGGTACGTACTGTACTAATTATATGGAATTTACAGGACAGATTCAATGTAAAAGTTGTATTTATATGATGATATAAAGGAAGATGGATGTTATCATGATCCTGCTAACCTACAGTATACGAAAAAAACAATTCAAGACTAACAGCTATATGTGAAAGAAAAATGGTTGAACTTAGAAATAAATGCTATATTTATGGATTTCACAGAAATAAGCTGCCACCATGAGTACGGACGCAGAAATGGCCGTATATGGCAAAGCTGCCATTTACCTTCGTAAGCCAGAGAAGGAGAGAATTGAGGCTCAAAACAAACCTTTTGATGCCAAGACTGCCTGCTATGTGGCTGATGCTAAAGAGCTGTACTTGAAGGCAACAATCATCAAGAAAGATGGTGGCAAAGTCACTGTCAAGGTCCTGGACACTCAAGAGGTTGGTAACATCAAATCATTTTCAACAGGGAGTTACTGTACCTGTGATCGTTTCACATTGTATCTAATGTCTGTTTGCAGGAGAGGACAGTTAAAGAAGATGACGTCTCACCCATGAACCCTCCAAAGTTCGACAAAATTGAGGACATGGCCATGATGACCCATCTCAATGAAGCCTCTGTCCTGTATAACCTCAAAGAGCGTTATGCAGCATGGATGATCTACGTAGGATATTAAATCACTACAAAAACTAGTGAAAGACATTAGGTGTAGACAACATGGATTAAACCATTATGTTGCTATCTTCACTTTCAGACCTACTCTGGCTTGTTCTGTGCCACTGTGAACCCCTATAAGTGGCTCCCAGTGTATGATTCTGAAGTTGTAAGTGCCTACAGAGGCAAGAAGAGAATGGAGGCTCCACCCCACATCTTCTCCGTCTCTGACAACGCTTTTCAGTTCATGCTTACTGGTATGGGTCTTCATATTTACTATGCAGAACTTAAAAGCATGTAAGGTTTCATTGAATAACCATGTGGCTATTTTTTCTACACTTCCATCAGACAGGGAGAACCAGTCTGTCTTGATCACGTAAGTTTCACCTTTTACTTGATTAGTTTTACCAAACATTTTTATCAAATTCTTATAAGTCTCTTCTATACCCAGCGGAGAATCTGGTGCTGGAAAGACTGTGAACACCAAGCGTGTCATCCAGTATTTTGCCACAATCTCAACAGTTGGTGGAGACAAGAAGAAGGACACAGGATCAGGCAAGATGCAGGTACGTCATATATCCTGGAATCCTGGTACGGCGAAATATACATCTATTAGGACAGTCCCTTAAACATATTATCCCTTACCTTGCGTCACAGGGGTCACTGGAAGATCAGATTATTGCAGCCAATCCCCTGCTGGAGGCTTATGGTAACGCCAAAACTGTGAGGAATGACAACTCTTCACGTTTTGTGAGTACAGAGAGGCATTTCTCCAGCAGAATTTCAGTTTTAAATTGTTACAGTACAGTAAAAAGAGACAAATGAATTATTTGCTTTGCTTTGCAAACAGGGTAAATTCATCAGAATCCATTTTGGCACAACTGGTAAACTGTCCAGTGCTGATATTGAGACATGTAAGTAACAATCCTCATCGCAAAAATACAAGATCAAATTTCAGAAATGGCCATGTAGTGCTAATGGCAAACATTTCTAGATCTGCTGGAGAAATCTAGAGTGACTTTCCAGCTTCCTGATGAAAGAGGCTACCACATTTTCTACCAGATGATGACAAACCACAAACCCGAGCTGGTTGGTAAGTCAAGCTGCACAGTGTAAAACCAACTTATATTTTGCAGAAGATGGAAGCTATGTCCTGTTTTTTCTTGGTTTATTGAACCTGTTGCCTTTTTGTGACCTCCAGAAATGTCACTCATCACAACCAACCCCTACGACTTCCCCATGATCAGCCAGGGTCAAATCACTGTGGCCAGTATTGATGACAAAGTTGAGCTGGAAGCCACTGATGTAAGCGAGATCTTTAGTTTGTATAAGTGATTCGAAAATTGTCTACAGTAAAGTCCTTAAAAACAAATTCTACTAAGGGCATTTTGTAAAGTTATGTTTTCTGTAAAAACAGAATGCCATTGATATCCTGGGCTTCACTGGTGAGGAAAAGATGAGCATCTACAAAATGACAGGTGCTGTGATCCACCATGGTAACATGAAATTCAAGCAAAAGCAGCGTGAGGAGCAGGCTGAGCCTGATGGCACAGAAGGCAAGTTCTACTTATTAGTTATGTAAAGCTTCTCAACAACAATGTATCTTTGTCCATCGTGTTAATCAATGTCACACTTCTAACAGTTAATCACTGTTCTGTTTCCAGAGGCTGACAAGGTTGCTTACTTGCTGGGTCTGAACTCTGCTGATATGCTCAAGGCTCTGTGCTATCCCAGAGTAAAGGTCGGAAATGAGTATGTCACCAAGGGACAGACTGTACCTCAGGTGAACATGAAGGCTCACTACACAAAGTCATACTGAAGTAAAACAGACAGTGGATGATTGTGGACAACACAGTCTTTAAATTTAGACATTGTTTTGACTGTACAGTTTTGTAAAATGTGCACAACTACTGTGTGTGGTCCACCTATCACTGACCAAAAATGTCCTTCATGCTTTATTCCAGGTGTATAACTCCGTCTCAGCTCTGGCCAAGTCTATCTACGAGAGGATGTTTTTGTGGATGGTCATCCGTATCAACCAGATGTTGGACACTAAGCAGCAAAGGAATTTCTTCATTGGTGTGCTGGATATTGCTGGCTTTGAAATCTTTGATGTAAGCTAAATCTCCTAGCATTCATGAATTTGTTTCGCACAATTATTTTCTTCTGCCTGAGAGACATAAGTACTTACTATTTGTCCCCAACAGTACAACAGCATGGAACAGCTGTGCATCAACTTCACCAACGAGAAACTGCAACAGTTCTTCAACCACCACATGTTTGTGCTGGAACAAGAGGAGTACAAGAAGGAGGGTATCATTTGGGAGTTCATTGACTTTGGCATGGACTTGGCTGCCTGCATTGAGCTGATTGAAAAGGTATCCATCAGTTTTGTGTTTCTACCCTGTGCAGCTGTTTTTCCTACGAAAGAGCGCACCACTCAATGACATGTCTGTTACATTTCTCAACAAGCCCATGGGTATCTTCTCCATCCTTGAAGAGGAGTGCATGTTCCCCAAGGCCACTGACACATCCTTTAAGAACAAGCTGTATGACCAGCATCTTGGCAAGGCAAAAGCCTTTGAGAAGCCAAAGCCAGCCAAGGGCAAGGCTGAGGCTCACTTCTCCCTGGTGCACTATGCTGGTACTGTGGACTACAACATCACCGGCTGGCTGGACAAAAACAAGGACCCACTGAACGAGTCTGTTGTGCAGCTGTACCAGAAGTCTTCTGTCAAACTGCTGTCTCATCTGTATCCCCCCGCTGCTGCTGAAGGTAAGTTATTGGCTAAACAATCCCACAGGATATTTAAATGTGGGTTTGTGTAGATGAATAAAACATTCAAGCAGTTGACCGTGAAAATGTTAATGGCACAAAATTTCGCTTAAATTTATCATCAGACACTGGAAAGAAGGGAGGCAAGAAGAAGGGTGGCTCTATGCAGACAGTGTCTTCACAGTTTAGGGTAAGCTGTAGAATTGCAAATTAAACAGATGTTATGTCTCAGTTTACATATGAGGTGGACTACGAATTCTTGAAAATACAACTGACAATATTGTGTCTACAGGAGAATTTGGGCAAGCTGATGACTAACTTGAGGAGCACCCATCCTCACTTTGTGCGTTGCCTCATTCCCAATGAATCTAAGACCCCAGGTACAGTACATGCACAACATATTCTCATTAATTTCTCTTCAGAATCACTTCAATGATAGGATTTACTTAAATTTTGTCAATCTCTGAGTGTCTATTTGCATACTATAATTAAACAAATACTTTGTCTTATAGGTCTGATGGAGAATTTCCTGGTTATCCACCAGCTCAGGTGTAATGGTGTCCTGGAAGGTATTAGAATCTGCAGGAAAGGTTTCCCCAGCAGAATCCTCTATGGTGACTTCAAGCAGAGGTATCAGTAAATAGTTTAAAAGAATCAAATTTACAGTAACTTTAATAGTTGGCATTAAAACATTCCCACAATAACCATTAAATTTATCCTGAAAGGTACAAGGTGCCTAGACACTCAGCCTGTGTGACTTTTGAAGGATTATTATTATTACCATTTTCTGTCTGTTAACAGATACAAGGTGCTGAATGCCAGTGTTATCCCTGAAGGCCAGTTCATTGACAACAAGAAGGCTGCAGAGAAGCTGCTTGGGTCAATTGATATTAATCATGATGAGTACAGATTTGGACACACCAAGGTAAACAGCAGACACACCTTACGATAATGTCACAACAACAAAGTTTCAGTTTTTCTATACACATACAATGTCTAACTGTTTTTAAATTCAAACTTCTTAGGTTTAAGTGGTGTGAAGTATTTGCTATTAAAGGGTATTGTGAGATTTATGATGTTCATCATGCTGCATATAACATGAGCCTTTCAACTTATGTGATTGTCCAGGTGTTCTTCAAGGCTGGTCTGCTGGGTGTCCTTGAGGAGATGAGAGATGAAAAGCTTGCATCTCTGGTCTCAATGACTCAGGCTCTCTGCCGTGGTTACGTCATGAGGAAGGAGTTTGTGAAGATGATGGAGAGGAGGCAAGTTTAAACAACAAATTTGGAAAATGTAGCAAATTATTATTCATGTACTAAGTATATTGTTTGTAACAAAACCTTCTTGTCTACAGAGATGCCATCTTCACCATCCAGTACAACATCCGCTCATTCATGAATGTCAAACACTGGCCATGGATGAAGGTGTACTATAAGATCAAGCCTCTGCTGAAGAGTGCTGAAACTGAGAAGGAGCTGCAGCAGATGAAGGAGAACTATGACAAGATGACAAGTGATTTGGCTGCTGCCCTGGCCAAGAAGAAGGAACTGGAGGAAAAGATGGTGTCTCTTCTGCAGGAGAAAAACGACCTGCAGCTCCAAGTAGCATCTGTAAGTACAAATGAATCGACAGAGGATTTTTTTTTATGTTTGCTTGATTAAATATTGGTATACTGACCCCCATGTCCATACAATCAACTAGGAAAGTGAGAACCTGTCAGATGCTGAAGAGAGATGTGAAGGCCTCATCAAGAGCAAGATTCAGCTTGAGGCTAAGCTCAAAGAGACAACTGAGAGACTGGAGGATGAAGAAGAAATCAATGCTGAGCTTACTGCTAAAAAGAGGAAGCTGGAGGATGAATGCTCTGAGCTCAAGAAGGACATTGATGATCTGGAGCTTACCTTGGCCAAAGTGGAAAAGGAGAAACATGCCACTGAGAACAAGGTTAGTATTATTACAGTAGCTAGCAGATCATATCTAATGAGCATTGTTCTAAACAACCTCTTTCTTGCAAACTTAGGTCAAGAACCTCACAGAGGAGATGGCCTCTCAGGATGAGAGTATTGCTAAACTGACCAAGGAGAAGAAAGCCCTGCAGGAGGCTCATCAACAAACCCTTGATGACCTGCAGGCTGAGGAGGACAAAGTCAACACTCTGACCAAGGCCAAGACCAAGCTTGAGCAGCAAGTTGATGATGTGAGTTAAAAAAATATTGGACTGGCAAAAGAGAAAACTTCTTGGATGTGATTATAACAAGCTCACTTTGTTTTGTAGCTTGAGGGTTCTCTGGAACAAGAGAAGAAATTGAGAATGGACCTCGAGAGAGCCAAGAGAAAGCTGGAGGGTGACCTGAAACTGGCCCAGGAATCCATCATGGATCTTGAGAATGACAAACAGCAGTCTGAGGAGAAAATCAAAAAGTACCCGCTGTCGTCTTTATTTTACAATGTGTTTAGTCATTGTTAATACCATTTTGTAACTATTACTATTGCGTTACTCTCACAGGAAGGACTTTGAAATTAGTCAGCTCCTTAGCAAGATTGAGGATGAGCAGTCACTGGGTGCTCAGCTTCAGAAGAAGATCAAGGAGCTCCAGGTGACTGATATATTGTGTTACACAAAATATTGTACTAAATCCTACATGTCTGATATTACATTTTAAAATTTAAGGTTCACTAAAAGGTAACGTACATACTTTACATACGTTGGACAGGCTCGTATTGAGGAACTGGAGGAAGAGATTGAGGCTGAACGTGCTGCTCGTGCCAAGGTTGAAAAGCAGAGGGCTGATCTCTCCAGAGAACTTGAGGAGATCAGTGAGAGGCTGGAGGAGGCTGGTGGTGCCACTGCTGCTCAGATTGAGATGAACAAGAAGCGTGAGGCTGAGTTCCAGAAGCTCCGTCGTGATCTCGAGGAGGCCACTCTGCAGCATGAAGCCACTGCAGCTGCACTTCGCAAGAAGCAGGCTGACAGCGTTGCTGAGCTGGGAGAGCAGATTGACAACCTTCAGCGTGTCAAGCAGAAGCTTGAGAAGGAGAAGAGTGAATACAAGATGGAGATTGATGACCTCTCCAGCAACATGGAGGCTGTTGCCAAAGCAAAGGTGCACAATACATCATTGAGCTATCTAGTGTTTAATTTAAGATAAAAAGTCGAGTATTTCAATAATAATAATAATAATAATAATAATAATAATAATGTTATTATTAATAGTATTATTATTAAATATTTTAATTACTGATCTGATCTTTCTTTGTCATGTTAGGGAAATCTTGAAAAGCTGTGCCGCACTCTTGAGGACCAACTTAGCGAACTGAAGACAAAGAATGATGAAAATGTTCGTCAAATCAACGACCTAGGGGCACAGAAAGCTCGTCTCCTCACAGAGAATGGTATGAATCACACTGAAATCAAAATAATAAACTAAATGTAAGAACACAATGCTATATATAATGCCTGATTACACTTTCCACACAAGGTGAATTCAGTCGTCAAACTGAAGAGAAAGAAGCTCTTGTCTCCCAGCTTACAAGAGGCAAACAAGCTTTCACACAGCAGATTGAGGAGCTGAAGAGGCAAATTGAAGAGGAGGTCAAGGTAAGAAAACAGTTATTATATTGAATATGTATGACATTAGTTTTTATGTTCACAATTCAGAAATTTTCAACCATCTTCTTTCATGCACCAGGCCAAGAATGCTCTTGCCCATGCAGTGCAATCCGCCCGCCATGACTGTGATCTGCTGAGGGAGCAGTTTGAGGAGGAGCAGGAGGCCAAAGCTGAGCTGCAGCGTGGAATGTCCAAGGCCAACAGTGAGGTGGCTCAGTGGAGAACCAAATACGAAACTGATGCTATCCAGCGCACTGAGGAGCTTGAGGAGGCCAAGTGAGTTTTATTTAAATGTTTGAATAGCTACTTATTATGTAGCTTTGACTAAGAAACAATGCAACACATTTTAAAGGAAAAAGCTGGCTCAACGCCTTCAGGAAGCTGAGGAGCAGATTGAAGCTGTGAACTCCAAGTGTGCCTCTCTGGAGAAAACCAAACAGAGGCTCCAGAGTGAGGTGGAGGATCTCATGATTGATGTGGAAAGGGCTAATGGACTGGCTGCTAACCTCGACAAGAAACAGAGGAACTTTGACAAGGTAAAAACTAGTTTGGCCTCATCAGACAATTACAAATGACAACAATATTTCTTTATAACTTGTTACATGTCTATCTGTAATGTTTTATTCAGGTGTTGGCAGAGTGGAAACAAAAGTATGAGGAGGGTCAGGCAGAGCTTGAGGGTGCCCAGAAAGAGGCCCGATCTCTCAGCACTGAGCTGTTTAAGATGAAGAACTCTTATGAGGAAGCTCTTGATCAGCTTGAGACCATGAAGCGTGAAAACAAGAATCTGCAACGTGAGTCTTAGAAAATATGTAAACTGTAATGTACATGAATATCTAAAATACTTGCGTCTGTTATAATTCAAACACATACATGTCTCTGCAGAGGAGATCTCAGATCTGACTGAACAGATTGGTGAGACTGGCAAGAGCATCCATGAGCTGGAGAAGGCCAAGAAGCAGGTGGAGACAGAAAAGGCTGAGATCCAGACAGCTCTCGAAGAGGCCGAGGTATATTTCTAAAGTAAACACAACAAAATACTATTTGCTGTATATTGCATCAAAAAGCATCTGATGGTAGAGCATTTCCTAACACCTTTAGGGAACTCTGGAACACGAAGAGTCTAAGATCCTGCGTGTCCAGCTGGAGCTCAACCAAATCAAGGGTGAGGTTGACAGGAAGCTGGCAGAGAAGGATGAGGAGACTGAGCAGATCAAGAGGAACAGCCAGAGAGTTATTGACTCCATGCAGAGCACTCTGGATGCTGAAGTCAGGAGCAGGAATGATGCCCTGAGGATCAAGAAGAAGATGGAGGGAGACCTGAATGAGATGGAGATTCAGCTGAGCCATGCCAATCGCCAGGCTTCTGAATCCCAGAAGCAGTTGAGGAATGTGCAGGCCCAGCTCAAGGTACTGCATAGCATAGAGATGTTCTACAGACTATGGTACATTCAGATATTTGACTTAATTTTGTTGATTTGCTCTAGGATGCTCAACTGCACCTTGATGATGCTGTCAGAGCCCAGGATGACCTCAAGGAACAAGCTGCCATGGTGGAGCGCAGAAACGCTCTCATGTTGGCAGAAATTGAGGAACTTAGAGCTGCTCTGGAACAAACTGAGAGAAGCCGCAAGATCGCTGAGCAGGAGCTGGTAGACGCTAGTGAGCGTGTTGGTCTTCTGCACTCACAAGTAAATTATTCTTTAAACACCTTTTACACAACTTGAATGTGATACTATTTCCTGGAAATTATCATTTACTTTTTAATTCTTTAGAACACAAGTCTTCTGAACACTAAGAAGAAGCTTGAATCAGACCTGGTACAGGTCCAGAGTGAAGTGGATGACACTGTCCAGGAAGCAAGAAATGCAGAGGAGAAGGCCAAGAAGGCTATTACTGATGTAAGTGGCTGCTTTATTGGTTTATTAAAACCAAATACATCAAATTATGGTATTTGTAAAACAAATGGTTCAATTTCTAGGCCGCTATGATGGCTGAAGAGTTGAAGAAAGAGCAGGACACAAGTGCTCACCTGGAGAGGATGAAGAAGAATCTGGAGGTAGCTGTCAAGGACCTGCAGCACCGCCTGGATGAGGCTGAGAATCTGGCCATGAAGGGTGGCAAGAAGCAGCTTCAGAAGCTTGAGTCCAGGGTAAGACGTTTTTGCATATCTGAAGCTGAACAAACAACCACATAAGTAAATTACACAAAACATATAAAATGTAATTTTCTTATCGTCATGGTTTTCTAAAGGTGCGTGAACTGGAAACAGAAGTTGAAGCTGAGCAGAGACGTGGAGCCGATGCTGTTAAGGGTGTCCGCAAATATGAGAGAAGAGTGAAGGAGCTCACCTATCAGGTATACTGTAGTTTAGCATGCACAGAAAAATCACATCCATAGTGATATTAATGCATAAAGTCTATATCTTTATACAATATTTCATCTCTATATTTGTTAATACAGACTGAGGAGGACAAGAAGAACATTAACAGGCTGCAGGATCTGGTTGACAAGTTGCAGCTCAAGGTGAAGGCCTACAAGAGGCAGGCTGAGGAAGCGGTAAGGACGACATATTTAGATTTGTTACAGTACTTGACTTAACATCATATTGGTCAGTACAGTACACTTACCGTCTGGATAGACCATTACCATTGTACCATTGAAATTACCATTTTACTATTTAATGTATTGCAGGAAGAGCAGGCCAACGTTCATCTCTCCAAGTGCAGGAAGGTCCAGCATGAGCTGGAGGAGGCTGAGGAGCGTGCTGACATTGCAGAGTCCCAGGTCAACAAGCTGAGAGCAAAAAGCCGTGACAGTGGCAAGGTAAATCTGCACAATTTTTACAAACATTAAAAATTTATAATTAGAAGACTATTTACAGTATTTACAGTAGTATATTTCTGCAGTGTGTCTTTACGAATCTATATTTTGTATGTACTGATTTCTTGTTCTTTTTTGACAGGGTAAGGAGGCAGCTGAGTAAATGACTCTACCTGGTGAATCATTTCTAATCATATAATATGATGTGAAATAAACCACCATTAAATATTTTTTCATCTCAAATTGTTGTTTGTGTTATTTAGTTTCTCTCTTTTTTGGTTTGGTGTGTGGAACATTTGTGATACAGCTTTAACTACAATATTTATTAGAAGTCTACAAACTAAAAAGTTTGAACAACTTTATACAGGAATGTTGTCTGAAAAATAAACATGCACACAATATAGAAACAGGAAAATGACAAGAGACACATAAAATCCTAATCCAATCTCTCAGACAACTAAATAAGAAAAAAGAATTAAAGATGAAAATATGACGTGGTCATAATACTGTATTTGTTGCATTATAAAGAAATGTGTCCCAAAGATGAGCATCACAATAACAGGCTTTGTAACATTAGGCTTAGCTTGATGTTACTGTATATTTTTGGTTTACTGTGTGTTCTTACATCAGTGTCTAAAATGTGTTATGATATCAATTCATTATTAGCGTATTATCTACCACCTGGTTGTTAACTACCAGTACAAGACATTTAAATCATAGTTCAAGCACAACAAAACAATCACTTTGAACCTATGGACAATTTAGAATCGCTCGCTTGTCATCTTAGCTGCTTTTCCTCACAAGGGCTATGGGCACGCTGGAGCCTATCCTAGCCAAAAACTGGGCGAGAGGTAAAGTAGACCCTGGACAGGTCACCGGTCCACCACAGGACTACTGTACTTATAAACCACTCACTCTTACACTCACAGTGTTAGAGGAAATCGGAAAACCCAGACAAAACCCACATACATGGGGGAGAAGATGTAACTGCCACACAGAAAGGCAACTTGGCAACCACCGCACCACTGTGCCACCCCTGATAGACGATGCTATAACTTTTAATGTCAGTGATAGCGTTTTTAGCATGACCTCCACAGTTAAAGATGAAGACAAACCAATGTAAAGTTTTATACTGTTCTGTATGACACCAAATAGTGTTTAACTGATTGCCAAGGTTTATTAATCGTTCCTTTAAGCCATTCTAAGCAATTCTTCAAACAATTCGAAACAGTACATAATTACAGTACACATAATTGTCATGTCTGCCAGGTGAAAAGTCAATAAAAAATGTATATCCAGTCCTTAAAAGCTAGAAGGTTGAAGCTGCTATGACACGTGTGCCAGTATTCTCTATGAGTTTGAAGAGTAGTTAAGATGCATTCAAGAACTGTACAGTACAGTAGGCTGTCCTGAACTGCCTTCATGTCAGGTGTCGCCACTGGGAAGTAAAATAGAACATATTAAAATGCTCCATTGAACAGCAAGTACTGTAATTTACATTTAGCTCCTCCAAGTACTGTATTTCCACCAGCAAGTCCACAAAGTTGAATATAATACTTTCAAAACCTTAGCAGCTGACAAAGAAAAAAAATTGCTACTATAAATTCATGGTGCTCAAAAATTTGTAAACATATCACTACCAAAACAGTGAGCAATATGTCTCAGTTAACGCACTAGTTTTACAATTTTTAATCTTCTGAAATTGCTGCACTGAAATATCATTTTGAAAAAAATGTTGCGTTACAATAAACTGATGTCTGGCTGTGAAGCTGAATAGAAAGGCTGAAAATAAATCAAGACAAAAATGCTTCGGGTGAAAACTCACAATTGGAAAGTACAGTATGAGTGAAACCTGAGTGGTACTGCTTTCTGTTTCTCCAACTATCCATTAGAGAGACATAAAAAAGCTCAGTAGTATTTTGTGTATTAACAGCGTTATCAAATGATATGCAACACCTCATTCAATTTAGGTGCATTATGAAGTCGACTCAAGTCAAGTCAAGAATTCTTCCCTACTCTTAACATTGCTCTGTTTTGTAATACCTTATTTAATATTGACCTAATGCAGTACATACATCTTAATATGAATTATTAAAGGACAAAACAAGCATACATAAAAGGGACAAAAATGAATGCTAAATGCAGCACACCGTTTCAATGTATGCTTCCTTTCTAAGTGATCCACACCATAGTTGGCATGCGTACCATATTTAACTTTGCTGCATAAGCAAACCGGTGCCAATATAAGCAGTCAAAGGGAACACAGCAGTGTGGCAGAAGACCCTAAAGAACCCTTGCTTGTGGTAGGTGCTATGCAGTATCTGCATGCTGTAGAAAATTGGCACTCAACAGTTGGGAAACTAAAGATACATAAGATAAATAAATGTTGCATAATTACTTCAGTTCCTACTGCATTTCTTTCAGGATTGTGGAAAATAGCCAAGTTCTGACAAAAAGAAGGTCAGGTATGAAAACTTTTCATGTAATTTTTATTGCAAGTTCAAAGTTTAATGGTGAAACTTTCAATATGATACATTCCCATGAGATTTACATGAAATGTCATGTATTTTTACACAGAAAACTGGAACCATGTTTGTCTATTTATGATTTCAACCGCTTGTCATTATGTAATTATTTCACAGAGATAAGCTGCCACCATGAGTACGGACGCAGAAATGGCCGTATATGGCAAAGCTGCCATTTACCTTCGTAAGCCAGAGAAGGAGAGAATTGAGGCTCAAAACAAACCTTTTGATGCCAAGACTGCCTGCTATGTGGCTGATGCTAAAGAGCTGTACTTGAAGGCAACAATCATCAAGAAAGATGGTGGCAAAGTCACTGTCAAGGTCCTGGACACTCAAGAGGTTGGTAACATCAAATCATTTTCAACAGGGAGTTACTGTACCTGTGATCGTTTCACATTGTATCTAATGTCTGTTTGCAGGAGAGGACAGTTAAAGAAGATGACGTCTCACCCATGAACCCTCCAAAGTTCGACAAAATTGAGGACATGGCCATGATGACCCATCTCAATGAAGCCTCTGTCCTGTATAACCTCAAAGAGCGTTATGCAGCATGGATGATCTACGTAGGATATTAAATCACTACAAAAACTAGTGAAAGACATTAGGTGTAGACAACATGGATTAAACCATTATGTTGCTATCTTCACTTTCAGACCTACTCTGGCTTGTTCTGTGCCACTGTGAACCCCTATAAGTGGCTCCCAGTGTATGATTCTGAAGTTGTAAGTGCCTACAGAGGCAAGAAGAGAATGGAGGCTCCACCCCACATCTTCTCCGTCTCTGACAACGCTTTTCAGTTCATGCTTACTGGTATGGGTCTTCATATTTACTATGCAGAACTTAAAAGCATGTAAGGTTTCATTGAATAACCATGTGGCTATTTTTTCTACACTTCCATCAGACAGGGAGAACCAGTCTGTCTTGATCACGTAAGTTTCACCTTTTACTTGATTAGTTTTACCAAACATTTTTATCAAATTCTTATAAGTCTCTTCTATACCCAGCGGAGAATCTGGTGCTGGAAAGACTGTGAACACCAAGCGTGTCATCCAGTACTTTGCCACAATCTCAACAGTTGGTGGAGACAAGAAGAAGGACACAGGATCAGGCAAGATGCAGGTACGTCATATAACAAGAATCCTGGTACGGCGAAATATACATCTATTAGGACAGTCCCTTAACCATATTACCCCTTACCTTGCGTCACAGGGGTCACTGGAAGATCAGATCATTGCAGCCAATCCCCTGCTGGAGGCTTATGGTAACGCCAAAACTGTGAGGAATGACAACTCTTCACGTTTTGTGAGTACAGAGAGGCATTTCTCCAGCAGAATTTCAGTTTTAAATTGTTACAGTACAGTAAAAAGAGACAAATGAATTATTTGCTTTGCTTTGCAAACAGGGTAAATTCATCAGAATCCATTTTGGCACAACTGGTAAACTGTCCAGTGCTGATATTGAGACATGTAAGTAACAATCCTCATCGCAAAAATACAATATCAAATTTCAGAAATGGCCATGTAGTGCTAATGGCAAACATTTCTAGATCTGCTGGAGAAATCTAGAGTGACTTTCCAGCTTCCTGATGAAAGAGGCTACCACATCTTCTACCAGATGATGACAAACCACAAACCCGAGCTGGTTGGTAAGTCAAGCTGCACAGTGTAAAACCAACTTATATTTTGCAGAAGATGGAAGCTATGTCCTGTTTTTTCTTGGTTTATTGAACCTGTTGCCTTTTTGTGACCTCCAGAAATGTCACTCATCACAACCAACCCCTACGACTTCCCCATGATCAGCCAGGGTCAAATCACTGTGGCCAGTATTGATGACAAAGTTGAGCTGGAAGCCACTGATGTAAGCGAGATCTTTAGTTTGTATAAGTGATTCGAAAATTGTCTACAGTAAAGTCCTTAAAAACAAATTCTACTAAGGGCATTTTGTAAAGTTATGTTTTCTGTAAAAACAGAATGCCATTGATATCCTGGGCTTCACTGGTGAGGAAAAGATGAGCATCTACAAAATGACAGGTGCTGTGATCCACCATGGTAACATGAAATTCAAGCAAAAGCAGCGTGAGGAGCAGGCTGAGCCTGATGGCACAGAAGGCAAGTTCTACTTATTAGTTATGTAAAGCTTCTCAACAACAATGTAACTTTGTCCATCGTGTTAATCAATGTCACACTTCTAACAGTTAATCACTGTTCTGTTTCCAGAGGCTGACAAGGTTGCTTACTTGCTGGGTCTGAACTCTGCTGATATGCTCAAGGCTCTGTGCTATCCCAGAGTAAAGGTCGGAAATGAGTATGTCACCAAGGGACAGACTGTACCTCAGGTGAACATGAAGGCTCACTACACAAAGTCATACTGAAGTAAAACAGACAGTGGATGATTGTGGACAACACAGTCTTTAAATTTAGAAATTGTTTTGACTGTACAGTTTTGTAAAATGTGCACAACTACTGTGTGTGGTCCACCTATCACTGACCAAAAATGTCCTTCATGCTTTATTCCAGGTGTATAACTCCGTCTCAGCTCTGGCCAAGTCTATCTACGAGAGGATGTTTTTGTGGATGGTCATCCGTATCAACCAGATGTTGGACACTAAGCAGCAAAGGAATTTCTTCATTGGTGTGCTGGATATTGCTGGCTTTGAAATCTTTGATGTAAGCTAAATCTCCTAGCATTCATGAATTTGTTTCGCACAATTATTTTCTTCTGCCTGAGAGACATAAGTACTTACTATTTGTCCCCAACAGTACAACAGCATGGAACAGCTGTGCATCAACTTCACCAACGAGAAACTGCAACAGTTCTTCAACCACCACATGTTTGTGCTGGAACAAGAGGAGTACAAGAAGGAGGGTATCATTTGGGAGTTCATTGACTTTGGCATGGACTTGGCTGCCTGCATTGAGCTGATTGAAAAGGTATCCATCAGTTTTGTGTTTCTACCCTGTGCAGCTGTTTTTCCTACGAAAGAGCGCACCACTCAATGACATGTCTGTTACATTTCTCAACAAGCCCATGGGTATCTTCTCCATCCTTGAAGAGGAGTGCATGTTCCCCAAGGCCACTGACACATCCTTTAAGAACAAGCTGTATGACCAGCATCTTGGCAAGGCAAAAGCCTTTGAGAAGCCAAAGCCAGCCAAGGGCAAGGCTGAGGCTCACTTCTCCCTGGTGCACTATGCTGGTACTGTGGACTACAACATCACCGGCTGGCTGGACAAAAACAAGGACCCACTGAACGAGTCTGTTGTGCAGCTGTACCAGAAGTCTTCTGTCAAACTGCTGTCTCATCTGTATCCCCCCGCTGCTGCTGAAGGTAAGTTATTGGCTAAACAATCCCACAGGATATTTAAATGTGGGTTTGTGTAGATGAATAAACATTCAAGCAGTTGACCGTGAAAATGTTAATGGCACAAAATTTCGCTTAAATTTATCATCAGACACTGGAAAGAAGGGAGGCAAGAAGAAGGGTGGCTCTATGCAGACAGTGTCTTCACAGTTTAGGGTAAGCTGTAGAATTGCAAATTAAACAGATGTTATGTCTCAGTTTACATATGAGGTGGACTACGAATTCTTGAAAATACAACTGACAATATTGTGTCTACAGGAGAATTTGGGCAAGCTGATGACTAACTTGAGGAGCACCCATCCTCACTTTGTGCGTTGCCTCATTCCCAATGAATCTAAGACCCCAGGTACAGTACATGCACAACATATTCTCATTAATTTCTCTTCAGAATCACTTCAATGATAGGATTTACTTAAATTTTGTCAATCTCTGAGTGTCTATTTGCATACTATAATTAAACAAATACTTTGTCTTATAGGTCTGATGGAGAATTTCCTGGTCATCCACCAGCTCAGGTGTAATGGTGTCCTGGAAGGTATTAGAATCTGCAGGAAAGGTTTCCCCAGCAGAATCCTCTATGGTGACTTCAAGCAGAGGTATCAGTAAATAGTTTAAAAGAATCAAATTTACAGTAACTTTAATAGTTGGCATTAAAACATTCCCACAATAACCATTAACTTTATCCTGAAAGGTACAAGGTGCCTAGACACTCAACCTGTGTGACTTTTGAAGGATTATTATTATTATTTCAGTGATACCATTTTCTGTCTGATAAAAGATACAAGGTGCTGAATGCCAGTGTTATCCCTGAAGGCCAGTTCATTGACAACAAGAAGGCTGCAGAGAAGCTGCTTGGGTCAATTGATATTAATCATGATGAGTACAGATTTGGACACACCAAGGTAAACAGCAGACACACCTTACAAAAATGTCACAACAACAAAGTTTCAGATTTTCTATACACATACAATGTCTAACTGTTTTTAAATTCAAACTTCTTAGGTTTAAGTGGTGTGAAGTATTTGCTATTAAAGGGTATTGTGAGATTTATGATGTTCATCATGCTGCATATAACATGAGCCTTTCAACTTTTGTGATTGTCCAGGTGTTCTTCAAGGCTGGTCTGCTGGGTGTCCTTGAGGAGATGAGAGATGAAAAGCTTGCATCTCTGGTCTCAATGACTCAGGCTCTCTGCCGTGGTTACGTCATGAGGAAGGAGTTTGTGAAGATGATGGAGAGGAGGCAAGTTTAAACAACAAATTTGGAAAATTTAGCAAGTTATTATTCATGTACTAAGTATATTGTTTGTAACAAAACCTTCTTGTCTACAGAGATGCCATCTTCACCATCCAGTACAACATCCGCTCATTCATGAATGTCAAACACTGGCCATGGATGAAGGTGTACTATAAGATCAAGCCTCTGCTGAAGAGTGCTGAAACTGAGAAGGAGCTGCAGCAGATGAAGGAGAACTATGACAAGATGACAAGTGATTTGGCTGCTGCCCTGGCCAAGAAGAAGGAACTGGAGGAAAAGATGGTGTCTCTTCTGCAGGAGAAAAACGACCTGCAGCTCCAAGTAGCATCTGTAAGTACAAATGAATCGACAGAGGATTTTTTTTATGTTTGCTTGATTAAATATTGGTATACTGACCCCCATGTCCATACAATCAACTAGGAAAGTGAGAACCTGTCAGATGCTGAAGAGAGATGTGAAGGCCTCATCAAGAGCAAGATTCAGCTTGAGGCTAAGCTCAAAGAGACAACTGAGAGACTGGAGGATGAAGAAGAAATCAATGCTGAGCTTACTGCTAAAAAGAGGAAGCTGGAGGATGAATGCTCTGAGCTCAAGAAGGACATTGATGATCTGGAGCTTACCTTGGCCAAAGTGGAAAAGGAGAAACATGCCACTGAGAACAAGGTTAGTATTGTTACAGTAGCTAGCAAATCATATCTAATGAGCATTATTCTAAACAACCTCTTTCTTGCAAACTTAGGTCAAGAACCTCACAGAGGAGATGGCCTCTCAGGATGAGAGTATTGCTAAACTGACCAAGGAGAAGAAAGCCCTGCAGGAGGCTCATCAACAAACCCTTGATGACCTGCAGGCTGAGGAGGACAAAGTCAACACTCTGACCAAGGCCAAGACCAAGCTTGAGCAGCAAGTTGATGATGTGAGTTAAAAAAATATTGGACTGGCAAAAGAGAAAACTTCTTGGATGTGATTATAACAAGCTCACTTTGTTTTGTAGCTTGAGGGTTCTCTGGAACAAGAGAAGAAATTGAGAATGGACCTCGAGAGAGCCAAGAGAAAGCTGGAGGGTGACCTGAAACTGGCGCAGGAATCCATTATGGATCTTGAGAATGACAAACAGCAGTCTGAGGAGAAAATCAAAAAGTACCCGCTGTCGTCTTTATTTTACAATGTGTTTAGTCATTGTTAATACCATTTTGTAACTATTACTATTGCGTTACTCTCACAGGAAGGACTTTGAAATTAGTCAGCTCCTTAGCAAGATTGAGGATGAGCAGTCACTGGGTGCTCAGCTTCAGAAGAAGATCAAGGAGCTCCAGGTGACTGATATATTGCGTTACACAAAATATTGTACTAAATCCTACATGTCTGATATTACATTATAAAATTTAAGGTTCACTAAAGGTAACGTACATACTTTACATACGTTGGACAGGCTCGTATTGAGGAACTGGAGGAAGAGATTGAGGCTGAACGTGCTGCTCGTGCCAAGGTTGAAAAGCAGAGGGCTGATCTCTCCAGAGAACTTGAGGAGATCAGTGAGAGGCTGGAGGAGGCTGGTGGTGCCACTGCTGCTCAGATTGAGATGAACAAGAAGCGTGAGGCTGAGTTCCAGAAGCTCCGTCGTGATCTCGAGGAGGCCACTCTGCAGCATGAAGCCACTGCAGCTGCACTTCGCAAGAAGCAGGCTGACAGCGTTGCTGAGCTGGGAGAGCAGATCGACAACCTTCAGCGTGTCAAGCAGAAGCTTGAGAAGGAGAAGAGTGAATACAAGATGGAGATTGATGACCTCTCCAGCAACATGGAGGCTGTTGCCAAAGCAAAGGTGCACAATACATCATTGAGCTATCTAGTGTTTAATTTAAGATAAAAAGTTGAGTAATTAAATAATATTTAATAATAATAATAATAATAATAATGTTATTATTAATAGTATTATTATTAAATATTTTAATTACTGATCTGATCTTTCTTTGTCATGTTAGGGAAATCTTGAAAAGCTGTGCCGCACTCTTGAGGACCAACTTAGCGAACTGAAGACAAAGAATGATGAAAATGTTCGTCAAATCAACGACCTAGGGGCACAGAAAGCTCGTCTCCTCACAGAGAATGGTATAAATCACACTGAAATCAAAATAATAAACTAAATGTAACAACACAAAATAATGCCTGATTACATTTTCCACACAAGGTGAATTCAGTCGTCAAACTGAAGAGAAAGAAGCTCTTGTCTCCCAGCTTACAAGAGGCAAACAAGCTTTCACACAGCAGATTGAGGAGCTGAAGAGGCAAATTGAAGAGGAGGTCAAGGTAAGAAAACAGTTATTTTATTGAACATGTAAGACATTAGTTTTTATGTTCACAACTCAGAAATTCTCAACCATCGTCTTTCATGCACCAGGCCAAGAATGCTCTTGCCCATGCAGTGCAATCCGCCCGCCATGACTGTGATCTGCTGAGGGAGCAGTTTGAGGAGGAGCAGGAGGCCAAGGCTGAGCTGCAGCGTGGAATGTCCAAGGCCAACAGTGAGGTGGCTCAGTGGAGAACCAAATACGAAACTGATGCTATCCAGCGCACTGAGGAGCTTGAGGAGGCCAAGTGAGTTTTATTTAAATTTTTGAATAGCTACTTATTATGTAGCTTTTAGTCATGGCTAATCTATTACAATATGGCTTATACGAGCACACGTAATTCATTGAACATACATATTAGCGTATCAATTCAACTGCACTGCTTATTACTGATAGCAATACTGATAGTCAAAAAAATTCTCTGAGGCTTTCACTAAGAAACAACGCAACACATTTTAAAGGAAAAAGCTGGCTCAACGCCTTCAGGAAGCTGAGGAGCAGATTGAAGCTGTGAACTCCAAGTGTGCCTCTCTGGAGAAAACCAAACAGAGGCTCCAGAGTGAGGTGGAGGATCTCATGATTGATGTGGAAAGGGCTAATGGACTGGCTGCTAACCTCGACAAGAAACAGAGGAACTTTGACAAGGTAAAAACTAGTTTGGCCTCATCAGACAATTACAAATGCCAATATTTCTTTTTAACTTGTTACATTTGTATCTGTAATGTTTTATTCAGGTGTTGGCAGAGTGGAAACAAAAGTATGAGGAGGGTCAGGCAGAGCTTGAGGGTGCCCAGAAAGAGGCCCGATCTCTCAGCACTGAGCTGTTTAAGATGAAGAACTCTTATGAGGAAGCTCTTGATCAGCTTGAGACCATGAAGCGTGAAAACAAGAATCTGCAACGTGAGTCTTAGATAATATGTAAACTGTAATCTACCTGAAAATCTAAAATACGTGCGTCTGTTATAATTCAAACACATACATGTCTGTGCAGAGGAGATCTCAGATCTGACTGAACAGATTGGTGAGACTGGCAAGAGCATCCATGAGCTGGAGAAGGCCAAGAAGCAGGTGGAGACAGAAAAGGCTGAGATCCAGACAGCTCTTGAAGAGGCTGAGGTATATTTCTAAAGTAAACACAACAACATACTATTTGCTGTATATTGTATCAAAAAGCATCTGATGGTAGAGCATTTCCCAACACCTTTAGGGAACTCTGGAACACGAAGAGTCTAAGATCCTGCGTGTCCAGCTGGAGCTCAACCAAATCAAGGGTGAGGTTGACAGGAAGCTGGCAGAGAAGGATGAGGAGACTGAGCAGATCAAGAGGAACAGCCAGAGAGTTATTGACTCCATGCAGAGCACTCTGGATGCTGAAGTCAGGAGCAGGAATGATGCCCTGAGGATCAAGAAGAAGATGGAGGGAGATCTGAACGAGATGGAGATTCAGCTGAGCCATGCCAATCGCCAGGCTTCTGAATCCCAGAAGCAGTTGAGGAATGTGCAGGCCCAGCTCAAGGTACTGCATAGCATAGAGATGCTCTACAGACTATGGTACATTCAGATATTTAACTTAATTTTGTTGATTTGCTCTAGGATGCTCAACTGCACCTTGATGATGCTGTCAGAGCCCAGGATGACCTCAAGGAACAAGCTGCCATGGTGGAGCGCAGAAACGCTCTCATGTTGGCAGAAATTGAAGAACTTAGAGCTGCTCTGGAACAAACTGAGAGAAGCCGCAAGATCGCTGAGCAGGAGCTGGTAGACGCTAGTGAGCGTGTTGGTCTTCTGCACTCACAAGTAAATTATTCTTTAATCGCCTTTTACACAATTTTTTTAAATGTCATACTATTTCCTGGAAATTATCATTTACTGTTTAATTCTTTAGAACACAAGTCTTCTGAACACTAAGAAGAAGCTTGAATCAGACCTGGTACAGGTCCAGAGTGAAGTGGATGACACTATCCAGGAAGCAAGAAATGCAGAGGAGAAGGCCAAGAAGGCTATTACTGATGTGAGTGGCTGCTTTATTGGTTTATTAAAACCAAATACATCAAATTATGGTATTTGTAAAACAAATGGTTCAATTTCTAGGCCGCTATGATGGCTGAGGAGTTGAAGAAAGAGCAGGACACAAGCGCTCACCTGGAGAGGATGAAGAAGAACCTGGAGGTAGCTGTCAAGGACCTGCAGCACCGCCTGGATGAGGCTGAGAATCTGGCCATGAAGGGTGGCAAGAAGCAGCTTCAGAAGCTTGAGTCCAGGGTAAGACGTTTTTGCATATCTGAAGCTGAACAAACAACCACATAAATAAAGTACACAAAACATATAAAATGTAATTTTTTTTTTTATCGTCATGGTTTTCTAAAGGTGCGTGAACTGGAAACAGAAGTTGAAGCTGAGCAGAGACGTGGAGCCGATGCTGTTAAGGGTGTCCGCAAATATGAGAGAAGAGTGAAGGAGCTCACCTATCAGGTATACTGTAGTTTAGTATGCACAGAGAAATCACATCCATAGTAATATATATGCATAAAGTCTATATCATTATACAATATTTCATCTCTATATTTGTTAATACAGACTGAGGAGGACAAGAAGAACATTAACAGGCTGCAGGATCTGGTTGACAAGTTGCAGCTCAAGGTGAAGGCCTACAAGAGGCAGGCTGAGGAAGCGGTAAGGACGACATATTTAGATTTGTTACAGTACTTGACTTCACATCATATTGGTTAGTACAGTACACTTACCGTCTGGATAGACCATTACCATTGTACCATTGAAATTACCATTTCACTATTTAATGTATTGCAGGAAGAGCAGGCCAACGTTCATCTCTCCAAGTGCAGGAAGATCCAGCATGAGCTGGAGGAGGCTGAGGAGCGTGCTGACATTGCAGAGTCCCAGGTCAACAAGCTGAGAGCAAAAAGCCGTGACAGTGGCAAGGTAAATCTGCACAATTTTTACAAACATTAAAAATTTATAATTAGAAGAGGTATATAGTATATTTCTGCAGTGTAAAACTGCAGAGCAAAAAGCTGTGACAGTGGCAAGGTACAGTAAATATACACTATGTTAAGCTTACAAAACTAAATGCAGTCACTACAAAGTCTACAAATGTGTTTCTCTTGATACCCATCGTAGTGGGGTGTTTAATAGAAGTTATATTGCAGCAAATGAATATATGGGAAACACTGATCTTCATTTATTCGCTATTTAATGCAACAGTGTAGAAGTATGAAGTCAAAAATCCAACATTATCCACATTACCCTATCACAAAAAGCAAAAAAAATGAATGTTTCCACACTCTGCATTAATATATTTTTTACTTTACCTTAACAGGGAAAAGAAGCAGCTGAGTAAAAACAGTCCAGGGGATGAATTGCCTTTAGTCATATAATATGATGTGAAGTGTAATTCAATAAAATAATCTTTGACCTTAAAGTGTTGTCTGTGTTAATTTAAGGTGTGTATTTTGTTTCACCCTAAACTATAAACACATGCCGGTGTGTGTATTATATCTGTAAAGTAGCAAAAACCTCCTGATTACTTTTCCACCTGAGCCACAGGCCCGTCCTAATTGCACACGCTAACACCTAAGTAGACTCATGAAACCTTTTCAGGTTGGTACTGAAATATTTAATGAAAAGGCAGATGTTACACTCGAAGTCAACATACAGTAGGCAGTAGTGCAAGCGGTCGACAATAGTAGAGGCTCCCGCCCCTGTGCTCTCAGTGACACCACACCCCTGTATACAGGTAAGCAGGTGCATCTACAGTAATAATCAGACAGAAACAATCATGTGCTCAAAAGCAACGAGTCAACAAACACAAACAAAACCTAACGTAACACATAAACAATACAATACCCATGTGATAAACAGCGTCAACAAACATCAAGTACGTCTGTCCGTGTTTGGTGTAAGAGCACTGATAGTGTAAGGAAAGTGTCAGGTTTCAAAAAACAGTTTAAATGCTGCCAACTTGGTAAAAGAGCAGAAAATATTACATGGAAAGGCTGCTGCACTCAACAATTATGGCATCTTTTTTAATATAAACTAGAAAAAGTAATTTCTCGAGAAATTACGTGGGAGAGCTGATCTGCTGCCGCAACGATGACAAACGCTGATTAAGCTGCTGACGTCAAAAAGTTGACTACGGCAAAATGATGAAAACGTTGAAAACGAGAAAACGTTGACAAAGATTAAAGCGATGACAAAAGATGGCGATTAAAAAGATGATGATTAAAAAGATGACCAAGGTCATACTATGACAATATTAAAGAGATGACAATGATTCAAAAGTTGACCACGGTTAAAAGATGTCAAAGATTAAAAAGTTGACCAAGGGGCATTGTTGACAATCATAAATAAGCTGACTATCTTTTTGATTTGAAGAAAGTATTGGTAAATAATTACCTAACTGTGTAATATTTTAATAACTAGTAGAAATTTACCAGTCAGAAACAAAAATCTTGCCATTTAAGGTAATAAATACATTGGTGCTTTTATTTTGAAAGGATTTAGAGGTTGTGTGTGGGCGATTACTAAACTATAAAATAGTCATTAGATAATCATAATTTATCATTCAATAGCAAGAATAGCCCTATTAAAGCAAAAGATTTAGATTCAGCCCTTTCAGAATAAAAGCACCCTAATAAGTTTGAGTGGCTATTTACTGAACTCTAAAGTAGTCCCATTAACGATTGGTAAGTATTCAGAACCACAAATTTTTTAATCAATCTTGCCATTAAAGGTAATAAATTGTAATTGGTGCTTTTATTTTGAAAGGATTTAGAGGAAATGTGTGGGGGTAATAGCGTAACTGTCAATTAGTCTTTATTACCCATTCAAAAAGCAAAAACAGTGCAGTTAAAGCTAATAATTGGCATTGGTGCTTTTTATTTTGAAAGGATGTAGAGGAAGCACGTGTGGGGTAATTACTAAACTGTTAATCTATCTTTAAATAGCATAATTACCCATCTAAAAGTTGAAATATTGCTATTAAAGCTAATTATTTGGCTTGGTGCTTTTATTTTGAAAGGATTTAGAGGAAGTGTGTGCTTAATTACTACACAATCCAATAGTGTAGTTGAGTAATCAGTAATAAGCATGGAACTGCTGTCTACACTGAGCATCAGCAGTTTGACCTGTCAGTGAAATCTGCAGCTGCTCCGTCGCCATGGAGACGAAAGGCGGGAAAATCAGGCTCACTCTGCTCTGTAAAAACAGAGTTTCACCCTGTATAAACAGGCTTGTTCCAACTAAACCATGATAGTTATCACAAAAATTATTTCATTTTACGAGTCCCAAGGCTTCAATGAGCAAATGGTGTGAATTTTATGTTTGAGGATAAAAGCTTGTAGCCACAGTGGCAATTTCAAAATATGTCTCCTCTGTTTTTCTCCCCAGACGTCTGCCGAAAATTATCATTAGAGTCTATGGGAGAATTTCGGGATCTCTCTGCGCTTTAAGGTTGATAGCGACTAAAGTATAGGTCTGAGGGTATATCCAGACACATCATTAGAAAGAAGACAAGTATGACTACGATTTAGTGAAGTAATTATGTTGATAGAGTAAAAATTGTGGCTGTAGTGACGAGTTAGAGACAGAAGTTCTGTCTTTAAAAAGCGCACCCTCGCCACTCTGGCTGTGACATCACGCACTCTAAATGACCCAATACACACTAATGGAAAAGCTGAAAATTTAACAAAAACCACACCATATTTAAACGCTCACTAGTCGAAAAGTATAGAAGATACGACAACGCTGATTTACGAGGAGAAAGTTGAGCGATGATGGACGCTTTTGAAGTTGAAATGACGTTTCTACGCTAAAGTATGACGATGATAGACGCTGATGAAAAGAGGGAAGTTGACAAAAAGTTTAACGATGATTCCCATAGACGACCATTATAAAAAAACGATGAAAAAAGTTGAATAACGTTAAAAGTTGAAAAGCTGAAAACATAAAAAGTAATAGCCCACATCTCCTAAAGATGACACACGTTTAGAAAGTTGAACGACGATTCTACGATGAAGCGTTAAAAAGTAGATAGCAATCAAAAAAAGGGCGGAATAAGTAGAAGAAGAATAATAATAATAATAAAGACCGAAGATAACAATAGTGTGAGAGCTGTTCAGCTCTCCCACTAATAATAAAACTGTAACCCATAAGAATTATTCACAGCAACTTGCAGAATAATTATTTTAAGTTCGGAATATTTGGGTCAAAATACGAAAATCTTAAAGCGACAGTACCATATTTATTTATTTCCCATTTGGCAACACTGGCCTAAGGCGTTTTACCAGAACAAAGTGTCTGAGCAAAAGAACAGAAAATTACAAGCTTTGGAATGGACAAGGATACGTTTTGCGTGCATACATCACAGAGCCCTCGGTGGATCATTGTCGTTTGCCTTGTAATATGTAATGTTTGATGATTATACTGTATGTTGATATGATGATGTGATATACTACTTGTTTAAAGAGAACACTAAGGAGAACGAGGGTGGGCTGTGTGATTTTTGTGAGAGGGTAGTGGGGGTGCAAGCAAGTCATCTTAAATTCCATATGTGGTTTAACTTACAATGAATATAACACATATAACACTAGTTACAGTAACAAGCATTACCTTCAGTTTGCTAATGTGGTCATGTTTATATAGGATAATTAAAGTAGCCATGTAGAGTTAGGTTTTAGGCAAGCTAGCTAATGTTAGCCGCTAAGCTAGCGAGCTCTGTCAGCTACAGTAACGTACATAGACAATATTCACAGGATGAAACTAGACCTACATACATTGTAACTCTACAATATTCTTTATAATAATCTTTATAGAAATAGAAAATATTTTAATTCGCCATACTCACAGAACCGTGTCTGTGTAGCTCTTATAACCGATACTCAATCATGTACTTTTGGTTGCAAGGTTTTATCTACTCCCCATTTAAGCCCTTACCTTGGTCACGCCCACTTTTCCCTCTGCTTTGAGTAGAGGGTATAAAGCGACGTCTCACTGTCGCTCTTTGACTGGGTTCCATTTTGCATGTTCTTACCTTTAACGTTTTGTTTATTCATTCGGACATGTACTTTGGCTTTTGTAGACATTTTGAGCTGTCTTTAGTAATTAAAGCTTCCACACATAAAACATCATTATTACACCGACCTTCTTATTAATTTCACCATTTGTATCTTTATTCAATTGAATGCTTGACATGATAAACACTATGTAGGTGAAAACTGATCCAATGGTTGGGACTAGAGGAGGTCTCATTGATGCTACAAAGCCACTGAACACATCAGTTGATATTATGACCTGACCTTGAGATCATTCATTGATCTTCTCAAACCAGTTTTTCAGTTTCAGAGAATATTGGATCACCTCCTATGAGCAAAGAGGTAACCACAACCTAAAATAAAACAGTGTCATAAACTATAATTAATCAGAATCTTCTGGATAAGAAATCTAGGTCAGATTCATAATGGTCTGTCAACATAACACACATCTTCACTTTATTAATTTATTTAGAGATACTGTAGCTTAATTGGAATTTATGAGGCCGTTTTATACACACACACACACACACACACACACACACACACACACACACACACACACACACACACACGACGATAGAATATAGACTTAGATATATAGAGATTATAGAGAGATGATATAGATAGAGAGTAGATATATAGATAGATAGAATAGAGATAGATATATAGAGATATAATATATATATACATACACACACACACACACACCACACATGACGTATACACACACACACACACAACACACACATATGACGTATATATATGAATATAGATATATAGAATAGAATATATATATATATATATATATATATATATATAGATATATAATAGATATATATATATAATATATATATATATATATATATATATATATATATATATATATATATATATATATATTCTGACCATACCTGAAGCACTCGAAACTGCCAAGCAAAGGCTACAAGCCTTGGCCAGCCGCCTAAAGAGATACACCAGAGATAACGAAGCCAGACGAATAAACCGGCTGTTCGCAACACAACCTGCGAAAGTGTACTCTCAATGGCAGGGTAATAACAACAGAGCAGACCCACCAAGGCTGGAAACTGAACAGTACTGGAAAGACATATGGGAAAGGGAGGCATCACACAACAGTGATGCACAGTGGCTGGTGGATCTGAGGGAAGACCACAGCAACCTCCCTGAACAGAATCCAGTGACTATCACAGTGGCAGACATCCAACATAGAGTCTCAGGTATGAAAAACTGGACAGCACCTGGCCCTGACATGATCCACGCCTACTGGCTAAAGAAGCTCACTGCAATCCATGAGCGCCTGGCAGCACAAATGAACCAGCTGCTAAGGGATAGGACTCACCCTGAATGGCTGACCGAAGGGCGAACGATCCTGATAATGAAGGATTCCTCAAAGGGTACAGTCCCATCCAACTACCGGCCAATAACCTGTCTCTCCACAACATGGAAGCTCATGTCAGGCATCATCGCAGCTAAGATAAGTGGGCACATGAGTCAATACATGAGCGAAGCACAGAAGGGCATTGGTAAGGATACCAGAGGAGCCAAACACCAACTCCTGGTAGACAGAACAGTCGCCCAAGACTGCAGAGTGCGACACACCAACCTGTGCACAGCCTGGATCGACTACAAGAAAGCCTATGACTCAATGCCACACACATGGATCACTGAATGCTTGGAGCTGTACAACATCAACAGAACTCTAAGGGCCTTCATTGCAAACTCGATGAGGTTGTGGAGAACCACCCTTGAAGCCAATGGGAAGCCACTTGCCCAAGTATCCATCAAATGTGGCATATACCAAGGAGATGCACTGTCCCCACTGCTGTTCTGCATAGGTCTGAACCCCCTCAGCCAAATAATAAACAAGACTGGCTATGGATACCGACTCCGGAACGGGGCCACCATAAGTCACCTCCTCTACATGGATGACATCAAGCTGTACGCCAAGAGTGAGCGAGACATCGACTCGCTGATCCACACCACCAGGATCTACAGCTCGGACATCGGGATGTCATTCGGACTCGAGAAATGTGGGAGGATGGTGACAAAGAGAGGCAAGGTAATCCACACAGAAGGGGTCTCACTCCCAGAAGGAAGAATAGCAGACATTGAGGACAATTACAAGTACCTTGGAATACCACAGGCAAACGGCAACCTTGAACAGGCAACAAGGAATGCGGCAACAGCCAAATACCTCCAACGAGTAAGGCAAGTCCTAAGAAGCCAGCTCAATGGCAAGAACAAATCCCGGGCAATAAACAGCTACGCTCTGCCAGTGATCAGATACCCTGCGGGAATAATAAGGTGGCCAAAGGAAGAGATACAGACCACAGATGTTAAGACACGAAAGCTCCTCACCATGCATGGAGGGTTCCACCCCAAATCCAGCACCCTGAGACTGTACGCTAGCCGCAAGGAAGGAGGCCGAGGACTAGTGAGCGTGAGAGCCACTATCCGGGATGAAACATCCAAGATCCATAAGTACATCAAGGATAAGGCCCCGACAGATGACGTGCTGAGTGAATGTCTCAGGCAGTGGAGAACAGAGGATGAGATGCTGGAAGAGGGACCATCATGGGAGGACAAGCCCTTGCACGGGATGTACCACCGGAACATAACTGAAGTGGCTGATCTCAACAAATCCTACCAATGGCTTGAAAGGGCTGGGCTGAAGGACAGCACAGAGGCACTCATCCTGGCTGCACAGGAGCAGGCCCTGACCACCAGAGCCATAGAGGCCCAGATCTACCACACCAGACAAGACCCAAGGTGTAGACTGTGCAAAGAGGCCCCAGAGACGGTCCAGCACATAACTGCAGGGTGTAAGATGCTGGCAGGCAAAGCATACATGGAACGCCATAACCAAGTGGCTGGCATAGTATACAGGAACATCTGCGCGGAGTATGGACTGGAAACCCCAAAGTCAAAGTGGGAAACACCTCCCAAGGTGGTAGAGAACGAGCGAGCCAAGATCCTGTGGGACTTCCAGATCCAGACTGACAGAATGGTAATGGCGAACCAACCAGACATTGTGGTGGTGGACAAAGAGCAGAGGAAAGCTGTAGTGGTGGATGTGGCAATACCAAGCGATGGCAACATCAGGAAAAAGGAACATGAGAAACTAGAGAAATACCAAGGGCTCAGAGAAGAACTGGAGAAGGCTTGGAAGGTGAAGGCCACAGTGGTGCCTGTGGTGATCGGAGCACTAGGGGCTGTGACCCCCAAACTGGAGGAGTGGCTACAACAGATCCCTGGAAAAACATCCGAAATCTCAGTCCAGAAAAGTGCAGTCCTAGGAACAGCAAGGATACTGCGCAGAACCCTCAAGCTCCCTGGCCTCTGGTAGAGGACCCGAGCTTGGAAAGGGGATGAGACCACCCGCGGAGGGTGAGAATAGAGTGTGTGTGTGTGTGTGTTCTGTTAACTGAATATATATTCAGGCAGGCTGAAAGGATTCACTTTTATTGCTGTCATGTGTAATGTAAGTAATGTACAGTAATTGCAATTTTATGCTGTACTTCAGTAAGTAACTTCAGTAAGTATAGCTTTGATGTAATTTGCGTACTTGTACCATCTTTGCAATTTACAATTAAACATGATTATAGTGCTTAAGTGTAAACAAACCTTAAAATTCGTGGTAAGTGTGACACTTACTTAATATAGCCATGTCTTGTGTCTTTCTATCTATGATTCATAAAGTGTTTCATATGAAATAAAATTTGATGAGTCAATATCCAGCAGCAAACCAATATAAACATCTTACAGTACATACAGTACCTTAAACTTCATTAGACTTAAGTTCGGAAGTGTAAAGTCTCGCTAAAAGTCTTTTTACTATAAGGAATTTAAAGATAAAGCACTAAAGAGATAGAAGTGATACAGTATACGTAGATTGTGTAACCTCAGGATATGTTGGCAGTCACTGTGTTGACTGCAGTAGACATGTCTCTCTACCTCAGTGCAGTCAGATTTGGCCTGTAGTTTTACCAACAGAATGCCCAGTCATCCAGGAAGTGCGGCAGGGGAGGATTTTAGGAGCTGTAACTCAGATGAGTAGGCCATGCCACTTAGCTATTGGCTGGCGTACTGACTGCATCATCAAGCTCCAGTGCTTGTCTTCAAAAGTTTTCTCTCTCCCCACACTCAACTGTCCTATCAGAAACTTTGTCGATTTCTTAGCCTTGCTGGTCTCGTACACTGAAACCAAAATTTTACATTGCTCCAGAGGCAACTCTGGTAGTGAGAAGATGACGACCTCATTGAAGACGGTCACCAGGCACAATGCCACCGCAGAGGTCTTTTGGTACCTCAGCTTACACTGGTTGCACTGCACACCGATTCTTGCAAACAAGGCTGCACAAGAGAAAAAACAATCAGAAACAGGGAATGCAATCTGTATCTGTAGGACAATAAAACATTCTGATACAGAGGGATATTCAGTTCAGTTGTGGGTAAATTGACTATACATTTCTGTTTAGTGACCAATTTAATGAGTTTATTTTCCCTTCATCCTTTGTACAGAGAGTAACCTGGAAAGTGTAGTGTAACTTTAAACTATAAATGCTCACATTTTCTCTTAGAAACTCCTTAGTCCATGCTTATACTGAGTAAGGATCAGCAATATGTAGATCTGAGGTATGCTCTACCCAAAAATGTAAGGTTTCTTTAGAAGGTCTACACTTCGACTCTGGAAATTTGTAAAGGACAGAACCTTTCTCCTATAGTGTCTGTGTGGGATTCTACTTCAGTTTTCAATTAGATTGACTAGGGGGTCTAAACTGTGAGTGTGTGAGAGTGAGTGGTTGTCTATGTGTGGCCCTGTGATGGCGTGGTGACCTGTCCGAGGTGTAGCATGTGACTGAGGGTGACAGTCCGTGAGTGAGTCCCCGTTTGAACTTTACAGCAAGTCAGTGACTTCCGGGATGCTGTTCCCAGAAGTCTTTCTGATTGCAATTACGAAATAAGAGCTCACTGGAGAGGGTGTGGGAGAGGTTTCCCAGACAGGCTGCTGTCTGCCTTCCTGGAGACTCTCCGGACTGTTTGCTCATCTGTCGTATTGATTTCAACTAACTTCTGACAAGCCTGCTCTGCCTGATCCTCTACTGTTGTGAGTTAATTTGTACTCTTTATTTGTACTGATCTATAGCAAACTTTTTTAACCTCTAATTCTGTCTCTTTGATTGGAGAGTTGTGACATTTGGTCATGACTCTGCTTTTCACTGTCCTTGAAGGTAAGTATTCGGACTTGGATGTCTGCGAGTCTGTGACTGTGTTTATCTCCCTGGACTAGACCTGTGATTGAAGTGTGTTTAAACCTGGCCTGTGTTACAAATTTACACTATATTCTCAATATAATGACAAAACTGGAACACACTGGAACAATTCCTGACAGTCCCTCTGTTGAATTTGCTTTCTGTTACAGTACTTATTGCCCCTTACTGTAGTTCACTGTATCTCCAGCTATCTGTAAAATGCCATCCTTGCAAAGAAGCCATATTTAACCTGCCATCTCCCCCCCTGGGTCATCAGCTCACAACATTTGACACCCTGTTCTGGACCAAATACTTTAAATCACACCTGCTGGCTCATCTCCTCAGCCACAATAAAGCTCTTAGAATCTGCTGCCACCTAGTGACCAGGACAAAGCCTTACGCCCTTTCTGTAAATCATTTTATCTTGCTCACCTTACTGTATTTAAATATTACACCTCTTAAAACTGTCACATGAGTCTGCCTAAATGCATTAAGTTTACATTTTCCAAAGTTTCTTTTAACCTAGTTTCTTTTAACCTACTGGCTTTACTTTTACAAAGGTGCATGCTATTTACCGGCATCTGAACGTCTGTTATTGAGGCCTGTTCGGACCTTCAGCAGACCAACCTCAAGCCTCTGAGATGTGGGGAGAAACTTCAATGACAGTAGCACCTGTCCCACCAGATCCTGTCCAGTAAGTGAGAAGATTAAACACTGCAACACAATCTTTGATATGGTATAAGATCTGTAACATAATCACATACAAGTACAAGAATAAAACTTTTGCACACATAAACCTTATTTACACCACCAGTGAAACATTTGTAAACACCCTCTCATTTTAAGGATTAGAAATGATTGAGTGTCAAAGTACAGCTCTACCTTCTGGGGTATCTGCAGATCCTCATGAAGCTCCAACGGGTAGCAGATGCTGAGCTGCCGTAAAGAAACCCTCACCTCTCCTAAAACCAAGTGTCTTGAGAATTTATCAAAATCCCTCACCTGAGACGCATACAGATAGATAAAATCATTTTGAATTGACTATATGTAAGATAGTGCGGGAATGAGGGGTGTGTCTGTGTACTGCAGGACCTCCATCCTCAGTGTGATGCGCTGAAGTTCCTTGTCGTCTTGCAGAACACAGCTGAACTGGTCTCCGAATAAAGGGTTACAGCTGCCTTTCACAATGCGAGTCTGCCACTCGCTTAGCACTGTCCACATGATAGGTGGTGTCTCTTCACCCTAAGACATTCACAGCAGTAATCCTGCTAAGCATTCTGATACAGTGCAGAGACGATGCTCCAGATTTGAAAAAAAAAATCTACATTGTACTAATTAAACTGACATATGCATAAGATTTATTAGTTTAGTACCTGGTTACTGATTAAAGTAATACCTGCTCATCTGTACAGTCCTCAACTTCCACGCCGTCTAACCCTGCCCTCATGAGTCGAATTCGGACAAATAGCTGAAGACTGCGGGTCTCGCTTTTCTTCACAAGCCCATCCACCTGCAAGATGGTGACCACCAAACGGGCCTGGAGCTGGTCATAGTAGACTGAGAAACAAAGCGATCCACTAACCTGGTACAAGAGTATGGGGAATATGCAATTAATGCTTGATAATGTACCCTATGTATTTTTACAGTAGTTCAGTGATTATCAATTATAGTTAAATGTTCCTGATGAAACGATGAAGATAAAATTAGAAGTAATCCAAACACACTTATATAGTAAAAACTTAAAATGAGTCTCTAAATATTTAAAGACGAACTTGGATGAAATTTAGTTTTCACATTCTGAGTTTTTACAGGATCAGTACAAATGACTTGGCAGACATTATGCATGTGAAAAGAATTCTCTTTGAGCATACAGTACCTGTCCGCCTGGTACCGTTTTAAGGCTGGCTTTCTCGCCTGTTTCTCCAGCTGTTTGCTTGTATTCTGGAGAGGACAGCGAGCCCTGAGAAAGGCAGCGGCTCAGTCTGCGGACCTCTGTGTTGACGTTCTCCACCTACAGAGCACAAACACAAACAGTCATGTGCCACCTGTATCAGGCCAGCTACACAGCCGTCAGCTTCATTTGACGTGTCTAGTCTCAGTCCTCCTTTGTTTGAACCAGATAATTAATATTTACAGGTTTGATGCATCTGCAAACATCAGACAGAGTCTGGACCATAATAAAATATTTGAACAAATCTAAGGTTACACTTCCTTTAAGACTGAGCATTTATAGAGACATGTTTGAGGACTTTTCCTGACACACTTGCAGAAAAGACAGCAGCCACTATACAAACAACATGTGACTGTTAGGGGAGCACAGTGCAGTACGTCACTGTGGTTTACCTTGGCTTACAAACTGTAACACATCATCACCTCCTCCTCCACACTTTTTACCTTCATACTTGGAGCTCCACTGTAGTTTCCTCCTGTGTCTGACTTTTCATCCGAGTACAGCAGATCACTTTTCACTAGAATCAATCAAATGCTTCAGTCAGACACAAAATGTTTGCTGTACTGTTTACTACTGTACTCCCACTCACATGTATCCTGCTCAGTGTATGCAGTGTGGGTCTGTGTGCAGCATCTGAAGGTCTGCCAGCCCAGAATGGCCAGGGCCAGCAGTAGGAGAGTCACAGAGATGCCCAGGATGCAGTACTTGATGGCGTCTGAGAACGGCATGTGGAGGTCTCCAGCTGCAGACAGCAGCTTCACCTGGGCTGGATGGTCCATTGGTATTAACATGAATCTCCACCTCCATGTGTCCTGAACATACTGTACCTATGCAATGCAGGAAAACAGACCAAAAGGTTTGGATGTAGCGTTAACCAGATATGGTCAACCATGAAACACCAACACATGGGCTTTGATTAAATCTGTCCAGGTATTCCTGGTTTCCAGGACATATTATATGTGAGCTACATTAAACAGTCTGTCCCACTTCTAGTTCGTACTTTGACATTATTAATCGTGTTAATTAAATTACCAACATATGTACTGCTTCTGTGTTTCACAAGAGAGAATTGGAAGATGTGACCATTTTTGTTACATTCTGGTATTCTTGACACTAAGCAAATAAAGCATGGATTAAGTCATAAACTGTTAATACAAATGCATACGAAGATCAAGATCACCACAAAATATAAACACTTACAGGCAGTAGGAAAAATACATCTCCCACATTTCAGCACAAACACTTAGACACTGAAAAACCAGGATAAAAGTTTCTACCAAACATACACTGCAGCAGTGCAACTGCCACATAATCATTTACTGTAACGATAACGCTACATTCTCACACATCATGTAAAACGGGATGATGTATGAAGAGAGATGTAGCACATGTACAGCACATAAAGAAAGAACAATCAGTTACTGGACAGGCTCTTCTGCTCCTGGTCTCCACATTAACCAACCCGTTCAAACATATTTACCAGTAAAGTATCAGATACTCATCCTCTTCCTTGGACATGAGAGTGATGTCCTGACTTCTTCATGTCACAGAAACAAAATGCTCATCTGCAACAGAAATGCAAAGCAGCACCTTATCATTTACCTGTCTGCTTTAACTGGCTCTCTGCTCGCTTCCTGGCTCTACCTCTCTCTCTCTCTCTACAAACACAGCCAGCACATGACTTCTTCCACAACAGTGGGAAAACTGGTTTGATCACATTTAAGTACCATTTCAAGGAGCTAAACTTGGCCTAATCCCAGCTGTCCTCTGTACACCCATTTGCCAAATATCGAAGTAAGACAAATTAGACTGGGCTAAATCAATGTGTCAACTCACTCATAAGTAGCATGGAGCACTGCACTGCACAGAATAGTCAGCAGCCATTGCACTTGGTTACTCCAAGTAAGATGGGTTTACAAAGTGTTTAATGTCATCCATCATGTAACTGTAACCAAACAAGCTGCAGCGACAGGTGCTGTAAAGTGGAAGCGATGCAGAAATGGCCCCGCTTCTACAACTGGAATGGCTAAAGTTCAATGACACTTTACAAATTTAGGATTTAAATGACCACTTCATTACACTTGACATTGAAACTGTCATTGTCGTCATTTGCTCACAGAAACCTTACATCTTTGAAGCAATGCCTACTGATCGAGACGTACCAAAAAAAAGAGGAGTTTGTGGTTTGAAACTTCAGAAAAACACCTTTATTGTAATATATAGCGTTTCAGGCAGTTCATTGGCTCAATTAAACATTTTCACTACTTTGCATTTCAGTTTAATACCGAAGAAAAACCCTACTGATACATGCATAGTGTACATAACTGTATGCCCTATTTCTGTGATCATTAGGATCACCAGGGCAACACCTCTCCTGTATAGTCTAGAAATGACCCATGATCCTTCTCAGTTAATCCACCAATCACAGACAATGTGGAAGAGATGCTCTCTTCTGGACTCAGTGGGGCCTATAGAGAAACACAAAGTAACACTTGTGTCCTAAAAATTAGAATGCAGTAAACACTTCAAAATCTAAGAATATATACAGTACATTTCACGTGAGACAAAATGTATCATTGTAATGCATCTCTTAGTTCATACCTCACACCCTCCCATGTCAGTGCGGACCCATCCAGGATGAATAGCCATGCAGAGAATCCCATCAGCCTCCAGGTCTAATGCCATACAACGACTCACCATGTTCAAGGCACACTATGAATGCAAACAAAGTGATGCATTCATAGTGATGCATAACCCAAACCACTATAGAAAAGTTAAAACCACAGATGATCTTTCCCCACAGCATCCTACATTACACAGCTACGTATTACATGGCTCTACACAGTAGCTAAACTAATTTCTTTCCACGTTATCAATACCTTGGATGCCTTGTAGGGGTACCACTTATTAAAGGTTTCTGCTTTCCAGTTGAGCTCCAGAGAGCCCAGCACTGAGCTTATATTAATTACTGCTGCCCTCTGGATACTCATGCTCCTTGAGCCACCTGCTCCTCCTCTGGATGCTGCTTGCCTCAACAGGGGCAGGAAGGCCTGTCAAGGGCAGGAGCAAAAACACAGACATGACTCTAAAAGATGACAGAGCGCAGTCACACCATTAGACACAAAATGGAACCAATTACACAGTAAAGAAGAAAAAATTTGAGAGAGCACAGAGCGGTGTCTGAGGCAGTCAGACTTTATAGCAGTGGTAGGAGCCAACACTGGTCCTCTACTCTTTTAAAGCGTGGTGCTGCCATCTAGTGGCAATATATCCACCTTGGTAAGAAACTGCCTGAATTTTTCACATGGATTTGGTTCAGGCTACATAATAGTTTACAAGCAGTTACGGCTTAACTGAGATTAGAGGTTATAATTAGAAACCAGTACTACTAACTACAGTATTTGTAATTTACTGCTTTTCAGCACAAATTTTCCACAAAGTGTGATCTTACAGTGTACTCACAAACAAACACGATGTTGGTACACAGTATTTGTGAGAAAAGAAAACTGTGCTTAACAGCATCATGAATGTCCATCACACAATAAGCTCCCGTACTTATTCCCATACTTGTAAGTCTTAAATTGTGGGTTTCTTTTGTGACAAATAAAATTGAACAAAGTTGACAAAGTGATGTGTATTTATCACTGAGGTTAAAAGAGGTCAGGATAGGATGTCCCACTGTGTTATCCACGGTCGCCATGCCTCTACACAGCAAGAAAAAAGGATATGGAGTCTAAGGACTGTATTTATTGTGAATAAGGCTTCAGTCCTAGTGTCAAACATCTGTATTTCCGCTTGCTGGGAATCTCGCCCTAGTCCACAGCAAGCAGTCTCTGCTCCACTGTTTCTTTCCATAAAGTTGTACAGGAAGTTTTAAACTTCGGACTGCCCTTCACTTGAAGCAAACTGTGTCAGCAAATATTTGCCCTGCTGACTTGTTTTTGATCAGTGGCTGAATTTCTACGGGCTCAGGGTGCTGCTCTGTAGTCTGTCCCCTACTCTGAGGCCAACTGAACCCACACTTTTAATGAATATTTATGAAATGCAGTCTGGACTGGGCTAAGGGCTTTCTGTTCATTTTGTCCTTCAGGGTCACCCTTTTTTTAGTTTGCTGCATTCAGCTCCCCAGCGCTGCTCCTGATGACTGACTGGACTCTTCTCTGAACCGGTCACATTTTGCATTTCTTTCACAAATCCTTTTTTGAGGGTTGCTAAGTGGTCTCCAAAGACTATTTGCCAGTAGCATTGCCTTGGTGACCATTAGAGGAGCCACGGTGTTGGTATGGAAGGTCTCTATCATCTTTTCTGCAGTCACCGTATTGAAGTCAGCCGACACACTGATGCCTGCGTTGTTGATGAGGCAGTTGAGGCCATGTTCTGGAAGCAGCTGGGTCACCTCCGCAGCGGCCTTCTCGATGCTTTCCTGGCTCACTACATCTGTAACATCCACAACCCCCACATCAACACAGTCATTAGACCAATTGACAGCGTGACAGCGGGCGTCATTTATTACAGTCTTACCTAATGCTATAACGTGGATGTTGGAGTGCTTGGAGGCCAGCTCCTGGAGTTTCTGGGGTCAGAATGTGTGTTTTAATATTACTGATTCACCTTCCGGTCGCCTCTGGTGTTAGGATTTATTAGTTACCTCTGTAGCGAGTGTACGTCAGCTGAACGTTAACGTTAGTACGGGCGTTTAGTGCCGAGCTGTGATTTGTTTACCTGCGCGCGCTCCGGGTTTCGGGCCGTGGCGACGATCTTTCCGGGTGAGAATCCGCCACTCGCCAAACTCTCCACGATCTGCAGGCCGAGCCCACGGCTGGCTCCCGTCACCAGCACAGAGCCGCACTCTTTGAAATTCACAGCGCCGGACATGGTTCTAACGTGTCTATTTACCGTTAGCGGGTGAAGTTGTGTCGTAACAGAAAGTTCTCGTGCTAAAGAGGGGGCAGCGGTCACGCGACCGCCCCGGTAGGTGGGAGGATTGCTCCGCTTGACCAAACGGAAACGGAACCTGTAGAACACGGAGATGGTCCAGCGGAGCGCAGCTACACTGGCGGTGCTGGAGGCTGGAAACGCTGAGAAGAGCAAATAATACTCTATTACGATCTTATGCCATCCTGGACGTCACGCGCACAATACAAGTTCACGTTTTCCACGAGTCATTGCCCACAATTACATATCCCTTGTAAATCACTAACAATACTACTAAATCGTTATAAATCAGTGATCTACTGTACTATTGAAAAATGCATATGTTTAATAATAAGTACTGTTATTTAAATAAAATACAGAAACATTTCAAAAGCAAACTAAATCAGATTTAATATACTGTACGTAATAAACTTGACTTAATGAATCAATAATAATATTAAATCCTCATATTAATAAGTGAAATAATATCTCACTTGAATGTATTGAATACATTTGATTAGACCTTTCTACTAATGATATCTTTAGCCTGTGACAGACATAAACCAATCTGTATTTGGTCGGATCTCACATGATAACGTAGAACATGTTTGCTTTCATTCAAATCTGAGGTAGGATGTTTGACAAAATCGAAAGGGCAGTATTCAAATGCAAAAGTAATGAACATAATAATTTCCTTTATAATTAACTTGTCTCTTTATTTGTAAAGAAAGTTATTTTGTAAAGGAGAGAGGGGATCCACAGTTTGTGTTTGCTTTCAGTAAGTTTTCAAATATTGAAGCTGAGATGGAGGTGCAGAGATAAGAGTGACAGCACAGCTGATGGAGCTTATGCAGCCACAGCACACAGATGGTTTCCTTGGCAGCTTCCTGACTCCAGGTTTTCTTAAAGCTTCTGGTGCTTGGGAGCTGCAGATATCCCTGGTCTGCACCAGGTCAGTTAATTTGGAATTTGGCTTCCATGCCTCCATTTACAGACACATTGCTTTGGCACACAGCGCACAGTGCAGATGATGAGTTGGTAGTGGTACAATGTGTTGTGCTCCTGAAGCTGGAGGGTGTTAACTGGCATTCACAGCGCCGAGGTATTGTCTCCACAAAATATTCAGCAATCAGTTAATGGCTTGGATTGCAGCAGCTCTGCAGATTGCAGAGAGACAGTAGAAACCCAAAGCGGGGTGTTTCCATTTACATCTTTAAATATTTGCCTACTTGACAAAATCATATAACAGATGATGCATTTTATGTTCACCAGAGTTCATTTAACATCTACAGCTGCACCAGAAATATATTCTCTCAGTTAATAACCTTCAGACAATGAGAAATAGATAGATTGAGACCATGTCTAATTTCTCTATTAGTTTGAGCTACACTTTCGAGAGTGAGTTAGAGTGAGAGTAAAGATAGTAAAGATTTCAGAGTGACATTTCCAGCAAAAGCATAGAATATGAACAAGATTAACAAGTTTGTTAAATATCTTAATGTATTTCTGTCTCAAAGCCATAGCACATGGTCAACAGTGGTTACATCATTATACTGACCGTAGTAAACTTCCTCAGGGTAAGGGGACATTTCACAACTATATGTGCAGCCTAATCGACCATAGATTTTCCTAGTGAGGGTTTGTCATTTCTTTATGTATGTGCTCTTATCCACTCGAACGCTGACTGACTCAAGCAAAATCAGCAGATTGAAAATATAAGATATTAAACATTATAGTCTCTCTGTGTCTACAGTAAGTAGCATTAAATAAAGTGAATTAGAGATTCCACTGCTCCAGGAGGTTTGGAACCTAAAATGGCAGTATTGATCATTTACAGCACTTCCTCTCACTGCATCCCTTAAGGATCCTCTTTCATATGTACTTCCTGGATCATCCTATATTGACTTAGGGCAGAGAAATAAAAATTAGCACACTCAGTTGGAAGTCTGTTGACAGGATAAGAGATGAAGAACATGCAGGACAATGAAAAACATCCAACCATGTAAGCCTGAAGGACCTCACAGTTGAGTCAATTTTATATGACTCTGTTAATTTATGATTTTGCCTGTTGTAATCAGTGGAGCTTTAGATTTTCAGTAACCATGCATTAGGCGAGGAAACAGTGGTCCATGAATTGCTAAGTCACTTCGACCTCTCCTCTTCATGGCCACGTCAAATGTCCTGAACCAGACACAGAACCCTTGGTGCCTGTACGAAGTTACCCATGAGGATTAATACCACATTTATTATTTATCACTCTGTTTCTTGCAGAGAAAAGTTGAACATGCTTCCTAAATTTGTTTGTTGAAGGGGCTGCTAAACAATGCTTGAAATGGCAGCATCCACCTTTGGCAAAGCTGTGACAAATGACCTATGCTTGATTTACATGCTATTATACATGGTTTGGATTTTTTTGTCAGAGGTGTTCACATCTCTTCTGTTAAACTAAAGGTTTGTTACATTAACTTTCAGTAGACAGTAATGTTACATCAGTGCTTAGCTCACATTGTGTTTCTGCTGCTCCAGAGGCCAATAATTAATGTTGTAGCTGTATGTTGAAACATGTTACATCCACGAGTAATTTAGCTTGGCTGGAAAATAGTCGTAAGCCCATGTTTAAAACACAACCATCATTCCTACACTTACACAAACAGATATGTGTATTGATTAATTTCTATGGAGTCATGCTCATTGCTTCTCCCTGTGTTAAATTTGCGTTAGTGTTGATCTGTTATTGACATAGCTGCTTGTGTGGCCTACACATGAATCCAGGTTGGAAAGTGTTTTAATCACTTATTTAATTCACATGAGCTATATTTAAAGAGGTAATAAATAAAATACCAGGGCTCTTTTCATCAATGAATAAATTATGGCTGTTATCCTCTTTTATTCATATTCTCTTATCTTTCTTCTCTCCTGCACACAGTGTAGTATGCTGCCTCCAGTCGTTATCATGTCGGTTTATCACTGTGTGCTGGACATACAGTATGATAGCGTTTATATGCCTTTTCAGGCTTCTAGCTATTTACTTTGCTGGTGTAAGCATTGTTTCCGAACACTAAACACGAAACACAATTCAACACTGGTTAATATCTAGAAGGAAACTGTGCCTGCCAGGACAGGACGGAACCAATTGTCAGAGGAAGAAAAAACCAGTGGACATTAGAGCTGCTAAGGCAGAATTAACTTTTTCTCTGAGCTAATGTACGTTGAGTTGTAGGATGAGTTTTCAAAAAAAGGTTAGCATTTCACTGGCATTTATACTTGGATACTTTATTCAACAATCTATCTATATATCTGTCTATATATACAGTAGTAAATATAGATAGATCCTTATACCTTGAGTCTTGAGTTGAGTGATCAGTGAAAGCACTGATTTGTCAATGTTTGTTTATACAATATACCAAGAATTATTAATAAAATAGATAAATATATACAGTAAATAAATATATAAATAAATTAATGAGTCTAATACTGATTTATTAACATTTGTTTGTGTGTTTTTATGTTAGATCAATTCACAACTAAATAAACGCGGACTATTTGTTTAACTAACAATAACTGTACATCTACAATTATAATTGCATTTGACTGTGAATCAAAAATGTAACTTGTTCATGTCAAATGAAAAGTAGGCATCAGTGGAAGTCACTATAATGGATTAGTGGAATTGTTCCTGTTGCTATGTCAGGGGAGTCGATCCCAAAAGAGTGATGAATAATTGCGGGACCCAAAATCTGATCAACTGTTGACTCACACATTCCCAGTCACATACAGTAAGTGTGGGAAAGATATTGGTGCTAATTATGACAACATGTTACCAGACATTGCTTTTTACCCACAGGTCATGTAAAATGTTTAACCAATTATTCCTAGTTTTAGTCTTTACTTCTTTTGTGCCTATAAATTGCTAAATAATTGAAGTTTATCCTACAGTACATATGTCTGAGTATATTCTGATTTAAATTCTTCATGCAAACGGTGATTTCAGGGACCATAGATGCTTCATGCCATCTGTGTTGACTTCAGGTTAAACTCACTGATGGTGCTCATGAATAATCTGTATGAAGTTAAGTACAGGACGAGCACCTTTCCATGCAGAAGATATGGAGATAGTGGCGTTTTTCACAATGCCTGACAGAGACGCTTATCAAGCAGGACACTGTGGTATCTCCACTTGTCCAATCTCATAACAAATGCATCTTCAGCAAAATGTTTAATTAGCTGTGCCTTCTTTCAAAATCAGTCATCCACGCCTTTTTATTGAAAGATGGGAAGTTATATGAAGTCAATCCCACACGAATGCACCACATCCCTAAAGCGGTTTCTTTTCAAGCGCTTTTCTCTTGAAAGTTTGATGACAACAGCTGAATCATCTCTATACTTTCCAACCAAACAGTAATTAAAGCTTCCACATTGTTGAAAGGCGGGAGATAGTGTACGTTCAAAAGGGAGAATGTGCTGCTGTTCGCTTCTGTCAGGGATGCAGGTTGAAGACTCACAGAGCAGCTGCAGCTGAAGGGAGAAAGGACTGGAATAAATATGGGCATGTTTTACATGACAAACCTGAACCTAGTAAAATAGAAAGCCGTTACAAAGCTCATATAATGGCATCTTTTTGTGAAATCTATCCATGCATTAGCCGAATGGCTTGGCCTTGTAAAGGTCCCTGGGTTTCCTCAACGTCAACCATCACTAGTGGCCTTAAATGGAGGTCACTTGTCGTACAGATTGTCATGTCTGTATCTGGCTGTTAATAAACTCATCAGGGCTTGTAGGGCAGTCCTAAATCTGCCTAGAGCCGAACATTCTAAAAAACCTTAATGGTAAAATGAAAACAGTACCAGAGGGAGGGGTCCTCACATCTATGGTGCTGTGGGGTCACAGGTGTCCCAGTGAGCTGCCACACAAGTACAAATGTGTGCGATTAACTGTACTTTATGTTGGAATTCATGCTTGTCTTCACGCTGATTCAGCAGTAGTTGAGCCTTTCAGGTCCAAATACATTCAACTATTTTTGGGGTTCTTGAACCAAGTGGCTACAGCAGTAAGGATTTAGATAAGTTGGTTCAATTCATTTGTCAACATCGGTTTGAACGGGTAAACACCTCATTTACATAATACTTATTATTATTATTATATTTTTTTTCCATTTGTAATCAGGAACTTACTGATACTGACAAACTCGTGGAACACTCCCTCCAGTTTTAGCCGAGTTCTTATTGCGGTTTTAATGATACGCACATTTTTCTTGCGCAGCTGCATCACATATAAAGATTTTAATGCTTCTGATTAATTGATGTGGGTTTTCACCAGCCCCACAGTGGGTTGGGAGCTTGTGAGCCTGTTGCATTATTCACAGGGCTTTAAAAGCATGTCAACTCAAATACAAGAGTTTTACTAGAAATAACATGTCCTGTCCTAATATGTCAAGAGTAACATCTCGGCTTAGGAGCGGGGGGGAGGGGGCTTCTACACTGGATTCACCTGAAATGCAAAAATGTTTTATCAGTGTGTTTGTCAGTCGCCATGAGGATTAAGATTTGCTTTTTATTGTAAGCTTTATGTAACAGGATTTCTGTGAGGCTCAATCATGCTTCCACTGACAAATTAAGCTCCACGATGTGACATAGTTTTGCTGTGGGAAATTCAAATAGTTATTTATGTTAATTTATTAAACGCTCAACTTAAGTCTATTAAAGGTGTTTCTATATTAAGCTTTCCCAACCAAATTAAGCTGCTGCTGATAGATGATAAACTGAAGGCTGATAATATTTTTGATGTGGGGTCAACATTAAACTTTGGGTTTGTGCAGCTGTTTTGAGCCTCATTGCATTAACACAGTGCAGCCTCAGCAACACCACTGCATGCACCCATTTTTGACATGAAGTCTTCAACAAAAAACAGATTCATTCAGTGACTGATTTTATCCTTTTATTAATATTTTCAATTGACAGTTTGGGCCGAAATCAATTACTGAAGATCAAAAACATACGATGGCAATGAAACAAAAGAGTTTTCATGGAACAAGCATCTTCAGGACAAACAAAATTGGAAAAGCCAAAATCAGTTCCATCACACACTATAAATGATTTCAAAACAAACAGCTGTCGCAGTTTTCCTTGACTATATATCATATCTGATGCAAAGTTGTCAGAGAGAGGAATTGGAGAGGTTCAGGGCTATCAATGGGTCAAATTGTCGTCTCGGTGGAAAAGGGGGTTCAGGCAAGGCATAGATAGCAGGGCTGGGAATGAGGACAGAAGGGGGCCAGAAGGGGTTGAGAAGGGTTAAGAAGGTGAAACTCTAGAGACTGAGAACCACATTGCAGAAAGTAAGGTAAGGGGGCTCTTTGTGTGCACTTATCATTCACTCTGTATTAACTTCAGAGGGAGGAGTCTGGGGGAAAGACTGGAGACAGGGGATCGTCCGGCACATGCACTGGGTATATGTTGCCGGGCAGCTTGAAATAGGTGTGGTTTAGGGACAGCAGCGAAGGGCAGGCGCTGAAAACCAATACAAGAAAACCAATACAAGAAGAAGAGTCACACAATTGGGTCCCTGCAAAGGACGATTTCTAGCTCGCCACGGTAGAGCTTCCCTCCATCAGACAGACTCATGATGCTTTGCTTGTAGCCCGACAGGTTTGACAAGTCCACCTCCTAAACAGGGGACAGAAAAGACTGATGGTCACAAAGTCATTGGAACACAACCTGCGCTTCTCTACACAAAATAAGAGGTCGTCTCACCTTCTTGTTAGTCTGGTACAGATCTCGTAGCAGGGCGTCTAACTCTTGCTCATCAATGTAGCCGTTTCCATCCTGAAGGATCAATGCAAACACAAACATACACAAAAGTTGGATCACTGGAATGTTCTGATGCCAGTGAGTTTAATATGTACATGCTTCCTTCTTCTGCTGACAGTTTGCACCTGTTATGTTTGAATAGCTTCTTCTGCTTTTGTACTCTGCTCTGCTGCTCAGCCTTAGTCAATATTCCATGGCAGCCATCATGGCCACACCAGCCAACTGGCCATTTACGAATGATGGACTGAAAACTATTTCCCATTCACAACTCTGTAAAGGGGCTAAGCTTTAAAGTCCATATGGAAGCACTTTGCTAATTAATGAGCTATGTCTCACGGTAGTGTTAAAAGCCAGAAAAGAGTTGTTGGAAGTTCTCCATTGGCACCCAGCTCAGAACTAATGTCATTCTTCTTTGGGAAATGCTTTTTGATGTTTGCAAAGCTAAACTGAAGCGTCCCACATCCTGGGAATACAGTGAAAACCCTATTTATTTCCCTTTCAGGATGCACAGCCCAGGACACTGCTGAGTTGTGGTCAAGTTAAGCTACGTGCCATCTTGCATTTCAGACGTTTTCAAGGCCTCGCGCAGTTAGCGGCTGTGGCGCCGTGAGCACTCGGAGCCGAGTTAGCGCTCAGCTGACTGGCCAACCTTTGCCCACAGTACCCGGCACCAGTGACAGCGGCCCAATGTGTTTCAGCTGCGGGGGCCGAGCTCATCACAAAATGATGAAGCTAATTACACACATAAATGATGGCGCTCCATTCGCTACATGGATGGGCAGCGGTGGCTCATCCATAATAGAACACTGAACCCTGTCCTCTACAAGCGAGCTGAAGACACGAACACGCACGCAAAGCTCCATCTGCCTGTGAGGGGCTGCTGCAGATCCACTGCCCTGCTGTAACTCAGTCCAAGACAGAGTGGTTACAAGTACTATTGTGGCTTTTGTACAATCTACAATACAGTAGTTTTAAATGTAGTTTGAACTCAGTTGATCTCACAAGGTGTGTCCTTGAGCAAGACACTTTACACCAGCTGGCAGAGCACCCTGGGTGTGGCTTGAAGAGGACGCAATTTCCCCAATGGGATCAGTAAAGTATGCTAAAGAGTACAGTAGGTGATTCTATCGAAATGTATGGATCAGATCCAGCTAGCGGCCTGATACTGGCCCACATCAACCTTCTTATAGCTACAAAGACTCTACTACTCAGGCTCACAAGCAGCATTATACAGATCAAAGGGCGCTGCTCTTCCAGCTGTGTTGGCTCTGTCTGGTTACAGTATCTGTCCCCGTCAGGCTACAGTACCGCTAATGTGGAAAATATGGCCATTAACTTAACCGCTCTTCAACCCACCTATATAAACACCCCGGGCTGTTTACAGATGAACAGGTGCACCAAGCCTAACTCATTTCCCTAGACACATGGGTGAAAAACAAGGCATTTGCATATTTATGCTTCTGACAGAAGGGAAACGGCAGAACAAACAGCACTGATGTGTGCTCCTCCATCAACAGAGAAATCCCCTGTTTTTGAGATAGAATAACTTCAAACAGGCCAGAAATTCATTTTTGAGTCAACATTGTTAATGTTCAAAATGGGAACTTTAGGTGGAAGCAGCTAAAGCTTTCCCAGCTACAATGTCGTATGGCTCAGCAGCATTTCAGCGCCTATGTGGCTAATAGATAAAAATCACAGGCTCTGCTGCACTGACACAGCAACACATCATCCCTTTTGGTAAAGTCACCCACCTTATCATAGTACGTAAAGATGGAATTGAACTGCTCCGCGGTCAGCTTGACTCCCTGCAAAAACAAGACTTGTGTTTCAAAAAGCAGCAGCCACAACGACAAAAGGAATGTTTAATAATGATGACTTTAATGGTTAAGATGAAAAGGCTATTTCCTGGCTTTGTTTTCTACCTGGAATTTGAGTAAGAAGTTCTCCTGAACGGGGAGAAGCCTTTGGGAGAAAAGGACTTCATTAGTGCACAGTAGTTGTTAAATTATTCAAATCAGGTAAGAGAATAGGAGCATGGTGCGTTTCAACATTTATATACAGCGGTGAACAGAAACGAGTGAAATTGCACATTACCTCGCCATCTCTGATAGGCCCAGCTTCCCATCTCCATTCAGATCAAACATCCTGAGCTACAAAGAACAGACAGGCAGGAAGAGGTGGAGGAGACACAGAGAAGATGGGTTTTTATAGGTATGTGCCATCGAACCAGAATGTGGTCACTGAATTTCATTGTGTGGGAAACTGGCCACAGGGTTTGTGCTTTTATTAGTCTCTTCATCAAACCTTCTTCACACCTCAACAACGTTGTCCCAAGCCTAAATGATTCAGCCTTTCCACGTCCAGCATCTAGTTGAATTGACTACTAGACTTTCCAGCTGTCATTGGAGTTAGAAACAACTACTGTACTGTACAAAGACAGAATTTAGGGAATTCAATTTAAGGAATCTTTTGTGTTTTACAGATTCCAATCACTCATGTCCTACACCTTTGTACACCTTTGCAGCTGCCACTTTCTCACACACGCTAGTGGTCAATACAGAATGTCTACGAAACGTGTGTGTGTGTGTGTGTGTGTGTGTGTGTGTGTGTGTGTGTGTGTGTGTGTGTGTGTGTGTGTGTGTGTGTGTGTGGAGGGGTCTTACTATGGTCTGTGTGTACTCCTGCAGCTTCTGGTCATCATAGTGTCTGTTGGCCTTCTCCAGCAGGTCTGACAGGAAGCCCTGAACACAGAGGCACATAAAGGTGTAACCTACAGGGAGCTTTACTGCATGTGATCTTTGATGTGCTGGAGATTTAACGTCACCATTACATCATTTTCTGAAATCACCTGCTGCTCTTAACCAGCATCTAACGTTCTCTAGTGTGTATTTAGTAAATATGGGGTAACAAGATATTGAATGAATGAAAATGACCAAAGGGTTAAAATTGTTAACTGCATAGGAGCAATAAATAACAAGGCAAATGGAAAAGAAAAGAAAATAAAAGAAAAGAAAAGAAAAGAAAAGAAAAGAAAAGTGGAAACACTTATCCCATCCTGACCTCAAACGACAACCTTTTGTATTCATTCATTCATTCATTCATTCATTCATTCATTCATTCATTCATTCATTCATTCATTCATTCATTCATTCATTCATTCACAAAGGTACAGTATGTTACGTTTGTGTACTCCTTCTTACATCACTACTGTATTGCATTCGATATACCCAGATATTTTCTAGGACTGCTCAGAGTCACGCGTCCGTATTTCAGCCTGAGATCACATCTGCACTCTTCTGAAGCGTTCACATCCCTGCACCTGAGCAACTCATCTGCAGCTGGTCAGCTGGAAGAAACACGATCCCACAGCAGCCCAAGCAGCCTAATTTGTACATGACGCATGATCATTGACCCTATTAAGACCCCCCCCCCCAGTGTTTAGCTTTTTGCTGTTTCAAGAGGTGTTGAAGTGAATAACATTTGTGCAGTCTGTAAAGCTGTGAAGCTTTTTTGCATCTGAATCCTCACCTGACAAAACAACCAAAGAAGAAACCGCCACGGTCTCTGGAGAGTTTCCTGCAGAGCAGTCACTTTAAATGTCTCGCGTGAAAGCTGCTGCCTGGCTTCACTCACCCACACGCTCACAAGGAAAAGTGATGCCATGAAACCAGTCAGTCAAATGTCAGTGACATTTTAAACGTTTTAACTGCAAGGACCACAACTTGCGTCTTGCATTTTCTCAGTAGTGTCTTTAATTCAGATTAGTGATATTCAACATCTTACTGTGGGTTAGGTACTACATTTGGAACTTTACACTAACATTCCATACATTAATCGCATATTTGGAATTTCTTATGCTTCAACATATGTGAATGTGTTCATTTAGAATTGTTTTTGTCGCTTTTCTTCCTTTTTATTGGCGCAAAACAACACAATTTCTATGTTGGTGTAGATGCCACAGAACCAAACAAACTGTGTCCATGCTTAAACTTACAGAAACCAAATAAAGGAACATACACTGAAGCAGAACATAAGCACAGGCTCATTACAGTGGTTTGGATAAGTGTGAATAAAATGAAAAAGAATATACAAGAATATGGATTGATCAGCAACTCAGTGATTATATTTTTAATTGCCAATGCAATAATTACACTTTAGGTCTTAGTGTGCTAATAATGTGAATGTGAACTTGTGAGAGAGAAAACAAAAACAAAACAAAATCTTCATTATATCGAGGCATTTCACCAACAATAAGATGGAGCAGAAATATTGCGTGAAATCATTTTCCATTATTTTCACCACAGCTGCTTTGTGAGCAGTGGAGGACATTTCTAGTCAGGACATACCTTCAGTTCATTTGCTTCAATGTAGCCACTGCGGTCTGTATCGTATCGCCTCCAAGCCTGAGAGAAGTGATCAAAACAAAGGAAGCTGTGGGTTGAAGCATTTTCTCACACATTTGCATTTCTTACCCCACATGAATCCCCAGTGATCGAACCCCTGTTCTGTTCTTTAAACTGCACTAAGAGTTTGATTTTTCTGTCCTTGAGCGGAGCGTAAATCCTTTCAGATAGAAGCTGGCGGAAGCCTGGGAGCATCACTGTAATCACAGCTTCCTATGGCTTCCCAGCCGCATGTACGGAGCAGAGGACGACAGACAGGAGGACGAGTGATGGGGGGGGGGGGATGTTTTAATCTAGCAGCTGTCCCTGTCCAAAGAAGGGCTCCTTATCAAAGATGGATGCTTCCCCCCTTCTCTCTCTCCTGCTCTCCTCCTCCTCTGCTCCTCCTCTGCTCCTCTAGGCTCTGCACAGAGGAGCTACTGTGGCGTTATCCATTATATATGACTCTGAAAATAGAAGGTTCTGCTTCCTCATTCCAAGCCTTTAAACCCCCCCCCCCTGCCCGCGTCCTCTTGCCTGCACCCTTCAACAAAGAGCGATTAATTCTCCTCCATCGTTTCATGTTCTCAAACTCTCGACTTCCAGTCGGCATTTCATTTACGTCCGCCCGCTTCCTGCCTTCGCTCGTTCGCCCTTTGTCTCCTTCTCTCCTTCCAGACCTTCTCTCGTTCGTCCCACTTCTCTCATTTCATTTTTCCTGCTCAGTGTGACACTGAAGACAAGGACAGCCTCCATCCCACATGTAATTGGTTTCTAATTGGCCCATATCGCAGCAAATCTGCCATTTTCTTTCCTTCTGATGATAGTTTGCAGAATAAATTATTGCCTCTTTGGTACCTTTCAACTCACATTTTGCTCTGCTGAAGGAGTTTTGTCACTCCATCTTTTATTCCCCATTCACTGCACATTTAGAAATCATTTTTCTTACCAGCCCACTCAAACATCTCCTAATGGGTGAAGTGAAAATAAGGCTGTAGCTTCTCATTCACCTTTTCACAATCACACCCTGATGAACATGGAACCAACCCACAACCTGAGAGGAACCAGCGACTTTGATCAAATGCTTAACAAATGTGGGGCAAAGGGAAAACTGGTTATTGTTTGGGTTGATAAGAACTCAAATACTCTAAAATTCTTAGAGTAACAGTAAAATAGTATCACATAGACATAAGGACATAAGATCTTAGAGCCAAGCTTCTGTTCTGCGTTGAGCTTTGGGAGTTTAGCTTGTCAGCCTCTCTGCAGACTTTTAACCTTCAACTGGTCACATACAAATGAGTGACTTGTCTCACATTCTGCAGTCAAGGCAAAGCAAAGCCCCCGTCCGCCTACTGGACGTACAGTATGTACGGCCTCGTAACGTACAACTCTTTAACTGCGCGCTGGTCTCCAGAGGATGCTCGTGATGGACCAGAGGAGGCTGCTTGATTTGTCTCAGCAGCAGACATGCGCGACCGTGTGCACTGGAGGCAGAGAGTGTGTGATTTCTATTCCAGACTCATTAGCACACGTTCAAGCATATAGAGGGAACCAGTCCGTGAAATCAGCCCGTAGGTGGAAAGAACTTGGAGGCTCGCCGCGGTCCACCGGCTTCCGTCTACACAGTACCATTGTTTAAATTACGCCTATTCTGGCTGATGGGGTTTCTTAGAGAAGAAGCATTTGTCCAAAGCTGCGGAGAACTAATCAAGTGACACAGGTCGTCAAGAGGGCAACGTTAAATAAATAAATTCATGCAGCGGCCCGTTCACACGCACGCTCTTACCGCCATGAACTCAGCGCTGGAGCTGACAAATTGTCTGAAGCACAGCAAGAAGTTCTCTTCAGTTGGGAGAATCTGGGCCAACTACAGAGAAATGACAGGAAAATGGGAGTGGTGAGAACACAAGATGGTGGAGATGAAATGCTGAGAGAGAGGAGCAAGAGACCGGGGAGCCATTTGTGTGCAGAGCTTAAATGGGCAACTCACACATAAATAATAGACGGCGCTAACCTCAGAGGCCAGGCTGTCGAAATTATTTGGAGAAATCATTTTTCAGACAAAGCATGTAAGCTGGATTTTCCACAGATTGTACAGGTTGGCAGTAGAGTATTGACGTCACATCTCTTTCAGATCGTGCTGAGAAAATGGTAAAAAAATGAGAAAGAGCAACATCCTTTGTACTGATTCTGTAATAAAGGCTGTATTTATGCAATCGACTGAGGTATTGACCTGATCACTGAAGCCTCCTGTGTGAATTATCAAAGATTTTTCTATTCATAGTCAACAGAAAACAGAACAAACTAAGCCTTTGCTTTAGTTTTGGGTCAGTTGTTTTACTGGATTACAGCGACTGAACTTTAAAAACAGTCAAATAGCTTCGGCCCAATTAAAACGACTGCACTTATCACTGTGCAAACAGTCTGACCTGCTTTTCTTCCCTTTGATTGTTGGAAATACATTAACTGTCCAAGAATTACATTTGGGCACATTTTGTGTTTGAGCTACAGGAAATCTCTAAAGTGGGGTTTGCTCACGTTCCGGCCAGATTTCACTTAACCCTAGAACACTAAGGTCAGGTGATTCTCACCCACACACGATTTTCATTGTGTTGTTGTTGTGGGTTGTTGTTTCTAGATGCTGTTGTTTATTGCTGTTTCAATTTGTCAGTGATGCAGGGAGACTGTGCGTCCACTGGACAAGCTGAAGGCTCATGACCCAGAAATGAGTCGACCAAGTCAAAAGTTCCATTATTGTTCAGTTTTTCTGAACAAATACCCAAGTTTTTTTATATGTTCACTCAACTGTGCAACAGTTTCAGTTTGTTTCTGTATTCTCATTCATGTGGATTAATGTATACTGTTCTTAATAATTTGTTAAAACGCGTGAGAAATACTGTATTAATTGAAAGTTACCAATACAGCTTGTTTTAAAGGTGATTTTAAAGGTGATTTGTTGGCTTTTAGTTGTGTAAAGTCTTATAAAGTGGTCTTAACCTTTGTTGTAAATCTGTGCCACAATATATATAAAACTAATCCTAATTAAATTTATTGCCTCAAAAGAAGAAAAAAAGAGTTTGCCAGTTTTGGCCTAACAAAAAGTTAGCTATCACATGATCCTTCCTCCATCATCCCATTTCTAACTTTAATCCAACACAATCTTACCTCTGACATCTCAATTCTTCCATCTTTGTTCTTGTCAAACTTCTGCATGAACTCCTTCATCTTTTCTCTGAATGTGGGGTTTGACGGGTCCTAGAAAATATTAGTTCACAATATAATAGACTCTTCAGTACTGTATATGTACTGCACCTACAGTATGCGCTTAAACTCACCACTCCGGCTCCTCTCCGAGCCATTTCCAGCTCCCTGAAGAAGTTTTCCAGCTCCTTTCCCTCAATGTAGCCATTACCTGGAAATCAAAGGCTTTATCATCACAACACAGTCAGAAAGGACACGGTTTAATGTCAATGTAAAAATGGCCTAAGCTGAGTCGGTTCTGATGCTGAACACATCCCACTGGGCTGACTTGGGTTTTGCCCCAGTATTGACTGAAACGTAAGCCTTTTAATAGTAACTCTGTTTTTTTTTCTTTGTTCTTTGTGACTCAATAGATCATACTCTTCACTGGCACAATGCAAACTGATCACAGGGATCTGTGCAAGCAGGAGCTATATATGGAAATAGCCTTTGAAGTTTATGCTCCACGTGAAGCTTTTTTTACTCTCCAGATCAATAAAACAGAGGTTGTTTAACCATTGAGATACATCAACATAGATAACAGCAACTGGGAGAAATAACAGTGCAGTGACAGAAATGGAACATTTTCAGGTTTGTGTGTCTTGTTGTACTGTTATCAACCGTTACGTCACTTACTAAGTGTCACTTGTCTGCTGGTGTCTGGGCTGCATTTTTCACAGAACAAATGATGATACTGTACCTGCCTCATGCAGGTAGTCTGTGAACCTGTGCTAACAATCTATCAACAAGCACGTGGATGCGCTGCACAGATGGCTCCAAACCATGCGACGAGCAGCTTCAATAAAACCCTGGAAGGCAGAGTCGCCTCATTAAACACTGACAAAGATTATTATGCCGTCCACTTCTTCTGCCTTTTCTTTTCGTAGCTGCCTCCTGTCTGTCTGATTCTTTCATTCTACCGGACTCAAATCTTGGTTTCTCTCCATGAAGGTTTTGTGTTCCTTAGTGGCGTTATCATGGGTACAAGCTCTGCTGTAAATGTCTCACTGCTTTCCAGCATCTCCTCAGTGAGTCTTATTGACTTTAGCCCTATGGGGACAAATGACCTTGTTGATAATTAGAGTAAGATGTGAATAACTGCAAGGCAAATGGCATGAAGAGACAATGAGCATAGATTTATTAATAGATTAAGTTAGAGCACTTATATAATATATATGTTCTACTACTTCATGTTCTCCAGCAGTGCCAGTGGATTCATTTAATGGCTGACTTCACTCACTTCCAGATCCTTCAGATTAAATGTCACAGTGTAATAATACTGCCGGCTTGGAATTAGCTCTTTTACAAATTCACTTATGGCCCAGATGCATTTTCCTGGTGTGCTGTCTCACTAGTCCCAGGAGAACCTGGTCAAAAAGCCTTGCAGTTCTGCATCTGATATTGCGATGCCCCCTCAACACAGGGAACCTCCCAAAGTGGCCAAAGCCAAGTAAGTGCATATTTAAAACCCATACAAAGTGCATTTGCCTTTCAAAGCAGAGTGCAGCCCTGTCTATTCAAATATTTTGAGTCAAGCTCATTGGGTCAATTCATGAGGTGGATTTTGCTTAATAATCTAAACGATCATATACATAAAGCATTCAGCTTCTTAGTGGTTGAGGGTTGACAGATAGAGCAGAGAAAGATGAGAGGGATGTTCTGTACAGTAGAGTGGAGGTGAGAGGGATGCAATCCAGTTGAGATTTGATCTGGGCCAGCAGGGGAATATGCGGTTTCATCATCGTAGGGTGCATCGCCTCCTGTGTATTTTACCAGCAACTCAAAGATGTTTACTGAATCTGAGCAAACAAATTAGCTCTCCTTTCTTTCTGCCGAGGGAGACGGCGCTCCCGGTAATGAGACCAGAAATCAGACGCGGTATCCAAATTTGTTGGCGCACCCTGGCTGCATTTGATTTGCAAAGCGGACCATGGACAAGCACAATATAGGAAATGTCTTTGCATTAGAGCCTAATGGCCTGGGTGGTGCTTTAACGAGTCCAACAAGAGTAAAAACAAAAAAAAAAACAGACCCACTGTCAAGGACTGCAGCTGCTGAGCCACACCCAGCGGCTCATTCCACCTTGATGTCTCCATGGAATCTGTTTCAGATTCTGTGTAGACATCAAAACAACCACGAGCTGAATAAGCAGAGGATTTGGTTGAGTTTAATGTTGTTGAGCTCATTATGTGACACGCTGAAGAGCAGAGGGTTTGTAGTCCCTAAATGGGTGATGCCTCTAGAGTACATAAGCCAATTACAGCTAATAAAGCAATTTAATAAAAGACAATTAGAGAAAGTTACGGTTGCATTGCACATAATGTACTGTGTGTTACAGCTGTAAACAGATGCAGTGGCTGATAAATTAGTTAAAAAAACTAAACTCATCCAAGTTTAACTACAGTATATGTTCTAAAAATAGAAACACAAAGACAAAATATTTGCAAAGTGAGAAAAAAAAACACAGAGGAAAGATTTGAGAGAGAAGGGCGTTTGATCAAAACAAAACTCAGTGTGTGTGTGTGTGTGTGTGTGTGTGTGTGTGTGTGTGTGTGTGTGTGTGTGTTGTGTGTGTGTGTGTGCTCTTGTGCGTGCGTGTGAAGCTTCCCCCCGAACTGTCAATTATTGGTCCCAGGTCAGTTTAACGAAAATACAAAATACTCTAAGACTTGAGTTTAAGAAAGTGTCTCCAGAACAGAATGGATTTATTACTGCAGCAGCTTCGTGTGTGATGGGACGACTTCTCATCAGCCCTGGTAGGCAGATAAAAAGAAGCGGCATCCACCTTAAATCACAACGTCGCCTGCGGCTCATAATCGCGGTTAATCCACTGGCTGTGACGTTGATTTGTATCTTTGTAACAGAGCGGTTCATTTACACATCCTGAAGTTGGAAATCAAACACTCGCAAAATATAACAGTATATCATCCGATAAATCACCTGCCCGTCTGGTCAAGAGTGCCTCGTTTAAAAGGTGCTTTTTAAAAGTTGCAGATATTTTTAATTTTCCAAACTGGTAACTTCGGCTCTGATGCCAGACTTCTGCCTGTTTTTATTTTAGGACGCATTCCAACATTTTCTCCCATCATCTGCGTTAACATTACGTCAGTCGGCTGCTGCAAACTCACTGTGAAACATTTCACACACCTTGCGCCTAAAATAAGTTGGGAAAGAAAAAAAAGGTCCTACCGTCAGCGTCGAAATGTCTCCAAATGTCGAGGAACTGGGACGCGGTGACCTCGGCCAGGTGCAGATGAGGAGGCTGCTGTGCCTTGTTTGCCATGATGCTGTGGACGGTCGCAGACAATCCGCTACTAACTTTTCTGTCTGTTCTTCAAACACACCCCACAAAGTGGCCCCGGTGCGCCGCCCGCCGCTTTTTAACCCCCGCGCAGGAGCCGCAGCGCCGCCGCACGGCCGCTTGAGGCGCACTGCAACCAGCGGCGTCCCACTGAGTCAGCCCGCTAGTTGGTGGGTCTCTCTCTCTCGCTCTCTCTCTCTCTCTCTCTCTCTCTCTCTCTCTCTCTCTCTCTCTCTCTCTCTCTCTCTTTCTCTATAGGGCATCTCGGGCACTGCAGTGATTGGACCGATGTGTGTGTGTGTGTGTGTGTGTGTGTGTGTGTGTGTGTGTGTCCAAAAGCTGAGAGTGATGCGCATAGGGAGCATATTGCTGTTGCATCATCAAGCTTTACAGCTAGTCCCATGTGTGCGGGTTTGATCCAGTGCGTGTGCGCGTGCACGCCCGTGAATTCCCACGTCTCCCACATGCGTGTGCGACGCATGCCCCCGTGTGTGGGAGCGCTTTTATTTCCCGCTACATCTGTGTGTGTATCTAAGCGTGCAGCTCCCGGAGCCTGTCTGCCAGTGTGTGAAGCTCCGCAGACTTAATTAGAACTCACACACTAATCACATTTCCCCCACTGCCGCCAGCCAGTAGTGATTAGCCCACATAATAAATGTAAATTCACAAAAAAAGAGGGAACAACTTTTTCATTAACGACCAGTCTACTGTGCGGAGGGGAGAGACACAGCCACAGATGCTATTAAGAGAAGGAGGATAAAAAAAGGCCTCATATATATTTCTTTAACTCATTTACTGCAAGAGTTGATAATGTTCAGGATGAAGTAATAAGACTGTAATGAGCAGGAGGGCAAGTATCCCTGGAAGCATTTACTGTAACTGCTGTTGGATGAAGTCTGAAAAAGGCAGCTTTTCACCCATGGACAGCGCTTTTATTGTGAAACCCTGTTAGAAATGCACCGTACAGTATAACCAACCCACAACGATTACATTTTTTTCAAATGCATCTTCATATTCATATTCTCATCATTTTTTGAATGTTGAGTAGCTACTAAAAGTAACAGTTGATGAGAAACTAACACTGCTGAGAAGAACAATAAGCAGAGGTTGCCAGGATCCACTGGTGAACAGTATGAGAACCATGCAGTGCTTGAGCCTCCGGGCATCAGGGGGTCCTCTGTTCACCTTCTGCTCCAGATGACTGTGTGGTTCTGTTTCTGAATTAGTCAGTGTTAGTTATGTTTGCTATGATGATGCCAAATCTAGCTTTCTTAGGTCTAAGCTGATTGCCTTGAGGTGCTACAGTCAACACAGCAGGTGTCCAGTAACCGTTTCCCTACAGAAGACTGTCACATGCTGGTTTCATATCATTTGTTATCTAATCAAACTGCAGCATTTCCAGTGCTATTAGTCACAGTCACCGTGAGGACGCTGGATGTGGCGCTCACACCAACGCAGCGGCCGCCTCGGTGAAGTCCAGCTGTCACACGTCCTCACGCTGCTAGCGTGCAGCCTGCACAGCACTGTCAGTCGCCTCCTTATGTACTGTACGTCAGCGGAGGCAAACCCTCAGCGACGCTTGTAAAAGTAACATTCACTAAGAGGAGCAGTCCTGTCTCACAGACAGTGCATGCGTGTGCGTGTGACGCTGTCACAGAGCGTCCTGCTCCACTTCCTCAGCTTCTCCTTTCACCCTCTCATAATCAATAGAAGGCCCTGAACTCCACTGGCAGGGAGACAATAGATCAACATTACGTTACAGATGAGGCCTGTCGCCAGTCTGCGGGGACTGCGGAGTTGAGCGCATGCCGTTCTCCTCTCATATTCTCTTTAGTCGCTGCTCTCATCCGTCTTTATCTGTGCGTCCTGTCTTCCTCTTCCCTCCATTCAAAGCAGAGAGCCTGTAATTTGCATCCTACACACATTTCTCCGCAGACGTCTGAGTTACGAGGCCTTTGTGTGTGGATGTGTGTGTAGAGCCAGTGCAGCCCAGTGTAGTGTAGGTGTTGTGTTTACGTTGTTGAACTGCCTGCTTCATTTGTATTAATATTTCAGCTCCACAGTGGGCTGCTCCTCACCGTGCTGTATGTAGATGAATTATGTAACAGAAAGGAGCACGGCACAGAACAGCCATTTCCACTTCATTCTGTTTGAGGTGTGTTTAAAGGGAAGGTTTGAGAGAGCGACGGTTGAGATGGAGAGAGAGACTGTGTGTGTGTGTGTGTGTGTGTGTGTGTGTGTGTGTGTGTGTGTGTGTGTGTGTGTGTGTGTGTGTGTGTGTGTGTGTGTGTGTGTGTGTGCTTGCTTATCGGGGGATTATCAAGGATTGTGCTGTGAGGTGTTGGTGTGTCGCTTTTATCTCCAGCTTTCCACGAATATGTCCCCGTTCACTGATCCTCATTATCACTGATAGTGGAATTGATTCTTTCTCTCCCGGAAAACAAACCTTTAACATTCATATTGATTCACACACAGGCACACACGCAAAGCTGAATCCTAACAAAATAAAAGTGCCATGGTTTTGTCTCCAAGTTTTATTAGATACAGTAGCACCAAGATTTTGAAATAAAAATAAATTGTTTCTATTCAGTAGACATAGTTTATATAGATATATTTATCTTGTGTGTGAGTAAAACTCTGGCTGAGACCTGGAAGAAATACAATTCTTTAAACTAAGCACAGAGAAATTAATAAGGGTAAGACTCAATAACTAGACACTTGCTGTAAGTACTACTGTAATACTCCTTACAATGCAGGTCCAGGCTTCAGACCGTGATGCTGGTGTTTGGTCAGAGTGGAGTTGCCTTTTAAGACTTCCATTACCATTTTAATGTTAAGCATGATGCAAACGATTTAAGAGGACTGCTGATCCAGGATTCCTCCAGCCTTCCAGGCTTTAATGAATGAGACGGTCAAGGGAACCTGGCAGGAGGTTATACATTCGCACAGAGGAGATTGAAAACCAGGCCCAGGTATTATAGCGCTCTCTGATATTACAGTGTTGTGGTTCTGTGCTCTAGAAAAGCCTCTCATAAATCACTACTGCTTGGGCAGATGAACCTTAACCTTTTAGTATTTCTTATTATATGATTATATTGTATTTTTTATAAACAGATAATCTTCATATAATGTTTTTTTATATATTCTCTCTGTATTTCTTTCTCCTGACCAGCAAAGATTGATGCAACTCTACTACTACAGTAAATACATACATTAGATACAAGCAATTTGTCTATTTAAAAATCATAAAATAATCTAAATAAATTCATTTTGATCAAATAATGGGATTATGGTTGTATAAGCAGCGCACTGACCTAACAGGTTGTCAGCAACAATGTCCTAATAAAAACAAATCCTAATATTAAGCACTTATTAAAAGATGAAGTGTAAAAATGACAGAGTCATCATCCAGAGCAAGAGCAGAACGCTAGCCGGTGATCAGAGCCACTGACCCGGTCCTGTAGTAGTCAACAAAAGTCAGTAAAACCATTCACATTCAGACATGAGACGCTGGTCAGTCTGTCTGTATCAGGTGGGACAGGATTAAACCCAACACTGAACCAATAATGTAAGATTCGAATGGGGATTAAACTGTTACTTATGGTTGTGACCATCACCACACTTGTCTTAGTTTGTAAGTTGTCACCTGACCCATATGTTCCACCAGCTCCAAGCACCCTGAATATTGAACTGATCACAATTGTTTGCATCACTGATCAAGCTATGTTTCCCAAAAAGTGTCGAAGCGATTCATTTTTTCCTAACTCTCATTGCAAACACATTCAGGTCCTGCTGTGGTTACAGTACATACATTACCCAATACTCAGAAACCAAGTCCAACCTTCTGCACCTCCTCTCAGACCTTTGCCCAGTATTCTGCCAACCAACTGGACTAGAAACCCTTTTTCTACAAGAAGGCTTTAGAGCTTGGTGATGATGTTGCTGACGAGCTTCTGGAGGTCCTGGGTTCGGAGCTCTGTGGTCCTCAGCACCTCCTCGTGATTCGCTTTCTCACCACTGTCGTAATCTGTGACAACCTTGTTGGTGATGAGCGACAGCCCCAACACACGCAGACCACAATGACGAGCAACCAGCACCTCTGGGACTGTACTCATACCTGGACGGAAGGAGGAAAGGAGCAGCTGAACAAAGGCCATAACACAACACTGCCTCCATTATATTTGAGAAATAATGCAGTGACTTGGGACCATAACTGTAATTGTTTCCTTCTTTTCTTATCAAGGTACTAATTAATTAGTCCAAATAAAATGATTTCCTCCTAATGATTGATCGGTTTGCGATTTCATTTTCTTTTTCCCCCTTTTCAGAATTCGTTAACGTGCTTAAAACCATTAGTTGTCACACTATGGCTGATGAAGACACCTTTGTTTTTTTTCTTAGTTCGTTTCTGTTACACACCTCTACAATTCATGTTCATCATGCTTATTACATGTAGCTGGATTTCATTTTGAGTATTTAAGGAAGTATTTTTATTTATTCAAACGTTTTTTTTTTATCTGGATTTTTCTGTCCCCAAAGCGTGTTTGCCTTGAGTTTGTAAACTTGCACTTGCTTGATATTCTTTGTGACTGTTCATTCTTTTCTGGTTAGACTTATTGGATTTTGGTCGTGAATTTAAGCTAAACTTTAGTTACCATCTTAGTGTTATCGCTTTCCTGTCAATAAAGGAGGAGGAGGTCCATAAATTTACTTTGTCAAATGCGAAATCGGAAAGCAAAACTGACACAAGTGCGCATTACATGTGACAACTCCTACTGTAACACTAGGGGAAAAACAGCATCAGTGCAGCGTCAGTCAAACTTTAGTCTGTACTGCTCAACAAAGTTTAAGTCTTAATTAACATCTTAATAATTAATTATTGACCTAAATTATTTTAGCACTTCTACATTATAAGGATTAACCAGTTAGGCTTAGACTTTTTCTTATCCAGTCTGGGAGTTTATATTTGGTTGTGAAGCTGTACTCACCCACAGCATCTGCCCCAAGCGTCTTCAGGAGTCTGCACTCTGCAATGGTCTCGTAGGATGGCCCAGCCAGCATGCAATAGACCCCCTCCTGCAGGAACTGGTCACAGCCCTGCTCCTTGGCTGAGCCCTTGGCCAGCTCCCTCAGCCCGCGGTCATATGCGTCGGACATGCACGGGAAGCGCACCCCAAATCTGGAGAAAGGTGAAGCGTTGGGCGATTGCTACTTTAAACCTTCCAGCATTCTGGCGCTGCTCTGTGCTTGTGCTGTACAGTGTACCCGTGTACCTCTCATCGTTGTGCCCACACAGCGGATTCTGCCCTGCAAAGCCTGGCATGTTGATGTGATCCTTAATGAGCATGATGTCCCCCACGTTGTAGCTGCCATTGAGTCCCCCTGCTGCGTTCGTCACAATCAGAGTTTCCACACCCAGCAGGAAAAATACTCGAACTGGGTACGTGACCTGGGGAGACAGACGTGACAGCGCCGACATCCTCTCATTACCTCAAGACATTCAGCACGTGCAGGTGTTAACAGAGTGTTTCTATTGCTGTTGGTTTTGGCCCGTCTGAACTTGTGGTCGTCGTGTACTAAATGTTGTGAGGAGGCTGATGGCCCATAAATGACTTTTTTCACTGCTTCCACATTTGAAAATGGCTTTTCCCATTTCACATGTCTCTACACCTTCAATTGCCGGTAAAAGCTTTTTGCTCGTTAGTGCAGAAATGTTGTCAGGTACCCAGACTTGCAGATAAGGTCAGCCATGTCCTTTTGCAACATTAGACTGTCTGATAAAACACTTTGACCTATTCGCCTGTTTAGTTGAAAGTGAATTCACGCAGGCGTGAGTGGTTAAACTGTAGCAATGAGCTATTAATGCTGAGCTGACTTTTTAAATTATTTGCCAAAGCTCTTAGTGTCTAGTTTACTGGTTCAAGTGGTGCTTTGGAGTTTTAAACTATATGCTGATTGAGAATGTTAACATATTCACAGTGACAGTGTGTACAATGTGTACGGTAGAGTATTACCATGGATCTGTTACTGTTTCCATGTATGGAATGTTTACTATGTTAATGTTTATTATGGTGATTCTCCCTGACTAATTAAAATACATTCGATGAGCTCTTCTGTTCAGAAGAGCAGTGTGTGTTTTTGAGTTCACCCTGTTCTTTGTTCCAGAGGATTCTGTTCTGTTTTGCTTTTGAGTTGGATGGTGCTAAATAAAAGTCTTAGAGGAGATGACCTGGATGGCGTGCAGCACACGTTTTTCCCAGGTTGCATTAGGGTAAATTCCCTACAACTCTAACAGTTATACAAGCTTGCTTACATACTGTATACTGTAACTCATTTTCTGTGATAATTGACCTCAGTGAGCTTTAAAGATGCGTTCAGTTTATGTAGATATTCATCTTATCTCATCTTATCATTTGTCTAAAGTCCTGTCTTGATACAGGAGGGTCATAAAACATCTGTCTTTCTACAGTATGTTAGCTTACAGTACATGATTCAGCCTTTTATGATTCGGTGAAGTTTTTATTTAAAATTTTATGTGTAAATTGTTGTAATAAAACAATAGCAGGACGCTGCAGAGTAAAGGTCAATGCTGTGTCAAGTCACTTGGCAGGTTTCCAATTCTCATCACAACTGTTAAATTGTCATTATGGGCTGACCGACCTTTGGCCAAAAAGCACCTATAGCACAAAACGCTTGACAAAGTCAAAGCTTGGGATGTAAGCCGTAGTTTGGTTGTCCTGTACTGCACAGTATATAACTCACATCAAAGGTTTCAAAATGCAGAAGCAAGTTTGTTCGGACAGAAATGGAGAGAAAAACTATCTCACAGACTAACAGAGGATAGATATGTCTGCATGTCTGTTCCATCCAGTTTTCTGGAAAAGTCTTGCGGTTTTCATCAAAATGTCTTAATGACAAGTCTCATTAAAGTGATGGTGGGATGTTGATTTAATTTTATGCAGAACAACACAGAGTAAATAATCAAATAATGGTAAAGCCTAATCCTCCATAATGCTTTTCATTCAGTGCTATATTGTGCATCTTTACCATGCTAACAGCATGGATGGATGGATGGATGGATGGATGGATGGATGGATGGATGGATGGATGGATGGATGGATGGATGGATGGATGGATAGAGGGACAGACGGACAGACAGGCAGGCAGACGTTTCTACTCACTGTGTTTATGTTGTATCCCTCGTAAAAATGGAAGCGGCCCTTCATGCACACACACTCATGGCCGTGTAGCTTCCCAAAGACAAGGCTACCCTCATGACCTGGAACTGCATGGCACATACGGTATATAAGAAGCTTCAGGCATGCATGGAAACACGTGACTGTCTGAACGCTTGTCATACTGTATATTCTAGATGGAATTCCGTCAGTGACAACTTACCGGTGCTAGTGGGGAAACGGGGGATGTCTTTATAAGGAAAGACAGTTTTGTTCTCCAGCAGATCAGCCAGGCCACCCAGGCCTGAGCCACAGATAATGGCCACTTTGGGGCGGTGCTTTGTGTGGTTTAGCAGCCAGTCTGCTGTCTCCTTGTACTCTTCATAACTGTAACTCAGAATATATGAATCATTTTTATTACTGTCATGCTTATCTGAGTTGATAATCAGCTTTCGTAACTCCCTTGTTTTTTGATGTTTGATAATTATCTAGATAACCATGATCATCAAGGAACAAATGTCACGAATACTACAGTAGCCAAAATCTGACTTTAACACCTAAAAAGACATCACTGTGTAGCAGACAGGAGAATACACATAAAAATATAAACAGAAAAATCTATAGCACAATAGATGCCTAGGAAATATGTGAAAGACACAAAAAACGTACACTATAGTCCTACAGTGAAATTTAATTACAAGATGTCCTTGCCCTAATCAATCAAGTCTATTATCAGCTGAAAAACTACCAAAGGCACTGGAGACTGTCTGAAAGTCAGTACTATACAGTAATTTGTTATCTAAACTCTATGAGTTTTACTTTCACTTTAACTGCACCAAACAAGTTAATATTGAGAGGCTGGTCAGCTGGAATTGACTGTACAACATATTTAAAAGTGTGGAACAAGCTGTAATTCTGATTATAAATCTGGTAACATGCCCTTGTGCTTGATGGTGTAAACCTCTCTGCCTCCAGCTTTGTTAATAAAACACAACGAGCCTTCAGGTTGCAAGCCTTCACTAGACCAATCTGCAGCAGGACTGAGCCTGGTGATGACAAGCCCCTTTTGGAGGAGCTGCCTATAGGCTGGCTGCTACATCAGAACAGAACAGTTTCTACAACCCTCACAGGTTCTACAACCCTCACAGGTTCTACAACCCTCACAGGTTCTACAACCCTCAAGCATCCTTATAAAGTGCTACTGCTGTTACCCTGGAGCCAAGTGGGACACAACTTGTGCAGAAGACAAAAACATTTCTTTAAATAGAAATTATAATTTCCACATTGTTTAGATTATGTTGTGCTCACTGTTTAGTCTCATGCTGTATGTTCTGCAGACCTGTGACACTCTAAACATACTATAGCTGAGTATTCTTAGCAATTAGCAGTTGGCACACATCTGCCTGCTTCCGGTGATGAGAGAAAGCAGACACCATGAAGTGACAGCAATTCTAATACCCCTTAGTCTGAGTCTGCTCACAGTCACCAGCGAGTTTGGCAAGTCTGAACTGTTGCTAAGTCCAAACTACACTGGCATGTTAAGTGGGTATTCAAAGCTGTTTGTTCTGAGGGAAATGCACATATAGTGCATCCAGTGACACCTATAAACTACAAAGTTACACAAAAGCAAAAAGCGTGAGAAAAAATCTCTCATATGTTAAAATCCCCCAAATAAAGCATTGTATTGTCATAGCTTCCAACCTGTTCTCAAAAAGCACAGCTCATATCAAAATACTGACTTCATGACTTCACTGATTGTTGATTGTTTGTTCCTATGTTGAGTATTTTATTTTCTTGGTTTCACTAAGAACATGTCACTTGCAGACGTGCAATGGCAAAAAGCCCAACACTCACACAGGCATCTGCTATTCTGTTTGTAAGTGATTTGTGATCAACTGGATTTGTGCCAAACCCAACTGAACAATGAATGACAGCAATTCACTTTAGTTAACCTTTAAATGAGTGAATTATAAACTCAGGACATGAAACATAAAGAAATTAACAGTGATGTGCAACACATTTAATGCCCATCCACACAACACGTGATTTCTTATCTTACAGAAACGACGTGCATGGTGTTTTATGTGTGTGTAAAGCAGAAAGATGGTGTGAATGAATTTTGAAAGTTCATTCTTTTATGATAGAAAGACACTTACTATGATGTGTAAATCTTTCTAGGCCTTGTTCTTAAAAATGTGGTGTATAGTTACAGTACAGTAGTTTCAATGTACTGTATAAGTACCTGCGTCTGAGATCCTCTTTGGCAGTTCCATGTTTCACTTTCAGTCTGGGTGTTTCTACCACACACAGTGCATGAGCAGCCCTTTAAAGAATGCCTGAACTATATGACTTCCCCGTGATCTTTCCTCTTGATGTTTGGTGACACAGCCGGAGCTTAACTCAAATACTGTATATTAGAACAGATCCATCATGGAGTTTCTGTTCCAAGTTTTTTTTTTTCTTAGTGTACGTGTACTGAATTATTTCTATTATATAGAAATCATAAGTCATTAAAATGGTTTAAATGAAAGACAGTTTGACATTAAAGACCATGTCTGCAAGAACTAGTGTCTCTTATTTACATGTATCTCTTAAACCGACCCAGTGAGCCAAGTGTTATAGCTTCAGATGCCTTCAAAAATACAGTATATTAGCATGAGTCTGCTCATCTAGAAGTACTGTAAGTAATAACACATAAATGCATAATAACTACTCATTAGGTTGTTGAAGCACTATAGCTTCTTAGCCTGCTAATACGTTTAGCTACTATCACAGCTATATGGAACAAAATCCTTTATCCTCACTAACACGGAGCTGTCCGTGGTGCTTTGTTTACAGGCTGGCTGGGAAACCAGTCTGACCGGTCTGAACTGTTGCTGAGCCCCACTGAGCTCAGCAGGGAGGAACTACTGTACACGGCTGGCCTGTGGTATGTCACCTGGAACTGAATAGTAGTAGAGAGAGAGGGATGGATCCTGGTACATGTCCTTCATATGTCACTGAAATCCCCAAAATAACCCGACTGTGCTGCTTTGGCTCTCTAAGGTGTTCTAACAAAGCGCAACCACAAACTTCTATTGAGTCGCTGCGTTTTTTATTATACATGAACCAAAATAGCGCCTAAATAAACTACATTGAATCAGCAACGGATTTATCGCTCTTACCTACAAGACCGGGAGGATGTCGCTTCCATATTTGTTAAAAAGCGGCACAGATGAGATGGAAATGAGCCGCTTGCGTCGTTTTTGACAGGCGCTGATCGTATTCAGCTCTTCGTCGTTAAAGCTGCTGGCGATTCCGTGGCGACGGACGCAGCGGCGCAGGTCGCGGTGCGCGCTGACGCCACTGCGTATCGGGCGAGAAGGCGTGGCCGAGCCGCGCTGCCGCTACTTCTGAAGGAGATTAAATCCGATTTTCTACAACGGTGGGCAACCCAGTGATGCGTTCACCATGAGAGACAGGCTGGGAACAGAGGGAGGAACAATGCACGGGCTACGAGGGCACAAGGAGAGAGAGAAAGAGTGAGAGAGAGAACCTAAACACACAAACATTACATAATGTCATTCAGTTTAATTCATTTGTGTCCCTACACTTAAACATTGTCAGATGGGAGCATATAAGACCAATGATACTAATAAAGGATTTGGTTTATTAATCCCTGTAGCCTACTCAAAAGATGTGTCATGATTAGTCAGTCAAATGGGATAAATAAGTGAGCTGCAGATCACATAGAAATTCTTGTGCTGTCATCAAGCCCACTAGGCTTTTAAATCTCTTTTGTAGCCTCACTTGCCCTTATGATGACCCCCTCATACACACACACATTGGTTGGTGTGAGAAAAAGCTGGAATGGGACATGCACATGAGACACATTGTATAAGGGACGTGTCTATTGTTTATACTACAGTCTGTAGCATACAAACTAATATGTTTTCAGCTGCATAGCAAACCACATAACAGAATGATTACTGAAGCGAGTATCTAAGTAAATCCACTGCCTGTGGCTACAGAATTTATGAGTAAAAAAAAATCTGGTCATTATTATTTTTAGGACTTATTTGATGCTTTTAGATTGAAAATTTCCTAATAAAATAAGATCATTTGGTAAGATATAATATTCTTTACTGATTTAACAACATTGTTGAAGTGTTAGTTTAATTTAATTTTACTAACAGTTTAAGGTAGTTACTGTTTGTCAATTTGCATTAGACCCGTTACATCTGAGTGGACGTTTTATTTACTGTAATGGAGGATCTTAAACTAAAATGTATTGGAGTGTTTTCAGTTGGAAATCGTTGGGTCGAGCAGACTTGCTTGAGGCAGTTTAATCCCAGAAATCATTTTGGAAAGCGCGAAGGTAGGAAGCCAATCAGAGAACACCTTGCTTGGAGGCGCCGGCTCCGTTGCCCCAGCAACGAATGACAACAAAGTTGGGCTCGGCGTGGCTATGGAAACTGCAAATCTACGGTTTATTCCTCTACGACCTGGTAAGACTTTTCGTATGTAGCGACAGTACAACAATAGTTTTACACCAAACACGATGTTGAATGCAATTAAATAACCTAGAAAACGCATTTTATTGGCGGACTAGCTAAACTAAAATATATCTGAACACAGCCTGGAAAGGTGGATTGCACACATTTGCTACTGTAGCTTCAGAGCTCAGTGTCACTTCTTTCTCTTCTCTTCTCTTCTACAGGTGTGTTTGCAACAAAATGTTCACGCTTAACAACCTCAAACTTGTTCAGGAGGACAAGCCAAGAAGGGTGAGAAATCATGTTTTTAGCCATACTCTGTTACACTGTGGTAACTTAGAAGTGAGTACACTAGGTGTTCAAACTGGTAGTTTAATAAATTAACAGGTGAACAATTTTGTGTGACTTTATGGTAAACGTCTTCTGGTCAGTAAACTGACTTCTGGTCAGTTTAGGGAATAAACTAAACTGACCAGTAATTGCTCACAGCAAACCAAAACAAATATTTGTGTCACTGCAACTTTTTGTGTTCAGAATCACATCCACATGGGTTTTAGCGGAGTCCATGATCCAATAATCACAGGCTCATTTGCTTTTTACTGGCATCCTTCAGTTAATGTACAAAACTGTACTTAAGTGACAAAGCCCAAATGATAAATAGTCTTTACTCACAACCCTTTTGTCTCTGGAAGTTCAAGGCTGCTGGAGAGTTGATCAGAGAGGGTCAAAGATGTGTAGATGGTTGGTTGAGAGTTTCGTTCCAAAATGATCTTGGCTCTGAATTTTCTCCACAATGACGAGTGTCCCTCTGCCCAGTTGTCCCAGGGACACCATGGTTCTCACTCGCCCACTGTGTCACTAGGTCTTCCCCCTCTCTCAGCCTTCCTTCCTTTCACATCCTCATCATTTTCTTCATCCATTGTCACAATATCATAAAACCGATCAGCCATTTTATCCTCAGGAACCTGAATTTGCCTTTCTTACCCATAACTTCTTAGCCTCCTCTGATGGATGTTGGCTGTTCAGCATTCTCCAGGTGTCACACAAGTAACCTTTGGTCACCTCTCCTGGATTTTGTGGATGAGTTGTCATAAATATACTCTCCAATTCTTTATTAATTAAAGAAATAATAATAGAGAGAAATTAAAACTTAGAACAGCATCACTGCTATGCTGATTCACACTTTTTAAGCGGAAGTGTTACAGGATAACAAACAGTGTAAAATCATCCTGATGCACATGTTACTGTACTGTATAAATGCAATACAATGGTCATAATATTTTAAATTGATAGTTTCCGTTTATTGTGCTTATTAAAATTTCCCCATTACTTTATTGGTTGATGTATTCTAACTGTGGTTAAAGCAGGGCAGTAGACATCAGTGCAGTTACATACAGTACAAGACTGAGCTACGGTGTTTTTTCAGGTGAATCCGTCCGCTTACATCCAGGAGATGTTACAATCTACAGAGGAGCGACTAGCTAACACCAACGAGATATACCGGCCCCACATTGTGGAGCTGCTTGATATGAGGCAGTCAACAAATCACAAAGTAAGTCCCTGCCATTGTTGTGTTACATCTGTGGCTTTAATCATTACTTGTGCTTTCACCATACCAAAGATGAAACTAAAGTTGTATGAGACAGTATTGCCAAAAAATGTGAACGACAGCAGGTAAGTGGAGGGAACCAGTTAAACGTGTCAGGTTTGAATAGGAGCTTGGAGCAAATACCAAAGGAAACACCTTTAATGAAGAGTGACACCGACAAAAGATACAGTAAAGGTTGAACAAGAATTTGCTGTTACAGCTGTCTTCAAAATGTGTGTTTTTCTACCTTACATTTTCTGAGAACGAAACCTTGGGGAGTTCACTCTAACTTCTGAGTGTCTAAAAATACATTGCAGTTGACATTGCAGTTTGACAAGCTTTCTTCTCACTACAAAAGACTTGTACTGTAGAGGGCTATGTAAAAAGTGTATAAAATATTTATAAGCCTTTATAAATTCCAGCTAATGTTACATTTACTGTACAGTGCAGTCTATGAATACACATATCGTTGAACTTACCATTCTTATGGGAACTTACAGTATGTGTGTCTTCAGTTGTCCACAGTGGATTTGGACCAAGCACTTTTCCAGCCCTATCCTTCTGAGCTGGTCTTCCAGAACTTCACTCCTTCACAGACCTACAAGTTACCTCTGTGTCTTTTCAACAATGACAAGGTATGATAAATGTTCACACAAACTTTGCTGCTGGGCTGTGGTTTAAGTCCACATCCAGCTGTGAATGGATCAATACGCAGTTTAAACACTTTGACTTTAGCAGCAGAAGTAGTGTTACTTACAGTAGATCCAGCAGACCACACGTCACAGCATGTGTGTTGAGTGAAAGTTGTGAAGGATGATTGGATAAGGTCATGCGATAGAGAAGAAGATTTAGCACAAGAAACAAACAACTAATGATCAATTTCTTCAGTGCGTGTTTGTGTTTGTTGCTTTATGGGTCTGTAGTTTTAAACAATTTGTGTGTTGTCAAGGTTTCACGGAATGTGAAGGTGGAGCTGCAGGATTCAGAATATTTTCATGTGGTTGGTTCAGAGAACGCACACAGCAAGGTCGCACCAGGACTGTATGCTGCTTTCACTGTTATTTTCACCCCACTGGACAGCAAGGTACTGGACACAATGTTTGTTTGTTAACCCCGTCCTGTCAGCTCAGCGTATATGGAATGCTGAAGGCCTTGTTTTGTGTGACACAGTTCTTATTCCATATAAAAAATATACAGCAATTTATTCAGAAAGCACAAAGAAATCAGATTACTTTTTACTGTATGAGCAGACATGTACTGTAGGGAGGAGCAGAGGACATTCATTCAAATCTCCTTTTCAAGAGCGGTGCCATACTTGCGGGGCTATAGATTAAAATGTTTTTCATTGAAGTCTCTCTACAACCCTCCTCATGGTCATTAACAGTAAGTATTTTGATTGTTTGAACGCCTTTATTCATTTTTCCTGTTTAGGATTACCACCACAGCCTGGTTTGTGTGACAGAAAGGGAGCGTTTTGTGGTCCCAGTACGTGCCATTGGGCCACGTGCCCTTCTCGACTTCCGAGATGAGTTCAATTTACCTCTTTGTGTCGTAAAAGCTTCCACAGAGAGGACTCACCTAGTCCGCAACATAGGAAACAGCAAGGCCAGGTTCAAGCTACACACTGACAAGTGAGACCTGTTTCATCATTTTTGAGAGTATTGTTATTGGATGATTGTTATTATATGTATTTTTGTTAAGCATTTACAGTACATTTTTTCTGACATTAACTTCAGAAATTTGTTGCTTCTCTGCTTCTTCCAGGCCTTTTTCAGTAACACCCTCCTCTGGGACTCTTGACGTAGGAGAGAGCCTGCAGGTGACAGTAGAGTTTCACCCAATGACAATTGGCGACCACAGCCAAGACATGCTGCTTCACTACCACACTGGTAAGGATGAAACTCTCTAAACCTCTAAATAACAAACACAACTATGAAACAAAGACAAAAAACACACTTTAAAAGAAATAATGACTACAGCTTCTGTTGAGCAGTATCAAGTATACTTTGGCACACATTTATGTCCCACAGCTATAGTTAAATATTCATAGGTGTCCTAATGAGCATATTCATATTTTTTCTTAATAAGACTGGCCTTGTTGCAGTTGCATCGATTGTGTAACTTTTCCAACTAAGCATTTTCTGTAAACTTACAGTCATTCTAGTTTAACCCTTACCAGTGAATGCAGCAGATGATCAGATGATGATAGGGGGCTTTGGAGTTTTTGTTGCTGCTCTACAGTATGTGTATATTTGCTTGTACAGTAGCTGACAACTCAAAGGCATTTCACAATGATAGTAATTACACATAACCCTTGAATCTTGTGTTACAACATTGAACTTTAATATTGGGCAGACTGGCTTTACCGTATCTTTACAAATAGGTGGTTAGACCTTAATTATTTAGGTATTAAAGCAAGCAAAAGCAAAAACAACTTAAATGTACTGTATTGCAGTTATTACTAGTAGTTATCATTATATGGAAATTAATACCCTGAATTGTCTTAAGCCAGTGGAGTATCGAACACTTTCAGTCATCAAGCATTTTATAAATGCTTGATGACTGAAAGTGTTCGATATGTTTTCCTAAAATCGCTTGTTACAACTGCACATCACATTTAAACCCAGTGGTTACTCGTCTCAGTAGCTTTTACAATTAGGCAAACCCCTTAAACATCAAAGATGAAAGCTTATGGCTTGTGTACATACACTAGGGTATCAATTAGGTAAAAGGAGAAGGCGGCTTTACCGAACACACTAGGCTGTTTAACTGGGGCTTTACTTCAGCTCCCCCTTGTTCTATATGTCTAAGAAAAACAGAGGCCTTTTCATGATACCATCGATTTAAAAACAGAAGGTTTCAAAGTAGTTTCATCAGAATCTCTAATTCTGTTCTACTGTCTTTTTAAAAAAAAAATACTGTATACAGTATCAACTGCAGACTAACCTGGCCAGGTTGAAAAAGGCTCCTACTATTGGTCTGTGCAGGCGTGGTTCTTCACGCAGAACTGCATGTTCTGTAAAAGAAGAGGATATATTTGAGTCTTTACCATAAACGAGCAGAGCGACTGTATGTCAACAGATGTCTGCCTAAGGAGTGTCAACATTTGTCACGTCCAGCAGCATTAAGCTTTAATAGAAAGAGAGCCAGTCCAGGTCCAGAACACTACTTACAGCCCATCAAGAGACTGTCATTTTTAATTTAGCACCTTTTTCTGTCTCCTTCCTGCTCATGTATGTTTTAGGTCATCATGCCACTGGAGGCTTTACTCTGCTGACAGGCCGCTGAACGCTTTAGCATAATCTGCTGTGTACATGTGCCTGTGTTGTGTTCTGATTTGCATGTACAGTACATCAAGTGGGTGCATAGTACATCATCCTTTCCAGCTGCCAGTTAACACCAAGTGAATCTTTGAAAAATAATAGTCTGCACAGCTCATTCCTTTTCCATCACTGTATGATAGACTTAAAAGTCCAGCCATCCTTCACTCTTGCTGATTTAAATGAGGAGATGGGCCACTCTGATGGAGTTAGGTAAGAGAGGACACAGCACAGCAGCTTTTTAGAAAAGCAGCAGACACACAGCATGTGGCTGCAAAAAACAACGCATAACCTTGAGATGCAAGTACGAGTATGTGCGTTCCGACACCCTTCTACACACATACTGCAAAGCTGTAATCAAAGATAGCTGAGGGGGTTGTGGAGTTCTCTCACTGTGAACATAAAGAAATTATGGGAAGAGAAAGCCAGTGTTGGGAAGACGGCTTGGTGGACAGCAATGATGAAAGCTTTGCAATAAGCTGCAGCTCTCCCTGCCTGTCAGCTGCTGTCATAGCATCCTGATGTCTAGAGATAATTGCTTTTCTCTCTGCATTCTCCAATTTTTCTTTCTCTCTTTCTCATTTCCTCCTATCAATCATGTTTGGCTGTGTTCTCCTTTCGTTCTTCCTTCTCCTTCATTTGTCGACGTCCCACTGCTGCACTGTCTTTCTTTTTAGCAGGACTGGCTTTTCTGTGGAACTGTGCCTCTTGCTTTATTGTATTTGCGCATATGCCTATATATTCAAGTATATTCATGTCTACCCGATGGGAATCTTAGTGATTATTGGTTAATTGCTATAAGCAAACAGTCCTCTAAATCTGGCGATATTACAGTTTGTATTGGTTGCTTTGATGCAGCCGTCCAGTAAAACAACACATTCCCTTAACAGTTCACACACAGGTCAAAACACTGGAAATATGCAGCAAAAGCTCATTTTGCCTTCAAACAATACAACTTGCAACCAAGTACATGAACACGACCAATCAGTCATAACACAGTGGACAGCAAAATGCGAACTACTGATCTCAGTTTGAATCAGTGCTTCATTGATCGTTATTGGAGCCTATTTGTTGTATATGTCAAATTTAACTTTTATGCAAAGAATTGGATCCAGATGAAGAAATGCTTCGATTTATGGAATCCATGACATTCATTTTTCAAACTGTGGCAGAAAACTGAAATATTGTAAATATTACAGAAAATACACTAAACAGACCTTTAGCCCTTTTTCAAGATTTTTGTGGTGGAGTGTCAAACAGCTGTGATGGTGAGTTCACTCGTCTTACTGGTTTCTAATAGTTAGGAACAGATCTCTTTGGTCACCAATGCTAAAACAACGGAATTTGAACTGTTGGATGTCAGTGTTAACTGTTTTGCAAAAGGGAGGAGAAAATGTGTCAATTCAATGAGAACAGGTTTACACATTTGCTACATGTGTCTAATGCTCTGCTGGAATAGTGATGATGAAAATAAGTGGAACCTAGTTATGGAAAACAGGTCAAAGCGACTGATAAAAGTAAACATAATAGTTATGGCTTGTTTGTAATTTCCTTCCACTAGAACTGGAGTCAGTTTGTTGTCAGTGCATCCTAAAGCCAAATAAAGACACATTTCGCTGCTATGGAGGTTTTTCACACTACTTAGATATTAGGTTCCCCTGGTCCCAGTTAATCACGTGTACTCACTTGTGTTAAAGCCCAAGCAGAGATGGATTAAGAGCTCTTCTATCCAGTCTGCATTACGCAGCATTTGGAACCCTAATGGGAAAGCTTGTCTTATAAAAGATCAACACATTTGCTTATCACACTGGAAGATAAACCTTTTGGTTTTGGATGAATGAAAAAAGGGTCTTTCTATTTTTGTTTGTTGGAGCACTGAATTGCTTTTTATGAATGCACCTTCTGCTTATTTTTGATGATGTGCAGTTCTTTTGAAGTAAGCGTGGGTATTGATTCACTTGTCTGATGTTGTTGACCTGATCTCTTGTGGAAACCTATCTTTATTCTTAATTGGACTGCCCTCATTAAGGAAAGGCTGAATAAATAAAACAGCTATAGACTGGATGTGTAACTGAACTTGATTTGCAAATGATTTGGAGTTTAAAGATGATAAAAAGGTTCCAGTTTGTTTTGTTTCTTTTGCGCTAGAACAGCTTTTTAAAGCTAAGAAGTGGTAGTCATATTAGAATGTGTAAACTTTCTGTATTTAAATGGCTGCAAGACTTACTATTCATACATGGATTAATTATTGGTCCAGCCAGATATATTCTATTTGAGTTTTCCTTTGTTTCTCTGAGCCATACACAGGTATTAAAAAACAGCTTCGGATGGTTTCCATCCAATTCACATGATAACATTAACCCATTAATGGCGTCTGACTTACTGTGCAAGGTAACAGATTTGTTTGTGTTTTGTTCCTGTTACTGTCCTTACTGTGTTGTCATTCGTCACCCTGGAAGCCAGTCAGTGATACTCTGAGCTATGCTCACAGAATATACAGTATGTGTGTGTATGTGAGAAAGTATTACTTGCACTGGGGTTTGAAATCAGCTCACTCATGGGGACAAGATGTTGTTCAGGGGATGTGTGTCATTATATTCATCCTTTTCATAATAAAGTGTCTTTGGGCACAATATTAAACTAAAAAAAAATTAATCTGTGTAAGATTTTAAGTTACACAACTTTTTTAACGTACAGAACTTTAATTGTTAAAGTTCATCCATGTATCCATACATTATCTATACCACTTTTTCCCCAAAAGACATGACTGACACCACAGCAGCTTTGCTTGGCATCATCTACAGTGTTTTGCATCAAAGACAATGTTTCAATTTATTTCAGCATTCCCATATTCACAACAGCAGGCGTGCACGGCTGCAGCATTGTTTCAGTTCACAAAATGTTTGTAGTCAAACCTGTGAGTTTATATTCCTCGGACAAAAACCCACAGAGCACATATCCAAACTTCAAAAACGGTGCTTTGTTAAATAAATATGCACATCAGAACAGTTGTACCTAAACCAAAGAACGACATGGGGAAACATGTCTGATTTACAAAAAATCCATGGCAAGTGTCTATGATTGTTTTGGCTAAAGACAAGCTTTGAAACAGTCACAGTAAAATGGAATACCCACTAGACCCTTAGTCCATGTGAATGTGTTCCACCTCACTTTTGTTTTTATCTGTTTGGTAATTTTGCTAAAGTCCAGGTGTGTGTGTGTGTGTGTGTGCGTGCGTGCGTGCGTGCGTGCGTGCATGTGCACGCGGGCACATGCATGCGTGCATGCGGGCACATGCATGCGTGCGGGTGCGTGTGCGTATGCTTATGTTGGACTTATATTTAAATTTGTTAAGATCGGCAGGAAGAGTATTGTAAATAATCTCAGGATAAGCAGTGTTTTTCTACAGCTTTAAAGCTCTTCTCCTTCCGATTTGAATGTAAACAAACATTCACTTAATTTCCATGATACCTTGTTCTTGTTGGCTTTATACAAAACATGGTTTTGCATCTTATTTTTATTGCTTGTTATTATTGCACTACCCTCAGGGTTGTAAGTGTGCACACTGTGATGGTGGCCTTTTTAATACCATAGAGACTCATTAAATGTCCTATTGGATTAAGCATTAAGGACATTTTCTCCTGAGACTCGAGGTTTGAAGGTTTACTGCATTGAACCACTCTTTTGTACTGTGTTGTGCAGAGAAATCACTTGTCATAATTTAAAGCCTTCATATTATTTTAGCCTATGTATTTTGCATAGCTGCAACTCAAAAAGTCTTTGGCAGCATAATAAAGTAAGTTGCTTTGGATGCCAGCTTTCCAGGATATTTTGAGAGCCATTTTAATCTCTCTATGATGCTCTATTTGATCCAGATCCAGTCTTTTAAAGCTAGACTCTGCAGTGTGTCCTTGACTCCATAATGGCTTTTTTCCTCTGTTTCCTGTCATATTAGGCGTAAGCATCGCTGGGAGCAGCAATAGCTGTTCAGTGAGGGGATAGGATTATTTAGTTCTATGCTGCTACAGTATACTGTATGCTGCTGAATGCCATATCTGTCAAAATATTTAAATAATTTAATATCTGTTTCTCTTCATCACTCACTTTGTTACATGGCCAATGGTAGGAGCAATTAGCAGCACATAATCAAAAGTTCTAGACCGCAGTGTTTTGTCCGTACAGTATACACATTGTTTTTGCATATCTTCTGCTCAGGTGAAGATGTGTACATCAGCTTGTATGGGGTTTGCGAGGAACTGAACATCTATCTTGATCCTGACTCTGTGCTACTGAAGAACACCTACATCTCTCTAGCCAACGTTCACACGGTGTCTATCGCCAACACCAGTGAAATCCCTCTTCGTTATCATTGGTCGGCATGGTCCAGTCGAAAAGACTTGCAGGGCTTGAGGTACATGCACACAAAACAATACACTAACTTAGAGAATTAAAATGTGACGGGAATTAGATAATGATGATGTTCAAGTAGTTAGTTTGGTCTTGGCCCCCTCCTCCTCTCATGTAGCAAGAATTAACTGCTGTGTTTATATTTCACCAACACATTTGTAGCCAAAAATACCCCAGGATTCCTTTGTTTTTAACAGCTTGTCTTTGTTGATCTCTCGGCCTCTTTTTGTCCCCAAACCTCTCTAGGGAAAGCTCAGGGCTTCAGCACAAGGAAGAGAAGGAACATTCGCAAGTGCTGTCCAGAGCCATGCAGGAGCAAACAGGCCAGGACCACCTACTGTCCCTTTCAGATAGCTGCATAATGGTGGAACCAGCGGTGGGTTTGTGTGTTTAGCTTGGCTCAGTAGCTATTAGGATTAGGAATGTGCTCTAAAAATCTGCACTGTGTTTGCAGAAATAGATCAGATGAGGATGTGTTTGTTCTGTCACAGTGAGCTAACATTCTACTCTCTGTACAAAAATCCAATCTGACTCCTCAGTGACAACAGGGCCTGAGGACCTTTAGGTAGCTTGACCTAATCTGACACCACCAAGCTCCTTTTTCTGCCGGTGTCTCCTCGGCTCAGCTTAGCTACCTCAGGTTCCCTGGACAGTGGGGGAAAAAGGACACAGATGAAAGGCATAGAGGGCAGGGGGGATAAGAAGGGGAGGGAAGGACATAGAGTAAACAATCTGTTGGCAAGTCACCACAACAACAACTTTAAAAGGGCATTTAGCAAAAATGGTCAGCAGTCAACACAAGAATACAACAACTGGAGTGTGATTTCTACATTGTATTCTATGCTGAAACACAAAGACTGAATAGAAAAAATAAACTGAATTAACAATGCTATAACCTATTGTCAAATGTGTTATTAGAACTTTCATCCAATAACCTTCACATGTGGTCCAAGCATCCATTGAGGCTGCCAGCAGCTTCATCTTCAAATGATCAGCTAGCTTATTTGCTTCATATGTTTTGATTGAAATCCTCTTCTTTTTTATGGCTCAGGAGGGAGAAATATGGCCCAAAATTACAACACATTTCAAGATTGTTTTTAAACCTGAGGAGGCCAAGGTGTACCAACAAACTATATATTGTGATGTCACAGGTAGGCTATACTGTGAGTGAGAGTGTTTTCAAAGTTGTCTTTCAATATAGAGTTGGAAAAGTGCAAATGGGATTTGAAATTAAATTATGACAATCTATGTATGCGTATATGCTTTTTTATTTGTTAAACCAAACCCTTTGGTTTGTTGGTCTTACACACTTCGGAATTGATTTTTATACCAGCCTCAAGCAGGCCTCTTACTCGCACTTTGAATCAATATCTTTGGCTTTCTCATAAAGATCCTTCTTCCCTCAGTGGGTGGTGCTTCAATGCAGACAAAGAGCAAGCCCTTCCTGTCTGTTTACTTATTGTCAGAGGACAACTGCTCTTCTCCTCTTTGCCTCTTTAATGTTCACTCCCCCTGTATTGTGCAGCAGCTGCAGTAAAACTAGGTTGAAAGACCACAAAATAAACCCCCAAAATCAGCCTAAATAACCACTAGAGGACTCATACTGTAGCTACTGTACTTCATCTCATTTCCACATTGGACAATTCAATTCAGTCATGAGGACCTATACTAACTTCATCCCAGTGGCAGTAAAAGGTTGTTGGCAAATTTGCATCTGTGTCTTCTGAGCCGGAGGCCAGATTTACATTCATTTCCATGTTTTCTAAGGCAGGTGATGACCTGACCACCACAGGCCAATAACAGCCAAACTGGAGGCTACTGATCTCTGATTCTTCTTAGTAAGCTTCATAAGCTTACTGAGCAAAACAAGATAGAGCTCCTGTGCTGTTTGATGAGTTCAGGGAGGGAAGAACTAGTACTGTATACGTTTAGAAAGCATTTATACTTTATGTACTGTATAAAACAGTGTTTCCACATACCCATAAGATCAGTGTATATGTTCACATTTGTTTAATACTGAGAGACACATTAGTCTCCTTGGTAACAATTCTGTTGTTGCACTTTCTACGTTATGTTCCTGGTTCCCCCTATTTCTTTCTCCCTGTTTCTTCATCTTTCTCAATGTATCTCCATGTGTGCACATAGGCCGTGAATTTCCACTACCCCTTACAATCAAGGGTGAGGGCATGGGACCTAAGCTCAAGCTCAAATACAACCTTATGGATATGAAAAATGTCTTCATCGGTGACAAATACAGTTTTGAGGTAAGTAATCTTAGGGGAGTGGACAATTTATGTCTAATGTAGAAATGTGCAGGTACATGTACATTACAATGATGTGCTAAAATGTGTATCTTATGGTAGTAAGCATTTAAGCTAGACATGTTTCAGAAGTTATTAACAAAATATTATTATAAAATCACAGTAAATGGTAACGTAATGACCATGTCTATGAGGAATGGTCAAAACCCTGATGGAACATAAACACCAGCAGCTTCAGTAATTACAACAGAAACACACAAAATGACATGTCTTGTGGGTGTTCAATAAATGGAGCTTTCTTTTTCGTCTAGGTGCCGGTGTCCAACTTAGGGTTGATTGATGCTTCTTTCAGGCTGTCAAGTCCTGACACCACTTTCGGTGGCTGTTTCTCCTTCAGTCCAGAGGAAGGTGTTGTTCCCTCTGGGGCCTGCCAGACTGTGGAAGTCACCTTCCACAGTCGCATCCTGGGAACTTTTTCTGAGGACTTGCTGCTAACTGTCACAGGACAGCCTCAGCCACTTACTCTGACCTTCAGGTGAAGTTTGGTAACCTAGACCTTAATGGAACATTGAAATTTAACCAACCATACAAGTTAAAAAGGGTGGTGCTACTAATAAAACTACACTTTCACACACACTTACTAAAGTATAATTTAGCTCATGCATGAATTATGTTCCTTATAGCTCATGTCTTCTCTTTCAGGGGACGTGTCATTGGTCCCACATTCCATTTCAATGTTTCAGAACTCAATTTTGGAGATGTAGCCTTTGGTGGGTTTATTAATTTTTAAGTTTCATGAGATATATATTATATGTACTGTATTATCTCCAACCCATTAGGTTTCAGAGTGCTCTTCCTACTGTACATGTGGCTGATTTTTATTGCCTTATTTCATTTACTTCAATTTCTCTGTCTCTCTCTAAAGGTTTCCCACAAACATTAGTTTGTACACTCTTCAACACCTCATTTGTGCCTATGACATTTGCCCTGCGCATTCTGGGAGATGGTTCAGGGCCTCCCAGCATTACCAGTAGCAAACAGGTATCAGAAAGGTCCAGGAACAGCTGGCGAGGCAGCGCTGCTAATGGCCTTCACATTAAGCCCGTGGAGTTTACTGTCAACCCTGCTGTGGGCTCTGTGCGCGCCATGTCAGATATCAACATTATGGTAAGTCATGCCATTGTCATTGATTCAATTAATTAATTCAATTTTGTCGGTTAGAAGCATGCTACAATTCTTTGTGAAGATACACTGAAACTATGATGAAACAGTACCACCAACACATTCAATTAATTAGCATAATTATTGTTATTCAGTTATATGTTTTTTTTTCTACTTTACTGTGCATATGTAATGCAGCAGTTTAGAATAGTATTATTAACCAGTAAATAACATTCACATTATGAAACACTTATGTTTTGTACAGGTAACACTGTGCTCCAACACGGTCAAGCAATACAGACTGACACTAGTGGTGGATGTTGACGGTGTTGGGAAGGAAATCCTGTCTCTGCCTGTCAGAGCCAGGTCAGACTCTCTCTCACACACACACACACACACACACACACACACACACACACACACACACACACACACACACACACACACACACACACACACACACACACTCTTGTACTTCCACGCAAGTGACGTCCTCCATTGACATAATGCCCTCCCTAGCCCCTCACCCTAACCCTAACCATCACAACTAAATACAGATGTCCAACCTTTGCTCTAATCTGAACCAAAACTCAATTCTAACCGCAGCCCTAAAATCACATCTTAACCCTCAAACAGGATGTCAAAATTTCTTCACTTTGGTAGGAAAATACGTTTTTTGGTTCTCACGTCATTGCAAGTACAAATACACACACACACACAGATTATGCAATTGCTTTCAGATACTTTGTTTAAGTTTGATTCTGCACCGAGGAAACACAGATTATAGGGTAAAACTTTTTGTATTTCTGATGAGGAATAAAATTGTCACACATCATAAAAAATAAATCACTGTTGATCTGTCTTTTGTATAATTTGCATGCAATCTTTCTTGAAATTATAACCTACATAGAAATTGTGTACATTCAATTTACCTTATTTATATCGCACCAATGCATAAGAAGTGTAATCTCAAGCACTTTACAAAATAAGTCTTAAAACTACTCAATTAGGAAAAACCAGAACTATTATAATATGTTGCAAACATCAGTGGTCCATTATGTCCCATACAGTACCACCTCTAGTTCTTTAGTAGACACCCAGTAAGATGGGTGTCTATGGCAGTAACTGTTCTTCTGGGTGCTGCTGATGCTTTGACAAGCTGTGAATATGGTCCATTGAACTCTCATACAGGTGTCAACAAATCAGTTTAGAATGTTTTAAATATTCAGAACCTTAATTTGCACAATAATACATCAGAATGTCACCTGCACCATTACGTAGAATAGAGCAATGGTAATCTGACTTCCTCAAGGCAATCACTGTCATCGTACATTTATGAATTGACACTGCAGTTTTGGCGTTATGAAATGAATTTAGCTTCAGACCTTTCCCTCTCCTTTCTCTTTTTCTTCCTGTCTCCATTTGACACTACCTGTGTGTTGACAGGTGTGTTGTCCCTGAGATTGTTGTGGAGACACCGGTGTTGGACTTTCAAAGGTGCTTCCTTGAATACCCTTATCATCAGCAAGTTCGACTGAGCAACCACAGCGATCTGCCTGTTTGCTACGGCATGCTTGACCAGGTTAAAATGTCAATATATATATATATATATCTGTACAAAAATTAAGTACATACTGTCTGGCAGGAAGGGGTACCCTGTATTCACTTAGCATTCAGTTGAAAGAGGACCAACTCTTTTGTAGATTTAGTGAATACTGTATATGCATATTAAAAGCAACACCCTAATGATCACAAGTCAGTATGCAGTACAGTGTCCAATTTATTATTTTTTTAAATTAATTATTAAGGAGCTGTTGGTCCTGAGGGTCTTTGTGACTAATGAGGATCAGTTCGGTGTGTACATCACATGCTGGATTTGTATGTCTGAATTAAAAGCATCATTTTTGTATGTCACACACAGCAATTTGAGGAGAATCCATCAGTGGTTTTTGGCAGTTTTTCACCCAGAGGTGTAATTTATCCTCACAGTACAGAGGAGCTTCCTGTATTCCTGCTGGCTAAGGTTGTAGGAATGCTGAATCACACTCTAAGCATTGCTGTGTTTGGCAGTATGCAGTCACCGCTGGTTAGTGTGTGTTTGCTTCTGAATTATATCACAGATGTTGCTGTATTGCTAATGTAAATGGAATCTTTGTGCACACTGTGTAAATTCACTCTCTAAACGATGCCTTTCTTATGGTTCTGTTCTAGGAGGTGGCCCTGTCATGTATTGGACAAGGTCCAGTAGTTTTAATCCAGAGCCCACAGCTAAACTTTGGTAAAATCCCTGTTCTGACCGACATTACAAGGACCCTGCTCTTGTCAAACCAGTCGCCCATTCCAGCCCACTTTACTGCTTGCATGGTAGAGTATCAACACTTCAAACCTCTGAATACAGATACTACAGTATTTAAATTGGATAAGGTAAATGTGCATGTCCACAAAATAAAATATAAAATGTATTAAGATTAAAGCAAAGTAATTTCACGCGACATTATCTAGTAAGAGTGTTCGAAACCCTTTAGTAATCTGTCCAGCAATCTCACCATTCTAAGTTACAGTACTTATAAACCTGTCCATGTTCCATTGCTTCTGTGAGAAATGTATTTAGAGTGTAATACAGTATTTAAGCTACATACCAGCTCAGTTAATAATAACATTATTAGCACTAATATATTCACTAATCACATCACAAATCACATCACACATTTATGAAAGAGTTACAAACAAGTCTAAATTATGGCTTATTTCTGCATGCTTCTGTCCGTCTGACGCAGTGAGATAGTCAGACCATCAACGGTTAAAGCAACAACGTTTTTGCGGTCAACGAAGCATAAATCCGGCCATCCAAAACAAAAAGAAAGGTTTAACAAAGCAGAGAGATGAATGGCCGACAATAATTCTCAAAAAATTTTAAAAGAAAGGTTTGGTCATTCAGGGAGCTTCCTTTGCAGTATAATGTTAGCGCTGCTTTGATAGCCGACACTGTACTGTATGTCAGGGGTGGCCAACCCTGGTCCTTCAGAGCCACTCTCCTGATTACCATGGCTAGATGTGTTCAGCAGCGGCTAACTGACACACCTGATCAAGGTAATCAGCAGAGAGAGTTGTAAAAGAAGCAGGACTGTGGCTCTCGAGGAGTGTTGACCACCCCTGCTTTACTGTATGTACTGTCTCGCAGCATGTACTCCACATGTGTCGAGCTCCGGTCCTCGAGGGTCGGTGTCCCTGTCGGTTTTCTAGCTTTCTCTGCTGATTACCTTGATCAGGTGTGTCAGTTGGCTTTTCCAGCTTGTCATTGACTAAACACACTTGGTCAAGGTAATCAGTAGGAGCTGAGGCAGGGAGAGGTGGAAAACCAGCAGGGCAGCGGCCCTCGTCGGCATAAGTTTGACACCCCTGATGTACACTACAGTATATGCAGCTAGACAGCCAGTGAACTGAATAAAACATATCCACACAAGGGATCGTTTCTTGCATTATATTACAAGTTTTAAAACATTAGCTGCTACCATTTCTCCTTCTCACTGCTGAAGCTAGTTTACAAATGGGGAAAATACATTTAAGCTATATGGCGAGAGCTGTAAGAGCGCTCACTTGAACGTATTTCCAAGATCCAAGTATGGAGCTCTCACCCTGACTGGTTTACAGAATCAATCTTTTAACACTTTTCCTCCTCATCTGAAAGGCGTCACACTCTAATTCAATAGCGTACGTTTTGCACTATTGGATGTAAAATTTGTGTAATTTTGACTGAATACAGATATGTTGTGTTCCATACAAATGATTAGTGCTGCAGCTAGATTTGAACTCACAACCTTGATATTACCAGCACCACACTCTAACTAACAGCACCAATATGCAGGTGCTCAGTAGTGGTCAGTACTATTTTTAAATTCTAAGGGGCCCATAACTGCTAGTGACGCTCCTGTCTCTCACTACAGCCTTGTTCTCCTGTTTGTCCACCACTATAATGTCGGGTTGGTTGGCCATTACCAGTTTGTCAGTCTGTATCTGAAAGTCCCACAGGATCTTTGGTCTGTCATTTTTAAATACCTTTGGAGGTGTGTCCCATTTAGACTTCGGGACTTCCAGCATGTACTCAACACAGATGGTCCTGTAAACTATACCGGCCACTTGGTTATGGCATTCCATGTATGCCCTGCCTGCTAGCATCTTGCATCCCGCTGTTATGTGCTGGATTGTTTCAAGGGCATCTTTGCACAGCCTGCACCTGAGGTCCTGCCTGGTGTGGAAAATCCCAGCCTCTATTGATCTGGTACTCAGAGCCTGCTCCTGTGCTGCTAGGATTAGTGCCTCCGTTCTGTCTTTCACCCCATCTTTGTCCAGCCACTGGTAGGATTTGTCGATATCAGACACTTCTTCTATCTGCCAGTGGTACATACCATGTAGGGGTTTGTCCTTCCATGAGGGCTCCTCCTCTTCCTTCCCCTCCTCCTCTGGTTTCTGCTGCCTGAGGTATTCACTAAGCACGTCATCAGTTGGGGCTGTCGTCCTAATGTATTCATGGAACTTAGTTGTTTCATCCTGGTAAGTGGCTTTGACGCTTACTAATCCTGTGCCTCCCTTCTTCCGCTTAGCGTACAGTCTCAGGGTGCTGGATTTGGGGTGAAACTCTCCATGCCTTGTAATGAGCTTCCATGTCCTCTTTTGGCCATCTTATGCGGGTGTGGGATTCCAAGGTATTTGTAGATGTCCCCAACATCTGCTATCTTGCCTTCTGGTCATTCTATCCCCTTAGTTCTGACTACTTTACCTTTTCTCTCCTTGCTACCATTCGACCACTCTTATCCAGGCTGATTGACATTCAGATGTCTTGACTGTATATCCTTGTGGTATGTATGATATCTCAGCTTGATGTCATCCATGTAGAGGAGGTGACTGATGATTGCAATATTCCAAAGTCCGTACTGGTAACCAGTCTTGATGATGATCTGGCTGAGGGGGTTCAGGCCTATGCAGAAGAGTAGGGGGGACAAAGCATCTCTTTGGTATATGCCACACTTAATGTTGACTTGGGAAATAGGATGTTGATTGTTTGCCACTTTCCCATTGAGTGCCTGACAGGAGCTTCTATGTTGTGCAGAGGCAGGTTATTGGGCAGTAGTTGACCTGACAATACCATAATGTGACTAAAAAAACGTAAAATAAAAATTTATTTCTGTCCATTGATCTGTGCTATACATATTAGATAATATATTTTTTCCTATAATTTCAATTATCTTAACATTTCCTGAGTAAAAATCGTTTTGTATTGATTTTTTTGTGATATAATTACTTTTCTGATCGAGCTAAAACCGGCAGAGAAAACTTGAGGGGAGGCTGGACAGGTCTGTGCCTCATCCCGAAGGGGTCGCTGCTACCACCCTTTAAGGCAGGGTATCCCCACAAATGGTTTTCAATTTTCTAAAACGACTTACCAATTGACACAAAGTAAGTAAATTTAAACCTTGAGTGAAAACTTCTATGTTATCCTAATGAAGATCAAAGCTGCAAAACTAATTAAAGCAGGATTTAAAGTTTTAAAAACAACATAAAACTTCACTGAGGTTTTTTTTAGATGTATTATGACTAAAATCTAACTCCAGAAGACATGGACCTCAACAGCCATGAACCTCGCCACTGCTTTGGTGGTACTTCTTCACCATGCCCTTCTTCAATTCTTTCTAACTTGTTGCTAACTTCTCTCTGTGTTGCTTTGATCTTAGCCTAACCACCAGCTAACCACTTAGCTATGGCATGTGTTAGTTATATTTGGAGTTTTTGTGTGACATTATTGCTTTTTTTGTCCCTTTTTTTGATTTGTTCCAATACACACAAAGAGAATAAACATGCGTATAGCAAAACATGTGTTAATGCAATCCTTTTCTGTGAGAAATACAAAATACGTGATGTTCTGGGGTGCCAACAATTTTGGCCACAATTGTACACAGTATATACTGTATATATAGTGACAGAAGCCATCCCTCAATGTGTACTGTATGGCTGTGTGTGTATGTAACGCACACAGCCAACCCTCGCGTAAGTGCAGCCATGGGACCCTGTTGTAGTGTTAAGAAAAGAAGGTACTCCTCTGCACTCCTAAATGTCAATCGATGCAGATTTTCCTGGTATTACGTTGCATCTCGCTCAATACGTTGGCAGGGAGAGGCATCAATAGAAGCAGGGAAGGGTCTGATGACAGAAGAGTGTGGGAACATGGTGGCAGTCTTTCTCAGTTGCTGGTGATGCTGTGTGAGAAATGAACAATGACTTCCTCCTCCTTTTTTTCCTTTTACCTTGTTTTTTATAAAATGTTTGCATTCATAGTGAACCCTAAAATTATGAAATATTTTTGTTTGTGTTCAAACTTTGAGCAGAAACTGAGCAAACCACTTTTTATTTTCATTTATATTTAGTGTTTTGGGTTTTTGGTCGGCAGTCGGAAATATGTGTTATCTTATATTCATATGACAGTACATCAATGTCTGCGGTGGTCACTGCAGCACCAATGCAGATTTATGCAGCCTAATGTACTGTTAATAGCTATGGAGCATACAGCCCAGGTTTGGCACCTAAAGCCCTCTGCCTGTGCTGCATTCAAAAGCAATCAATGCTAATCAAGAGGCGAGATGCAGCAGGTTTGATGTGATTATTGAGATTCCAGTCGTCTTTCTTCTCTCTCTGGGGACCTAACCCTCTCTGCTCTTTCTCCTCCTCTGACTCTACCCATCTTTTCACTGTGATCACACAAGTATCGACTTTCTCTAACTTTGCGTTCGCTGGCTCTTTCACTGGATCATACAGATGCTGAGAAAGTGATCTATGACTCTCAAAGTCACTCGTTGGTCAAGTGTTGCCTGTTTATGTGAGGAATCGTTCTTCAAATGCTGCATTCCCACTGGGTTTACTGTAAGCAAGTGGCTTTAAACAGAGACATCAAACAAAATCTTTATATTTTTCTCCAATATGACTTTTAGTATAGTCTGAACCTCAATAAGGGTCACAAGCACCAATCGCAGTATTGAGTGAGTCATTTTCCCCAATGATCAGCAATCTATTATGTTGTTCTATATGTATTGAAAGTGCTTAAGTTTTATTGCATCTGTAGGAAGCTCATGCTCAAAAACCCAATTAAAAGTTTATGTTCCAGCTATTTATCAACAGGGAAGCGTATAGAACATTGATTGTGGTCCTGACCATGACTATATACAGAACAGTGAGCACAGTAAAGGGCTGTTTTAATGAAAGACTGGTGATGAATGTTAGAATCACATCTGCTTATTCTACCAAGGCAGACTTTATTCACATACAGTACAGTACATGCAATCAAAACTATCTATAGAAATGGGACGTGCATTGAATTTTGTCCTACATCACTCACTAATGCTCAAACTGCGAGTAGTGCATTGGTATGGCTTTCTGAAATACATTTTAACATATACATTTTTTTAAACCATTGTATTGATTATTTTTTCCCCATTACGTCAGTCAGTGACTACAGTAACACTACTTTGTTTGTATTATGTCAAGTTACAATTTACTGCTAATATGATTAAGTAGCTATATTATACTCAAAGTATAACAATAGCATAGTTCTCAGTGGTCTGTGGACAAACAGGAAACTACCCAAATCAATTTTTTACTCTAAACATGGACATCACTGCTGTGTATCTGTTTTCACTTTGTACTGTATGCAAGGCAGACTAATAACCTCAACTTTCTGTTCTGTAGATCAATAGAAGATCCTCTTGGCGTGTTGAGCCCAGTGAAGGGAAAGTGCCATCACAAAGTCAATTAGAGCTTAAGGTGGTGGCATACCTTAAGGACACACTTTCTTTCCAGGACAGTCTAGAAGTGTGCATCCAAAACAGTCAAACATACATGGTCCCTTTGTCTGCCACAGGTACTGGCACCACGATCGTTACTGACAGCCCTCTTGGCCAGCATCTTGACTTAGGAACGCACTTCAGGTAAAATCAAATGAATCACAGTTTGAGGTACTGTATGAGTAGTGATTTGGTGTTGTAGTAGTCGCAGTATACCTCACCTAAATTGTGTTTTGTGTATCCCATTAGTCATGGATTATGCCAGTATAACTTCAAGCTGACCAATCATGGCCAGCGAATACAACGATTGTACTGGGGGACTGATGGTTTCCTGCCTTTATCAAAAACTCAAAAAGGCAAAGACCTTTCAAGAGGAATAACACTGCCACCCATCTCTGCTCCCAAAATGAATGCCAGTTCAGGCCATGGGTCTTTCCCCACCCTAAACAAAGAGAAGACGGTGTTCACCATTACCCCAACTCGAGTAGAACTTTTCCCAGGCTGCTCTGTTGACATGCGGCTGACAGGAACTTCTGACACCCCTAAGGTAGGACAGATTGTTTGGAGCACCTAAAAATATATAACCAAGTTCTGAATATTATTAAGAATGCTTTTGATGCATGTGGCAGTATACATACATTACTGATGATCTTGTCCTACTAGGTTGTACAGGAGCGCCTGGTGTGCCGTGGTATTGTGGGTAACCAGGCCTCTTACGATCACATTATGTCATTAAATGTTACCTGTCATTTTGTGGCTCCTGTGCTTAGTATTTCCTCCAGGTGCCTGAACTTCTATATAGAGAAGGTTGGTCAGAGGCTCAAGAAGTATAGTCTCTCCACCACTACATTAAATGTTATAATTCTCTAATACTCCTTGTACCTTCATATGTTTACAAGGCCCCCGGGAAGAGTCTAACACCCCTATATGAGAAGCTTGTCTTGAAGAATGTGTCAGCTCTTTGTCTGTCTATGGAGCTCTCACTTGTAGAGCCGTTCTCTCTCTGTGAGGCCCCAAGTGCCCTTAACTCAGCTACCACTAAGGTAAGTAAATTCAAATTGTCTCTGGACTATACTGTAACATTTCATGAATTGAATGTTATGTTATAGTGCTGTATGTTTTGTATACTGCATTAAAATTTAAATTACAACTTTACCTCATTTTACTTACATTACAGTATTTTTAGATTTCTAAAAGTCAATCAATTTGAGAGGAACACACACATACATATTCGATTTGTAGTAGCTGGTAAAACATTGGTTTACTTTTTGACAAGGGGCTGTGACTTTGATATTACTGTATTAAGCTTTGCTGGCACTCTATTCTATTTCAAAGCGATTCAAAAGTAGAGGTGTCAGGTAAAGCTGTTGAGTGCTAACTGTGAGTAAAACTATATATATGTTCAATTAAGAAATTCATTGGAAAAAATGTGTCTATGGCAAAAACATGACTATAAACTGATAACTTAAAAGTTCCAAAGGTTTTGAGTTTTTAATCCTTTACTGTTTGTCTCTTTTCCAGTGCATGGTCTTAGGTGATGGGAAACAGGCTGAGTTGTGGGTCTGCTTTAATCCTGCCTGTTGTAAAGACCAGGTGTCAAGGGTTGTTAATGAGGTAACAGTGATGAATTGCTTTAAAAATACACACACACACACACACACACACACACACACACACACACACACACACACACACACACACACACACACACACACACACACACACACACACACACTGTACTGTGCTATACTGTAGACTTCTGAGCACAACATAGCTTTACTATACTGTATGTTAATGGAGTTAGTGGGATGCATAATTCCATAATTTATTGGATAAACAAGTATTTTTATGTTTTCAAGCCTATATTTTAAATAAAATGAGGATTTTTTTTTCTGATTTCAATATCAGCATGACAGTCATTAGGTGAAAACAATATATTTTATATTTCTACTTACATTTGTTGCTGTATTTCCCTGTTACAGTACATTGACCATTTTGAATAAACTTAACATAACATTTTTTTTCAGTTGCTTGAGATACGATATCAGGGACACCCTCAGCAAGACATGGTTGAGTTGCACGCTGAGGTCCATTTCCCCAACCTCCACTTCTCTTCAACTGCAGTGGATTTTGGCTGTGTGCTAAACTGCACAGACACTTCAAAGTATGTCACAATCACCAACTGCTCTCCGCTGCCTGTGTCCTACAAATGGACCTTCCTGGAGGACCACAAAGAATCTTCAGTCAGGTAGCTTTTTAAAGACTATACATAATCATGCCGCTAACTATATATAACTATAACTATAACTAGCTACTATTCATATTTGGGCTTTTAATATACCACATACATGAAAAGTGCTACAAAGCTACATGTACAGTAGTATGTACAGGCTTGCTGGCATGCAATGACTGAAATTAAATGGCATGTATGGTATGGCTGAGTTAGATATATTTCTTATAGTTAATGACATTCAGACAATTCTGAGTATTCAAATTTAGTTTTAGATAAAAGGCAAAAAAAAAAAACGAAAAGAAACTTAGCCATTATCTATATGGCCATTTCCATGCATTCACAGGTAAGATTATTTGATTATGAATTCACCATCACAAATACTAGAAGTGTCATTCAGAGTGAGCTGAATGAGAAAGGAAGGCTTATACTGTATATTGTATGGTCTTTGCAAGCTCAAACATGAATTGATTTGAATGTGGAGACACTGGTCACAAGCACTCTGCTCCGTGAAGACAGTCAGACTATCAGACAAGACATAGACAATGAACCTGATTCTGATACTGTATCTGTTTTGGATAATGTGGCGAAATGGATTTGTATTCTACTGATAATATATCTCATTTATGGGTGAGACCTTTACAATAGAACCATGAAAGCGAGACACATCTGTAGCGGCAAAGCAATGAAGCAACGGGGTAGATGTTTTACATACTGTATAGTAGGTGAAAAAAAACACATTTCTTCTTAAAAAGCACATCATTGCACTGAAAAAGGCAACAAAATCAAGCCGGGCAGCAGATAAAACAATGACGAGCTGAGGTGTCGTACGTTTACTGTAATCCACTAGGGTTTTCATCAGTATTCATGTTCATACTATAAGAATAAGTCTCACTGGCATTTCAGGAATAAACTTCTTCACGATGAAGTCTTTTTATTGTTTATGCCTAGTCAACGTATGGAAACATTAGCGGTGTAGGCAAGTTGGAAGATGATAATGGGTTAAATTATGGCTTGACTAAAACAATACCCATTCTAGGGGGATAAGACAGGACTGTGTAATGTCATGGCAGCTGGACAATTTGGCCATTGAAGTTATGTTACTGTATGTAAGATAAGGCTCAGCCTTCAGGTTAATCAAACTCAGTTTTCAGATTTTAATATTGTATGACCAGCTTATGCTGATTACGCTACTGCATAGACAGCTGTTTAGATCTATGTAAGATTGCATCTATTGTAGCATCTATGCACTATAGGTAGGACAGTGGGAAAAAGAGGTGGTGTCAAACGTGTCAAGAGGTTTAAAGTGTGAAACTAATGGTTTGAACTGTTTTAGGTGTTCAGGGACAAAAGACTGGGAAGGCATTATGGAAGATGTCTGTGCTATGTTGCGTCATTGGCAATGGGTGCTGGTGCTGCTGTCCTATATTGAATTAGACAGCAACATTTACAACATGACAGCTGCTTTAGGAGTCTTCTTGAAGAAAGCAGCATGTTTTCTTTGTGTCTCAGTGTTACAGTGTCATTCCTCGACAGTCTAAATGTCTAGGTTCAGTAGATCCATAGCTCACGTGTAAAGGGTTAGTTGCAGCTCTTCCAAAACATGTAAGTACTGTAAGTACAAAGTACTTCACTTCTCTTCTTCAATCTCAAAGTCTTGAAGAGTTTTGTGCACTGAGCAGACGCACACACTTTTTCTTCTTCACAAAACCTGCAATATGTAGCCACGTTAAACTAATTAGATCCCTATCAGTAATTATACTGCAACCCTTAGAGGGGAGGAATTTCACTTAACTCTGACCGCTCGGTCTCTCCTACAGATTAGTACACTGAAGTAAGAAAGAATGGTAAACAATATTTTGATAAACAGTAGCCAGGATCAGACATCGCTAACTACAAATACTGTCAATTCTACAATTGCAAAGGGTACATTTTCAGTTTCAGTGTTCACTTCAAGGCAAGTCGAATTACAAGTCAAAAGTCGAAATACAATACAAAAAATACAATGTATCCTACCACGTGTTTTCATTATGTATGTACGCTAATAATATTGAGCATTTTATTGCACAAACATTACAATATAATAACTCCTTGTTATTGTAACAGTGTTGTTTATAAGCAATTATTGACGTGCTAACTCATTTTTTATGTACTTTACTTATACTTTACTTACTTACTTACTTACTTATTATGTACTATACTTATATGTACTTTACATTTTAGTTGGTGACTTTGCTGGCAGCCATTTTAGCATCGTTGTCCAATCACTCAATTGAGTGGTGAACCATGCACTAAGCTGGAGCCACTTACACGTCTGACTGCAGAAATCTCTGCTTATTTCTTTTATTACAATACAGGTTCAACCTTGAGAGAGAAGTTATGTGTGAGCAAAGGCAGCTGAACTGTCTTAAATGAATTAGCCTACACAGATTTTTTTTGTGTAGCATGTGTTTATAAAATAAAAACCCTTTTGCTGGATGTGCAGAAGTTTCAACATACAACTAAAATAATCTTTACCTGCTGATTCTTGTTCTTTCAATTTTGTAAAGACTAAACAAGCCACGTGTTTATAATGGACTTGTTTGTATGTTTGTATGGTGCCTTACATAACTGAATGTCTCTAAATACAAACCAAGAAAGTTGAGATATCAGAAACAGAGGAGTCTGTAGCGTTGATGACAAGGGCACCTTTACAGTAATTCATTAGGAGAAAGACATGTGAGCACTGCAGACAATAAGCACTGGGCCAGTGCAGTTCAGCATTCAATTAGATTCAACACTAAATCAGAAGAGATGTGCTAACATAAAATCTAATGTAGGTAGGGAAAAAATGAGGATTGTGGTCAGATGTTTCACCATTTAAAGAAGCATTTAAAGAGAATTTGTAAAAGCTACTAGCTGTACAATTTATGCCACATAGCAGACACACAATTTGGAGACAGAGATAAAGACAAGACAGGGGTTTTCCATTTATCTTTTACTATCTATATTTGTTTTTTCTGATTTGTATATATATATATATATATATATATATATATATAATATTATGATATAACTGGCATTTTTGTATATTTTATACAAATTCAAGCCCTATTAGACATTTCTGCTTTGAGCTGTTTGATAAAAGATACATTAATATTCAGTTTGCATGAAATAATTTATACCTGTGGTAAATTACAAATGCCTGACTTCATTTGTCTGGACTGGCGTTACAACATCAGATTCAATACATATCACTGTTCTTTGTGACCAATTTGCTCAAGTGCGAGCAGCCTTTGATGTGTAGACTTTTATCGGAGCTGGACAGATGACAACACAGTAACACCCACGATGTGCGTGAAGGACAGAATGGATGGAAGAGAGACTGACAGGAGAATATCTGATAAGGCTATTTCTGTTTTGAGCTGAGCTCTTGCAGAGTCATTCACTGCTGTCTCACCATCTGCTCCTTTGTCCGCACCAATGGGTTTTTAAAATGCCTTTTAGAGGACCCACATTTGAAAAGGCTTCCTTTTTCCACAGGGGATGAAATATTTTTTACGGGTGCTCATGAGCGCTTACTCACCAAATATGCACCCTGTTTGTAAGGAAAACGCCCTGTAGTAATTGATCTGTTTGACATCTTACACTGCTGCAAGTACTGCTTTGTGATTCCCAAGGCCAAACATCAGGCCTTGTGTTAATGACATACTGGCCAAGCACCAGTGCCCCCTGCTGGCTCAATAATATAATTATTAGGTCACACACCAGTGCGAATTACGTGTTAGTTGTCACATCTTGAAAGTCTAATACACACACACACACACACACACACACACACACACACACACACACACACACGCACACACACACACACACACACACACACACACACACACACACACACACACACACACACACACACACACAGAAGCGCAATAAGTTACTGTATGTAGGAATCATTTACTGTCAAAGAGAATTCAAGCTCTGAGGTGTCTTCAGTCACTAAATCTCTTTCATTCTTTTCCATGTTTATTCAGCACTTCAGTGCAATCTATCCTGACCTGTTTCCTGCTGCTTGCTTATTAAAATTCCTCTTAATTATAGAACACTGTTTAATTAACTTGATGGATGCACCAAGTCTGATCCCAAAGGCAAAGGGAGTGAAGAGGAGAGGGAAACTGAGAAGCCAGTTCTTTATGCTTTTCGTGCTAAAGTGATTCTTCTTTATTTTGATATAACAATATCTGTTAATAATATATATTTAATGTGTAAAGGTTAGCAGGACATTTTTTGTAATACAGTAGTACAGTACAGTAGATGTTTTTACATGTCTACTGTACTTTATATAGTTATAAATAAAATATAATAGTATAATATAATAGTAATAAAAATTGATAAGAACATTGTTCATCAAGGTGATTTTATTTCTCTTTCAACTTTATAGAGCTGCAGAAAAACAAGAAGAGGAGGAGTGGAAACCCCCGGAAAGTGACACTGAAGAATTACAGGGTTCCAGCAGAAGACTCTCTAATGGTTCAGACCCAATCTGTGTGAATAAGGTAAATAATCTGGGTTTCCATAAGTCTTCAAGACTGTCAGCAGGTAGAAAGAGACACCAGCTGACTACTGCACCGCTAGTGCAGTCTCCAAATGAGAAATCCTATTACTATAAAGGAACAGGAACAACGTGTGGAAAAAAACAACTTATATAGATACAGTAGATAGAAGAAGTACAGTAGCAACAAGAAGCTTGCCATTGGTTTCCATCAAAAATGAAGTGTGTACCTGTAGTCTAATTTGTTTGGTATGTATTGTTTGCAGGTGTTTGACATCATGCCATGGTACGGTCATCTGCAACCTAAGGGCCAGCAGACGGTCACATTTGTTTTCTACAGCCATGAAGACAGCAGCAGAGAGGTTTTAGCTCAGTGCCATGTAGACAATGGGCCTACGTACCAAATCAAACTCAAAGGGGAGTCGTCAGTGATCCAGTACAGCCTAAACTCCACCTGCATTGACTTTGGTTTGCAGGTACTGCATTGTCTTTCTATTTGTTTCCTTTTGGGCCTGTTGCCTTGCTTTTCCTGTGCTTTTCTTCCTTTACCATCTGTTGGCTGCTTCTTTACTTTTTTCTGGTTTTGTTGATGTTAGTTTTTGAACAATGATCACATTTTACTCTAACTTTAACATTTTCACACTATCACTGAATCTAACGAGGGACAAACTGAAGAATAAATGCTATTTCCTAAATAAACTAAACACACACTAAACAATTCATCTTCACCCTGGACCTCAGTTGTTTTGTTTTTCACAGTGGTCTTTTGTACTTCCTCTTCCTTTTTAATTATGCAAGGCATCCAGACAAGTTATCATTGGTATTCAAAACAAGGACGTATTGATTTCTGATTTAGATGAAACAAAGTATTCAGCAGAACCTTTCTCTGACCTTCTTAGCTGGTCATCACTATTCGGTTCTCTCTTGTCCTCTCTCTCTCTCAGGTTTTTCTCTTTTATACAGAGATTGCATTCATTCATACCCATAATAATTGTAATAGTTGGGCAATCCCAAAACAATTGTTTCATTCTTAGGAGTGACAAGCAAGGGCTACTGAGCAGCATCTTGTATTAAGTTTCTTAGTTTCTTTCTCCTGAAGCAATTTCACTCTGCACATGTAAATACTATTTAAATACAATAAGGTACAACATCATGCATTTAAAGAAAAGCCTTTCCTGGATCACTATCAAAAAGCACATACTAGATGGAGAAGTTTCAAAACATTCTGTTAACCAAACCAGTTAATCATCTTAATGGATCTTAAATGTCAGTTTAATGTACTGACATCGACCCGTCCAGGGTGTACCCTGCCTCTCGCCCATAGTCAGCTGGGTTAGGCTCCAGCACCCCCGTGACCCCGTCTCTCTGTTGTTTATACAGCTTTTTGACCATGTCGGAAAAGCTGAGATGACCATAACAAATACTGGCAGAATGGGCTTCAATTTTAGCATCGAGCACCCCAACAGGCAGGCTCAAGATGCGGATGAGAAGCCTGGCAGACATAGGAAAAAAAACACACAGCATCTGAGTGCAAGGCAGCAAAAAGACGAAGAGCAAAATGATGAGAGACAGGAGGTCAGACCTGGCATGCCCATAGTCATTCCCAGCAAGGTAAGCTCATTGCCATTTCTGGTATGGGTGAGTACATGCACAGTATGTCGTTGGTTAACAGTTTCTGTGTTGTTGTTTGTGTGTGTCAGGGTTACATTGCTGCTGGTATGGTGCAAAGTCTGCGTGTCCTCTACCTCCCAGGCATCCCAGAGGTGTTTGAAAAGCAATTTCAGCTGCAGGTGGCCTTCCTGCCACCACAGGACATCACTCTGATTGGAGAGGGAGTATTTCCCAGGATCAGACTGAACTTACCGCAAAACATGTGTACGTACAGTATAGTGATGCACATACATGTATAATAACAGATGTGACTCAGTTAAAGCCTCAACATTTAAAAGCTCACATGCAGTTATGCTGTCAGGTCGTATCAATGCAAGGGAGTTAACAAGTTAAGTCTTGGACATACTGATAAAAAAAAACTCTAAGTACATACTGTACAATGCAAAGTAAAAGTTTATTGATCTTCATAAGAAGGAAAGACTTTCCGGGAACTGGATTGGAAAAAACTTTTTAACCTTGCCTGGAGTACTGATACTGTCTATTTACTTTTATATATAAAACACTAAACTAAAAATAAATAAATGTACAGTACACAGATTTTATGACTTTGTATTTCTGCACTTGTGACACTGTGTTTCTTTGCAGCAGAGGAGTGCTACCGTGATGTGGTGCAGCAGACCAGAGCAGCAGTGGATGCAAATACAGTTAAAGAGGAGCTTTTAAAAGCATCTTCCACTGGTGGACGATCAACATTCGAAGCAAGCACCACAACAACAGTCAGTAGCTTGGCAGAGGTTGGCAAGCATTTTCATACAGTGCTTTGTTTAAGTACACAGTACATGTCAAAGGTACTGTACAGCCGCAATGGAAGCATATTTATGGATTCTTTGAATTATAATTCCTACTGTCCTACTGAGTGATTATAGCAGATGTCTTTCAAAGTAACTTTTTAGTGTTTGCTTTTCACTGCTTTTGTCTCACTTGGGCATATCATCCCTCTCTTCTGCCTCTAGCATGTAGAGCGGCTTCACATGGAGATCGAGAGAAGCTTGGTCAAAGAGAGTGCTCTTGCTGTGGCTGGTTCACTGCTGGAGCTCAGAGACTCACAAAGTTCCTTCAGAAAGTGGCACAAACTTAGCAAGTATGCATAAACACTGTACTGTACACATATGCACACTTTGGTTTAACAGATGGTCAACTCACTGCTCTGAAGTCTGCGCATGTGTTGAGTCTTGCCTAATGAGTAATCTCTGGCTGTGTATGTTTTTGGTCTATGGTACTACGGACACCGTAGTTTGCTGATCGATGCTTAAGGAAACAAACAACTTGATGTGTGACAAAGATCATGTGGAGTATTCATGTCTTAATTATCTATTTCTTATTTCACTTCTCTACTCCCCAGGTCTCTACTGCCAAAGTATGTTTTAGACTTTGGTTATGTCATTCCTGGCAAGATCCTTAGTCAAACTGTAAATATCACCAATAGTGGATCAGTGCCTGTGTCCTTCCACGCTAATTGCAACGCTCTTGCTGGCACAGGTAACACAATACATTATCGCAAATGGTATGCCATTGGAATTGTTTTTTTTAATTATGTTATTACAGTATATTATTCACACGGCAATAATAATAACAGGGTAAAACTACTGATAATGTTCATTGAAGAGCGTAACAACGTCCAAGGCGGGTGTTACAATAGCCATCTCAATATTACCCCTATTACATTTCATATATGTACAATAACAATCATATACTATAATTTTCATAGGTTTCAGTGTAGAATTTGAAAGAGTGAAGAACCTGCCTCCTGGTGGGACACACATTTTCACAGTTAATTTTGATCCTTGTGGAGCCAAAGCACTGAAAGAGGGCTGTGTTATCATGCCAATAGAGGTACAGTATGGACACAAATCTAAGATCTACAGTACATATGCAGTATAGTAAAGTCACTGGGCCGTTGTGTCAGAGGAACAAGTGGAATAGTTTTTGGCCCTATTTTCCAGGTGACTGGTGGCCCAATGGTTCAGGTGCAGCTGTGTGCAGTAGTGACCATGCCAGCAATTACTGTTTCCACAGATGAGCTGCTCTTTGACTCTGTACCTTGTGGCATGTGTCAGGTAAGAGAAAATGACATGGTACTTTACTGGACCAGTACTGTATGTACAGTAGCCTAAGAAAAAGCTCCTTCTGCTTTCCATGACCATGACCAATGAATGAATAAACTGTATAAAACACACAATTTATGCGTTACTATACACAAATTTGAATCTGGTTTATTGTATGTATTGTATTGTATTTTGTGTTACTGTATCTACAAATTTGGGGACTTTACTGAGCACTTGGACGGCATACTAATTAGCCAGTATACCATCATGCTGGGGTGCCATCTTGCGTTTATTTACAGCAAAATCAGGACAATTTTCAAAGTCTAAACACTTGACATAGTTAAATGAGCTTTAATCTATAAATGATTTTAAGTAATGAATTGTCTGTGTATGAACTGTATGAAATGTATGAACAAAGCTAAATGAAGTTTGCTGTAGCCATGTATTCGGCTCTTTGTATAAGACTTGTTATGAACTGTTGCTTCTTAGATGAAAAGAGTACAGCTGTTAAATCGTGAGTCTGTACCTTGCCAATGGAGAGCAGCTGAAGAGCTGAAATCTTTAAAAAAGGTAAAACCTATTTACCTAATTGAAAGATTGAAAACCTGTACTGTAGTGCTTCTTAACAGTGTTAGGCTTAGAGCTTAAGTGTTTTGTTTTCATTCAGGTAGACAAGTTCCTGCCTCGATACCAGCGTAAGAAGCTCCAGCAGGAGCAGCGACCAACTCCAGTTGTGTTTGAAATGATTCCTAATTCTGGCACATTGTCTCCAGGGGAAACAGTCAACGTTCAGATAAATTTCAGACCAACTGAGGGGGTACAGTAGATTCTTTTTGTTACAGTTTGTGGGCTAACATAAGCAACAGCTTGAATAATAAAAGGCAAATAACAGTGTTTTTGCAGCATGTGTACAGCAGGCGGCTCTCAGTCCACGTGGCTGACAGCACTCAGCAGGTGTTCATTACAGCACGGGGCCAGGGTGAAGAGCCAGAACTCCACTTTAGCCCATCAGTCCTGGAACTGGGGCCTTGTCTGCCTGCCAGCACCAAAGCAGAAGCAGAGATCACAGTCAGAAACCCCTGCTCCTTCCCTGTTGAATTCTATTCTTTGGAGTTTGACAAACAATATCTTGAGGAAGAAAAGGTATTTTTTTCTAGAGATTCAGAAATCTCTTTCTATTCCTATTGTGTCTTACACCTTCCTGGCCTTTCTCCCCATAACATGTTTTTGTCATAACTTCATCTGATGCAGATCCTGCGGCTGATGAAAGATTATGAAGACAACAACCTACTACTGCTGCCTCCTAGAGCTCCTGGAGAAAGTCTTCCCATAGAACTTCTTGAGTTCTACAATGAGCACTGCAACCAGCCAAAAGATGATGGTACAGTAGCTACAAGCACTAGATATTTTTTGTTCAGTTGTAATCATTACATTTTGTGCCCGCATAATGTTTATCTAACCTACAGAAGAGGATGACTTGAGTAAAGAAGAAGCAGACAGAAAAGAGGATGATACTCACACTGTGACACCTGCTACAATATGTGAGCACAACCATCACTAAAGCACAAGTCCTGATGTTTATGAAATCTATTGTACTATAGCTTTCTCATATGTTTTGTGCAATTAGTCATTTCAAAAATGAATCAAGAAGGAAGCAAAGCGACACTGAGACCACTTGATATAACACCAGTCTCTAGAGCACTTGCCCGCCATATGTGTGTTGACCTGTCCAAGTGGCTGGCTAAATCCAGCCGTAGCGGCATTGCTATTGTTGTATATGGAGCACTGCGCACAGGTAAAAAAACAGTGGATGGTCAGTTTGAAAACATGAAACTAAAACCTATTAGTTGGTGAGTGTGTGCATGTTGTATGTGTAAATGTGTGTGTATCCTGTTCCCAGGTAAAAGTAGCACAGCGGCTGCTCTGGCACAACACTACGGGGGACCATGTGTGAGCGTTGATGCTGTGGTTACAGATGCGCTGGCGAAAGGCAAGTCACTTGTTGATGTGTATACAGTAAGTGTATGATGCTAGCTGTGCTGAGTATGCACTGAAGAGGACCCAAACAGCTGGTGAGCATTTACATTATCTGCAGTGAAGCAACACAGTAAATGTACAGTATTAAAATAAACAGGCAGAATACTTCACTTGCAAGGTACTCGCTCTCACAAAGCAAATTACAGTGAGTATATTCACATACAGATACCACAAACACCGAACCTGTGGCACATCTTGACCGCTCAGATATACCCCCGGATTCAGTTTCGGCTGAATTTGATGTGGAGCTTTCTGCCAAACCCAGAGAAGAAACCAGCAGCAGACATAACAGCAAGGCACCTTATGCAATTGACAGCACACACATTGGCCGGGTACAGTTTCTTCAATTTTCTGATCATCTGTGTTATGCAGCATCAATTAGAACTGTTAAAGCAGCATAGACAAAGTGTGGACGTTTAGTGTTAAACAAAAAAAGTCAGAATAAAACAGACTGTTGCTATTTTTGGATGGGGGCTAAATATAGTTAAAGAATGAAAACATTAATTTCCTTTTCTATGATGTGGCTCCAGGAAGGTGTTGTAACCACAGTCAGCAGTCTCTTACCTGAAGAACTACTGGTTAATATCCTTGTGGAAAGATTTCAGGTAAGTTGAGACACAGTAGAAGCATTAGTGTAGTAGATAGTAATAATATATTGTGTGGGATCAAAAATGTTTAAAATTAAACAGTAACAGGAAGTGAATGAACAGTTGGACCTTAATGACAGTATGGTGAAGACGACGATGACGTCCTTGTGCCAAAACAAAATGCACACATCAAAATGTCCCACTTTTAACAAAGGCTATCTGATTATTGTTGTTATGAGAGTGAGTCAAAGCTTTCACTCATGTTTGAGTTGAGTTGTGTCTTGGCTTTCTTTATTTTCTCATTTGTGTTGCTGCTGCTGCCTTCATCACCAGGTAAACGACTCTTGCATAGTGATCGATGGCCTGGAGTCTGCGTACACACAGTCGGTGTCAAAAACCCTCCAGGTTGTTCTAAAGGCCCTCAATAATCGCAAACACATCTATGTAGTCCACCTGTCCATGTCCTCTGAAGCCCTAAAGGCACGAGAGAAAGCCCAGAGAGAAGCTGAAGGTGAGAAGCACAGGGTGCACACACTTGCTTACAGACAGAGGACAGAGGTTATCAAGACATTCCTTTATTATTTCTATTCATTAAGACAACATTAGACATAGAACTGTGCATGTGTCCTTCAGAGGCTCTGCAGAAGGAGAAAGCTGACAGAGAGGAACAGTGGCTGCGGGACCTGGATGAGGAAGAGTACGATTCTCTGCCAGAGGAGCAGAAGGAACATATCATCCAGTGCATTAGGGAGAAACTGCAACAGCACAAACTTAGAAGGTATTGCCTGAAAGCTAGGACATTTTTGTGCTGTCTATATTAGAATCAATCAACCCTCATAACTAGTCAAATTTGTGGTTAATCTTCCCTTGACCAAAAGACAGGGAGACTTTATAGTGCTGTACTGTATGTAATGTGTTGCTTCTGGGTGTAAAGTTACTGTAGCATTAACGTAGATACCTGCCAAACAAGGACCCTCAAAGATCTGTAGCTGCTGAATAACATAGTAAAATGTTCAAATCTACAAACATCTGCACAGTGGTGTCATAGTTATATGTATAAGTTACTTAATTTGCTGTTGTACTGGAATGTAATTCCATATAATTCAAACGCTGTATGTGTTTTTCTGTAGGTGACTGCTAAAATAAGCTTCCTATTATTGTTATTATTAGTAGTAGTATTTTGGATTGGTGTATAAATTAGAGTGGTTCAAGGACAATATAAAAATAATTGAACCTTGAATCCTTATAAACCTTATACTTACCTTATTAGCCTTATTACCTTGGGTTCAGTTCTTAAAGGTTCCACCATATAGTTGGAATGTTTACCACCAGTAAAAAAACAGTGTATGTACACTATGTCTACTGTACCTACAGTAGTATGTACCATTAACTCTGTGCGTACCTGTGTAAAAGAGGATCTAGAGGAATAGCAAAGCTGAAAGATAAAAAGAAACAACAGGAGGAAGTGAAGAAACCAAATGATGATGAACTGAAGAGAAATACTAAGATTGGTGGAAAAAATGACACTAAAGAAGTATCAAGAAGAAATAAATGGAGGCAGGCTGTAAGTGTATCACATTCCAGCAGTCATCAGTGGAATACTGTAAAAATACAGTTATTGAGTTAGTAATCTTGGAATCCCTTTGTCTGATTTGTTCCACAGTCTGCAGATGTGGTGAAAAGACATTCGTTGTCTTCCCTTAACGAATCCAAAGATTCAGACGAAGCAGGTGCAGGCAGCAGTAAAGTACCCTGTATTCTAGACATTTCAAATGACATCATGAAAGTTGAAGTTGACACCATGAAAATGGTGTACAGTAATAGTAAGAATTAGTTGCTGATTTGTGGTCCTCTTTAATGCTACAGGGCTTCATACTAATACTGACGATTCACAGAAACAGACAGACTCCAATGTAGTCCCAGCTGAGTCTCCTCGACCTGCAGACAAATCGGAGAGAGAGAAGGTAAGTCTGCTAAAGGCAGTATAGAGTAACATTACTCTTCTAATTTCAGAGGTCAAACTACTAAGCCTGTGATTGTAAGCCTACTTTGCCCAGTGGTAAGCATCTGGGTGGAGCTGCTGAGCTCACCACAGTTGGAAAAAGAGACTTTGACAATCCACACAGCTGAATTCAAACTGAGTTTACTGCCATGGACAGTGTATAATGTATTGTAACCCTTTGTCTTCTTTTTATGTTGCAGAATCATATAATTTTATATGAGCAGATTCAGCAGCAGGTACAGCACATTTTGCAGCACTGGGACTCCAACCAGGGCTTGTTGCTTGTCCCACTCCCAGGTGAAGAGTCCCTGCCAGTGCCAGAAGATGCTCCAGCAGACAAACAGGTTCAAAAATGCAAACTAATTTACTTTGGGTATTACTATTTATAAGTATGCTTTACTTATCTAAAGATGACTTTTTTATTCTAGTACAGAAATTTGAAAAATGCTAATAAAAGACAAATAAAGCTTGTCCCTGTATACAGAGGGACTCTGCTGGCAGAAGGAACAAGAGAGACCATTGCAAGAGTGTGTCAGATGAAGCAGACAAGGAGGAAGATGAGGGGTCTCCAAAGGACATTCTCTGTCACATTGTGGTGAATGTAACTGGGGAAAATGTTTCTAGTGCCACAGAACTACTTAAATGCAGCTCCCTGCCTTCACTGCGCGAGGTATGGCCGCTGTAACACTTGCTAGATTCTTCTGTTTTCTGTTAGTGTAACTTGGCTTTTTATTAGTTTCTTAATAATTCCTAACTGCTTCTTCATTTCTGTTGCTCCCTTTAGGTTTCAGGTGATTCGAGACCTAGAAGCCCACCCAATCCCTCCACTGTCACCTTCTCTTTGGTTCCTTACCCCAAAAACCGGGAAGACTTATATGCTCAACTCAGTTGTGACTGTTTCGCCTTCTTGGACCATTCAGTGCCAGATGAATGGTGTGACAAAAAGAAAGATTTAGAAGAGGATACGCAAACATGGGTTGTAAAGGTAATGTCATTTAACTCACAGGACACACAGACTGTTTATATCTCTAAGCAGCCAAATATAGAGAAAGTAGAAGCACCAAGAATCAAAATGACTGTAAATACTCCCACTCATTTCTATCATACAGTACAGTAAAGTACATGTATATGTTACTAAGCAAAACAGTTAATAACAGTTGTCTTTGTGTGTCTTTGTGCTTGTGTTAATAATCACTATGCATGTTAAAGGAAGAGGCAGAAACAATAGCTTCTAAAAGCCGCAAAAAGGGCACCTATAAGGAGAGTGGTGTAGTAAAGGACAAGGATAAAAAAGGCAAAGAATGTCAGAGCAAGAGACGAATGTCAGCCAAGAATAAAGCGAAGGCCTCGGATCATTCACCTTCACAAACCACCACCACATTTGACTTTGCTGAGCAAGAGCAAAGCCAAGAAAACCTGGAGCAGAAACGCAAACAGAGGCAAGGAAAATGCATTCGGTCACTCTGTACAGTACATGCACAAGACGAGGTTTGGTTGTTTTACTAACAGCGCGCATGTGCTTGCATGCAGCCTGAGTACATTTCGCTGGGTCGTACCACCCAAAGGCGAGGTGGTTCTGAAGATCTGGTTCTACTCGGACTCCCCCGGGAAATTTGAGCAGACGTTCAACTTTGAGTTGCTGGGCACTCAGAGACTCTACCAGCTCGTCTGCAGAGGAATCTGCACTTATCCCTCGATCTGCAGTGACTACAAGTCAGTAGATCTGCACATTACATGCTATAGACTTCAGACATTACGGAGAAACATGCATAGATGACAAACATACCAGATGTATTAAAGGCTGATTCACAATTTTTATAATAAATAAACATCATCATAGTTTGTTTGTTGGTCTAGACTAAACATGATACTGAATGTGATTTCTGTCATGTGCCATACACCAGGACTATTTTTGCTTTGACCAAGAAGGTGCAAGAAATAGAAGAAGGGCTCCAGAAGACTTACATAATCAAACCTGGGTACTTTGAGTTTGGACCACTAATTTGTAGCAAGACCAGAGACAGGTTGGAAATTACTTCACCAGAACAAATTGCATTAACATGGTACCATTGTCACTCAGAGACTCTACCAGCTCGTCTGCACGCTGTGTCTTTGTATGGAAAAATTCATGTGTCTTTGTTTGTGTAGATACAAGGAAAATAGGTACCCTGAGAACACAGAGATGCTGGTAATCTATAATAATTCAGGCCTGGATGCTGAGGTGCAGTTCCGTTTTCAACATGACACCCAGGCCACCACCTATCTATTGGACCCACCAGTCATGTCTCTGAAACCAGAGCAGAAGCAGGTACTGCAACAACCTCTAACACTGTATGACAGATGATTAAACATTATTTACTTATTAGTATTAGTATTATTATTTTAACATTAAGTGTACTGTATTGTCTTTCCAACTAGGAGTTGACGGTTTGGGCCTATCCAACAAAACCAGGTCAGATGAAAGACAGCATACTGTGCTCTATCAAGGACAATCCAGAGTTTGTCATTATCAACTTCTCCTGCTGGGGTGTTCAGCCAAACCTGGAGTTGGAAAGCAAACATTTTCACTTTGACAAGACTTTGCTGCACAGGTATCAAAATGTGGACTGTTGTCTCAGGAACAACAACCTAAAAAACGTTTTTTTCACAAAACCTTTTGATTCTTGTATGATTTTTTCCTTTCATAATGTTCTCTAGACGGGATACACGTACACTGACACTGCATAACAAGACGGCTCTGCCTGTATCGTGGAGAGTGCAGGGTTTGGAGGAATTGGGCGATGAGTTCAGCATGCCTCAAGATCATGGAATCATATCGCCAAAGTCCTCTTTCCCACTGAGCTTACACTTTAGGGCCAAGAAAGCACTACATATTAAACGGATCCTGCGCCTGGAGGTGAGATGCACATTATATGAATGTGTAACAAAAATGATGCCTATCATACAGCATGCAATGTGATAGGCAACATTTCTTTAAATGTCAATGGTTAAACATTGTGTTTTGTTTCAGGTGTCTGATGTGGAAAAGATTTTAGGCATTGTGCACACAGAAAACATACAAGTCACAGCTGAAGCTTATGATATAGCACTGGATATCTCTCCAGGTACAATCACCCAACAGCAGTATACATTAACTATTCTAACTATTGTAGTTCATAAAGCTACAGTACAGTATTGCATCAACCCAATATCATGATATACTGTAGTCTTTGATGCACTGTACCTTACACAACTGCTGTATAACAGGATGTTAGAGATAAAACAGCCTGTAATTACTGTACACTATTGACACGCGCACACATTTTTCAGTGGCAGATGGCTGTCTGAACTTCGGAACTATCAGAGTATTTGAAGAAAAAAAACTTCCTGTTAGGATGAAAAACCAAGGGAAATACAAGATAGCCTACAAGTGAGTATATCATGATCATTGGAACCGCGGAAGTGACTTCAGTTTTCACCTTTATTCTTTACTTTCTTCAAGGTTTGCGTTTGAGCGGACGGACCCAAGCCAGCCCAAGCTAGAGTCAGTCTTCACCATCCACCCCCAGTGTGGAAGTCTAATGCCCCATGATAAGCACGAAACACTGCACATCATCTGCAGACCTACTACAGAGGTCTTCATTAAAGAACAACCTATCCTGCTCTGCCAGGTATGAGATATAAACTTTTGGTTCTGTACATGATAGGTTTGATTAGACTTTACACATCTACACTTGGGCGGCACGGTGGTGCGGTGGGTAGCACTGTCGCCTCACAGCAAGAAGGTTCTGGGTTCGATTCCCTGGCGCCTTTCTGTGTGGAGTTTGCACGTGCTTGCGTGGGTTCTCTCCGGGTTCTCCGGCTTCCTCCCACAGTCCAAAGACGTGCATTAGGTTGATTGGCCTCTCTCCATTGCCCGTAGGTGTGAGTGTGTGAGTGAATGGTTGTCTGTCTATGTGTTGCCCTGCGATGGACTGGCGACCTGTCCAGGGTGTACCCTGCCTCTCGCCCGTAGCCAGCTGGGATAGGCTCCAGCACCCCGTGACCCCGCACTAGGGAGTAAGCGGTTAAGAAAATGGACATCTACACTTACCTTTAGCTACCTACAGCACAGTTCCTAAAGAGGTTTGCTATCTGTACTGTCTTTCTCTGAAAAATTGTTTGTGCATAACATTTACTAAATATCTTAATACAGAGAGGAAGATGTACCCATGCCATGCCCATGCTGTGTACAGTAATTACATCAATAAGATAATTTAATAAGTTGGGGTTGAGGAGACACATTCTTTTAAAACCCAGTTCATCAAGACAAAGACAAGATTGCTTTGTCTTCTTCTTTCATATTTGTGAACATAAGGGAGAGACTACTGTAGCAAAAAAATTTTCTAGAATGATTTGACAGTTCAGTGTACTGTATGTGTGATGTAACTAACTGACATTGCCTCCTGCAGGTGGTTGAACCCAGCCTGGGAAATGGAGGGGAAACCATAGCCGTCCTATCGATCAAGGTGTCGGTTCAGTCTGTCTTCACCAGGTTAAGGCTACATTCATCCTTGTCTTTTATATGATATAGAGATGGATAATTATCTTTTTCTTTTTTACTTTAATTTTAATTTAAATATCTTATTCACAGGAGATCACATTTAGACAAAGCTTAGATAAATAATTATGATCAGTGTATATTTGGTACATTTTAGGTACAAGATCACACCTGTATGTGATATTAACTTTGGCCCAGTGACTCACGGCAGCAAGAAAATCCAGAGCTTCACTATTGAGAACAACGGACTGTTTGAAACAAACTTTACTTTAAGCACAATTGCAGAACATGCTCTACAAGGAAAAGCAAGGTAAGAGATCAAACACACACTGACAAGACATTGTCTTGGGCTACACCAGGGTAGGTTGTTGTTCCATCTGACATGTCCAATATCAGTTGGCATAAACATGACCTACAATAGAGGAATGAGACCCTTTATAGGTTTGCATTAAGGTGTTTGGAATACATGAGGTTGTGTTTGCTGCGTTAGGATTGGAGTCAAGAAGCCCGGAGAAGAAGAAGCCACAGAGAAGGATTTAGCCAGGTCCATCGGTGCCACAGTCAAAGTAAGAAAAAACAAGTTCTGCCTCCTGCTCTCCCAAGGAGCACTCATTTCCTCACCATGTGGTCAATTAGTATATAAAATATAAAAATGAATCAAAATGCTGCTTTGTATGATTTTTCTGTGAAGCAAAATATGCTCACAATGCAAACCTGTCAAATTGTCAGCCCGTCTTTGTTTTGAATTGCACGGTCAAATCAAAGCCTTCTGTCTTTGGGGTGTAAAATTTGTTTATCCATCTCCCCGTACAACCCTCTCATCTCTTCTTCTTCCTCCATCCTGCCTATAGAACCGAATCACAATGGGGGTCTTCTCAGTGTTTCCCTGCGCAGGGAACCTGCAGCCAGGTTCTCACCAGGTGGTGACTGTGGAATGCGTTGCAGAACAACTGGGCAACTGGAACCAGGGTTTTCTCATTGATATCAGTCACCGTGACCCCTCGGACCAGCCTGAGGGTATACCGTACAGACTGCTGGTTGAAGTTTGCAGGCCAGGTGGGAATGACATAGTCTCACTCAACAAACCTAAACTGCTTGCACCCAGATGGCTCAGTTCCATTAGTGAAGGCAGAGTGTTTTCATTAGGGCTAAAACGTTAAAGACGGAACTAGACAGAACTTCAGTATTTTGTTGACTTTTCTGTGGCTAATTTGTTTTTCCCCAGTCATAGCATTAAACATGGCCTCCATCTTTGAAGAGCACCATCTGTGCCGCAACAGCAGAGAGCTCTCCTCTGAGCAGTTTCACAGTGCTGAAGGCATTTATCTCCTGGATGAAAGAAGATTTATTTTCAACAACGTCTTGGTCGGACAAACTGCTCAGGCTCGCTTCAAACTCACAAACAACAGCAAGGTGCCCTGTGAGCTGAACCTGGCCATCAAATATGGCGATACCAAGGCAAGTCATTTAGCTCTGTTGAGGTTGGTGTACAGGAGAATTACTGTTAGCAGATAAAAATATCCAGTCATTTTTTCAGGCGCCTCGCAATGTAGAGGTGTTTAACTTGCCTGCTAAAACACTGAGCATTCCCAGCCAGTCCCACTCCTACGCTGTGGTCACTTTTATGCCACAAAAAATGCAGCTGTACAGTGCAGTGTTTGAGGCCACACTGGAAGGAACAATCAGGTAATTTTTCCTATACTGTAGTTTTAGTATAGACTGTCTATAACCTTTCTCAGATTTGTTTGCTGATCACTGCCCTCTTTTTTGTTTTCACTATTGGAAATAGAATGTCACCAACATTTAGGAGTAAGGTGCTTGACTTTGAACTATTGGGAGAGGGCAACATGCCCAGTGTGTGTGTGGTGCGTCCAGCTCTGAGAGATAACAAAGGATGCCCAGTGTTACAGTTCAGACGGGCATTGACAGGCCGAAGACAAACCCTGCCTCTGGTGCTTCTAAATAATGGCACCGTTCCAGCTCAGGTACAGTAAGACACATTACTCTGTGTCTTTCTTGTTAAGCTTTCCATTTCCTTGCCTTTTCATTTTTCTCTACTTTTTTTCAACACTCACAGGAACATAATACACTGTTTATAGATATATGTGTTGTGAATTTGCTATATAGGTACAAATCGACATGCTGGATGAACATGGTGTGTTCACACTTAGTGCTGGTCCGGGCAACACTTGCAGCTCCATCTTCTCCAAACATCTTAAGGGCACCACTGACTCGAGTAGGACATTAATATCTTTCAATAACCTAGTATATAAAGTACTGTGTCAGTATTCAGCAAGGTTAGTGTGAATTTCATGAGTGTCGTCCAGAACCCACCTGTACCTGACTTCCAATCACTAGACCACTGCAATTTTCACCTACAGTATTTATGTCCACAACCAGTAATAAGTTACAGGCTAATCTTTAGATTGGATTAGATCACAGTGGCCTTTACTGTAGTAGGAAACCTATTGTTCCAAAACCTAAATGTTGTACCGATAATTAATACATCACATAAAATTCATATGGAGAGATTTATTTCTATATTAGAGGCACACTTCAGATTGTCATTCATATGATATTCCTAAACTGCCCTTCCCCTCTGCTGTCACCCTCTCTTCCTACCACAGATCATCAGTTGGTGCACGGAGCCATCCTGAGGTTAAATATTAATGAACAGATGGAGTTTGAGGTCAGCTTTTGCTCTGGCAAACCCCAGGATGTCACAGCTACAATGTCACTGCAGGTTCAGGACAACCTGTACAACAATACCATAATACAAGTGACTGGAAAAGCTTACCAAGCAATCGTGTCTCTTGACAACATCAGCAGACCATCACACGAAACTGAGGAATATGGTGAGAAAGGCACGAAAGGAGAGTGAGAAAAAACAGCTTAATTATATAGTAGAAATAGAAAATGTGAGGATTATATTACTTTAGGTGTTACAGTAGATGAGTACTGGCTACTCTGGTGATTTGTAGCACGGGAGTTTCTTTATTGCCTTTGTTTTACGAAATGTGTTATAGGTAATTTTGAAGTGCTGGATTTTGGTGACTGCCATGTAAATTGCCCTTACCAAGAGAGTTTCACCATGGTCAATCACAGCAGTAGCCAGGCGGTGAGATTTGAATGGCCTATTGCAGGACCCCATATCTGCTTTTCACCACAGGTAAAACTCAGCCGGAAGGAATATATGATATTAATACTGATAATACTGATACTAATTAGCTTACTAGGTAGTTTTTGTGTGTCTTTATGTTAATTTTGCATCTTCATGTCTCTTAGATTCTGTAGTTTTGCTTATCTTTGTACTCGTCTTCTCTGTTCCTATTTGTTTACAGACATTTCTTATCCAATTAACAAGTAGTCTTTTGTTACAGGTTGGCCACCTTCATGCTGGTTGTTCTAAGGTGGTGACTGTCACCTTTAACTCCAACCAGCCAATTACCCTGAACCGCCAACCAATGAAATGTAAAGTTATCCAGGTGGAGTTCCAGGAGCCATTAGAAGAAGTGTGTGATTGGGATGACCGGCAGCAGACAGTGCAGTGGCTGAGTGCCTCACAAAAGGCTTTAGTAACACCACCACTACACGGGGGGAGCAGGGTACGCATGATGACTGTGATCACTCAAATAAATAAATGATGAAAATGACTTTAAAGAGATCAGAGATTCCGATTACAGTTCATCACATATGTAATGTTTCTGTTCAGGTGATAAAGACAGACCCTGAGCCCTGCTGCTCTGTGATTCATGGGTCACAATTGGAGTTGGAATTGGATGTCAGTGCAGTTTGTGATTATGTAAGGTTCAGTTGTGACACAGACACTATTCAGTTCAAAGACACCACGCTATGCCAAACCCAGCTTCAGCAGTAAGTCCCCACCTTGTGCAGTATATACTTACACTAACATAAAAATATGAACATACTTTCAAATATAGCACATTAGGTATCCTGAGGTGTTGGATACTGTTTTAAATTAGTATGTGTATGTGCAGGCTACAGTTGGTGAATCTGGGTTGTGTCAAACTGGAATTTTCCTGGCAAGTTCTCATTGATGCCAGCAGCAATATTGTCAACAATGATCAGAAAGGTACCAAAGATGAGTATTAGTACAAAATATGTTACATAAATGATTTAATAATATTTTATTGTTTGTAAAATGAACTTTGAGTGGACATGTGTTTACTGTAACAGAGACCTCTCAGCCTGGCAGCCACTCAGCAGCAGCAGCACCAACCGCCACCTATCCTTCCAGTGCCATGGCCAGTTTGATGTCACTTCTGATGCGGAACCCTGAGCTACCACCCTTCAGAGTCGAGCCCAGCGTAGGGACCATAATGCCAGGTTCCATACAGGAGTTCATCGTTCACTTTTCTCCACTAAAGGTGGCCCAGTTTCAGGGCAGGTTGTTGTGCAGGTAACTTCAAGTCACCGTACACTGTCTTCTCAAGATGACATCAACATTTATGTTTTTCAACATCCTATATATTAGTGTTATTTATTTCTACTGTGTTAATAAATAAAATATGATTCTAAGGAATGTAAAGAAGTGCATATCCACCAACAATGAATTAAATATTACTGTTTTAATGTGCACATTTTTTTCAGTATCCCTAATCTGCAGGAAGGGGATCAGGCTCCCAGTATTTCAGTGTGTGGCCATAGCCTCCTACCCTACTGCCATTTTGACCTTGAAGAATCAGACTACATTAGTGGCAACCGCCGCAATCCTGAATTCAGGGCTTCTCTTGACCCACAAACCCGAGTCATAGAGTTTAATGCAGTTGGCCTCTCCACACCAATAACAAGGTAATAGAGAGAAGGAGATGAGTGTTTCTAAATTCCATAAGTCTGAGTGCAGCACACAGGTGTGTTCTTGTTCCCTAAATAGATGTTTCAGTGTGGTAAACCCAACAAACACACCCTATTCATTCAAGTGGAAATGTGAAGACCAAGGCAGTGTCTCATTCCACTGTCTAACCCAGAGTGGGGCTATTCTGCCTGGGAAGAAGGTGGAGGTGAGAATGGAAACACACAGTGAATCCATAAACTGTAGTTGAACCTTCTAATCACCTGACGTGTGTGAGCTAATTCCCTTGTTCCATTCTCGTTTCATTGCTCATTAATCAGTTCCTGTATTCTCTCTAGTCATTATAAACCTTTTGTCTTACTCTAATTACATCTTCATTGTGACATGTCTTAATTTATCACAGCTAATCTCAATTCATCTGTATGATTAGTTTCATTTTAGTCCAATTTCATTTTATTTTAATTTTCCATTATTATTATTATTATTATTATTATTATTATTATTATTATTATTATTATTATTATTATTATTATTATTATTATTATTATTATTATTATTATTATTATTATTATTATTATTATTGTTGTTGTTGTTGTTGTTGTTATTATTATTATTATTATTATTACTACTACTAATTATTATTATAACTTGCCCTAGCTGCTCTGTCTCATTCCACTTTTATTATCATCATCTCAGCATCTTCGTTTTCACTTGATGAACCTGTATTTTGTATGTGTGTGTGTGTGTGTGTGTGTGTGTGTGTGTGTGTGTGTGTGTGTGTGTGTGTGTGTGTGTGTGTGTGTGTGTGTGTGTGTGTGTTGGGGTATGGTATACAGATGTATTTTAAATATGTAGCTGAGCAGCTGGAGTCGGTGGAGTCATCCTGGAGCTTTGTGATTGAGACGCTGTCGCTGTCTTTTCCATTCCTGTTTGTGGGCTGCGCCAGAGAACCACATGTCTATCTCAGCAGACCTCACCTTCTCTTGGGAGAAATACTTGTTGGTATGTGTTGCATCCCATATTTCTGTCAAGTTTCATTAGAGGTTTTCTAGGAGCAAACATTTTGGTGCTGAAACACAAAACATACATTATGCAGTAGTGATACAAACTCGCTAGTGGGGGTTGACTATGATGGAAGACTATGCGTTTGTCTGTGTTTACTGTATGTACTGTACAGGCTGCAGAGTTGAGCAGACGCTTGATCTGGTGAATGGAGAGTCTGAGCCTGTCTACTTCTCAGTCTTGCAGTCATCTCTTCTTTGTGAAGACCAGCAGTCCAATATCATTTTGCAACCTATGGCTGGCAATGTTGCACCTAAAGACAGGTTAGTGGCACTATAACATAAAACAAGTAAATAACATTTTCAGGAGTGTTGCCTCTGCATTTGAGCAGTTATCTACAGTATATTTGATACAGCACATGGAATAATGTAGGGTATAATTTTTATTCAACTGTGTGTAGGTTGCCCCTGTCAGTGTCCTTCACACCTTGCCGGGAGGGTTCTGTGAGTTTCAGGTTGGTTCTGCGGGTAAAGAAGAAGTCAGCGCCACTTACCCTCACTGTTAAGGCAGACTGTTTTACCATGAACGCATTGGTTCAAGTTGAGAACCCTAATGGGGGCTTCAGAGAGCTCAACCCCAACCACCAAGACACTCTGGACTTTGGAAATGTCAGCACACTTCAATGTTACTGTTAATACTCACATGCACGCACATTCACCTGCATTTACATGTCAAGACATTATTTTTCATGCTGTCAACGTACACTGTCTGTAGGAGCAGTCCACCTTTAACTTCCTGGTGTCCAACTTGGCAAGATTCAACATGGAAGTGACGTTTGAAGTGTCAGGTTCCAGTGAGCTGCTCCAACACTTGGAGGCAAAACCCCAGAATGCTGTTATTGAGGTTGGAAAGCAGCTGAAGTCGTCGCTCTTCTTCCATCCACAGAACACCTGTAACCTTCAGAACGTTAAGCTGAGCATTAAGGTGAGAAGATGATCTCTTAGGCTAAGATTGCAGGGTGAGGAAAAGCAAATGGTGGATGAGTTACAGTACAATACTCCATTGTTTTTACTGGCTTCTTTTTCTACCTCTCTATGCTCAACTTTATGTTTTGTGTCATCAGGTAAAGCATGGGTCAACGTTCAATGTTGGCATTAAAGGCAGGGCGGTCACCCCTAGGCTTGAGTTCTCCTTCACTAAGTTCAACTTTGGCAAGAACTTCCTGTACAGTCCGGGCATGGTGCCGGCCTGCCAGACACTAGTGATCAGCAACAAGGGCAAACGGGACATCAGGTCACTGACTTTCATTTTGCTGTCTTAATATACATTTACCTGAAGATTAGCTTTTCTTCGGTATAAACTCTTTCATAGTATGAATACATTCTGTTCTCCATCTCATTTTCAGTATCCAGAGCCAGTTCAGTAACACCTCTTGCCTGGAGATGAACTTCCATCCACATATTTTGTCCCCTGGTGCTGTGATAGATGTGCCCTTAACCTTCTCTCCACGAGAGGCAGGTCACTACCATGAAAAACTTCCCTTCATCCTAAACAGCTGCGTCACCAAATATGTGGACATACTGGGGCAAGGCATTGAGATGAAGGTAAGAAATGACATCAAATTTAACAGAATGGAGATTATATAAGAACAAGTGTTAAGATTATAACATTTGGAATATCATTAATAAGTACTACAGTAGGTGCTTATAAAAATTACTCTCCTCTTTTTAAGTAATGAGGGAAGATTTTTTTAAGTAATGAGGGAAGATGTTTTTAAGTACTGTAAGGTCCAGCTTTAATACAATTCTGTTGGCCACCATGTATAATCTGATGAGTTTACTCATACTAGTTTTGCATCATTTGTTCCAGCTGGAAGTACAGGATCCCAAGCAGAAGAAGGTGAAACTTGGATCTGTGATGTTGGGTCAAAAAATTAAAAAACAGATTGTGGTGGTCAACCGCAGTCTTTTGGACCTCTCTTTTAGCCTGGTGCTCAGCACAAACACACCACTAGATCCAAAGGTAGGGAACACATGCTGTATACAACAAACAGTAAGTAATGTTGGTTCACATATGGAAAAAAGATATATTCTCTCCTCTGCCGCTGTCGTACAGGATCTGACAATCAGTCCTTTGGGTGAGCTGAGCCTGAACGCTAGTGGCGGTTCTTGTAAAGTTGAGATCCAATTCTCACCTCGTCAGCACATAGCTCCCTTCACGGCTGAGCTGCAGGCACAGTTTGCAGGTCTCTTCCACCCCCTGCTGACGATCCAAGGCTGCTGCCAGGTAACCTTTCAAGTGACTTACCTGCTGTTTTAGCTTGTACAGTACCTAGTTTGTTTTGGTGGTCTGATACAACACTGTACTGTACATTTCAGGACTCCACTGCTAAATCAATGCATGTTACCAACCAGTTCTAATTGTTGTTAGGATGTGGAGGTGAAGCTGGACCAGGACTACTTAGCCTTTGGAGCCGTAGTTCAACGCTGCCAGGCCAGGAAAAGGATTTTTATGAGGAACACAGGAGACCGTGGTGCCAGGTATTGTTGAATATATTTTCCACCTGATACTTACCTGGGTATCTGTATGATACAGCCTCCACCAAACAGAAACCACATCCACAATGACGCACTGGCACACAGACAGAAAAAGTCTTTAAAACGATGTGGCTGATTGTGTCCTGTCATGAAACCGTATCTCTTTCTTCGTGAACAGATTCAAATGGGAAATGGCACAGTTTCCTCCAGATTTGTCTGTCTCACCTGCTGAAGGTTACATCTGTCCCGGCATGGAGGTTCCATTTGACGTGACCTTTGCCCCTGAGCAACTTAGTAATGACATAAGACATGAGAACCTGCCGTGCTTGATAGAAGGCTCCTCTTCACCTGCCGTGCTCACTGTGACAGGCTCCTGCATTGTGGCGTCCACCAGCAAAGAGGTTTGACCGATGCGCTTAAGTTTTGCCCTTACAGTCATTGTTCTTACTTTAATTGGCATTAGCAATCAGTTTTATTTAGTACAAATGCTTTTTTTCTATAACATTAGAATCTATAATATGTCTGATTGTAGCATTTACTGTACATATTTTTTCTATTGTTATTTAAGTGTCAAATTACTAAAGTACCTGTACATTATTTAAGGGGAGTAGGTGGTTCTTTGGATTATTTAGTATAGATGCGAGTGTTAAATAACCACTATTTAATAAATAAAAAACAGAAAAGTATCACATTATTGTTTTAATAACATATTTTTGCTGCTTACTGTACCTATACTGTAGCTACTGTACAAGGGTGATCAGTTGTAGTGTTCATTAAATTTTCTTACCCTTTCTCACATTTTAACTGGCAGGATGTGACACCTGATGTGCAGAACTTTGGATACAGATGTCTCGAGATGGCATAAAACCTGAAAGCTGCCTGGTCAGCGCTGTAGTCTGTCACTTTAATGATGGTTAAAAACCTGAGTCAGATCATTTGGGAGATTGATTTGGTTCTTTTTTATACTGAGTTGACAGACTTAAACATCATTGAAAATATGTTTCAATTAGCTGATTAGCTCCTTGAGACTATGAAACATGGCTATCAGACATGACTGATGCACTTCTGTATTTAGGAGGTGGTGAGGATAGTACTACATGTATACAGTGAATCTTTTTTGGGTTCTTAGCTTTGAGAGATTGTTGTTGCTAGACTCTACTCCAGCTTTCTCTGCTTTCCTGCTGTTGCCCTCCCATTGTCTCCAGGTGGTGAACTTCATATGCCCAGTACGTGGCTCACACACGCAGAATTTGTTGGTGTCTAATCCCACAAACCAAGGGTGCAGCATCAGACCTGTCATTGAGGGTGACCAGTGGAGCGCTCTGCCCTCCATGACTTTTGAACCCCTCCAGAACAAAACATATGAGCTCACTTACAGACCACTGACCATGACTACCAATGGAAACAAGCACCTGGTACAGAAAAACATGAACCTTTATCCGTACAGCGGATAGGTTTGAAAAACAAGATGTGAACATTACCTTGTTGACTTATTTCCTCAGGGATCTGCCTTTTTCTCGTTCCCTGATGGGACAGCCTTGCTGTACTCCCTGCAGGGAACTGCTGATGCTCCCAAAGCAGAAAACACCATTGTGCATGAACTGCCTGCTAAGACTCAACACACAGAGCAGCTCCTTGTTCACAACTGGCTCACTAAGCAGCAGCGGTAAGCACAGATCTTTGGTAATGTCTGAGCAACTTCAGAGCTCAGATGTGCGGTGGAGTGATGAGTGTTTCTGTGCTCAGGTTCCATGTGCTGATGGAGATCCTGAAGCCTGATAAACCAGATGCTACTGTGTCCCTCAGGGGTCTAGAGTATATTGATGTTCCTGCTCTAGCCAATAGAGACTACAACGTCTCCTTCTTTACATACAGAGAGGGACAGTACAACACCAAGGTTTGATCATTTTTTTATTCCACTGATATTTCAGAGCCTTTCTCTCACCTCAACGTTCTGTCCTCTATCCTTAGGTGACATTTCATAATGAGGTGACAGGCGAGTACTTGTTCTACAACATTATATTTAAGGCCCTATCACCAGGGGTTCTCTCCACCATTGAACTGGTGGCCACGGTCCGTCGGACAGTCTCGGCCACTATAGAGGTGGAGAACCCCCTGACCACAGCCACCTGCCTGTCTGTGGAGTGTAAATGTGCTGACATCAGTGCCCCACCTCGGCACACAGTGCCCGGACAGTCCAAGGTGTTCACAGAGTACAGCTATTCATGTACATTATGAAATGACTCGTGTTTGCAAACAAACCTAAACTGACATTTGGTTTGTACATACCTCTGTTCTCTAGGGTTCTCTGAGCTTCGAGTACCAGCCTCAGCGTGCCGGAAAGTCCACAGCCCGTCTGACTCTATCTAGTAACGAACTGGGCTACTTCCATTACGATCTTCTTCTCAAAGCTCTGCGTCCGCCTCCAGAGAAAACAGTGCACTTTAGCGCTTCACTGGGCAGCAGCCACTCTGTTCTTGTGAAGTTCATCAACTACTCCCGCTCCACAACGGAATACTTTTGTAAGGTACAGGTGACTCATCCTGCTTTGCTTTTATACTGTTGAACTCATATAATGTCTAAGAAAGCAGGATGGTTAAGGCTCTCATTTACCACAAACAATCTTTTGTACATTTCATTCAACATTTTGAAAAGTCCAAAAAGTATAACAAAAGAATTGAAATAATATGTTGTATAATAGAAAGGTTTTTATAAAGGTGTTACTTCTTGTAATTTAAAGAAGGTTTTAATCAACAGGTTCAGTGTGTGTTAGTGTGTATTCTTTAGATTTGTGAGATCATCCTGTTGTATACTTTTGCAACTACGCCACCTGCTATGATTTATCCCCATTTTGGTGCAAATGCACAACTTTAAATTATAGCTTAGTACCAGCAAAGCATGTAGGAAAATTTTTTACCCCCTAGTTACAGTATAACAAGTTAAGCGTTAAAAACTACCACTGATTAGTCTGGGAAGGGTTAGGGGCCTTCCCAGAGGAGTCCGGGTTTCTGAGATTAGTCTGACACTTAGATAGCAGAAATGCCTTAAACCTCAGACCTTTAGGGAGAATGTTCTGTTGGCTGAATTTTGAAATGACAGTTCTTGTGATGTCTGGTGTAACTCAAACACAGAACAGAACAGCTCAACCTTTCAGTCAGGATTAATCCATTAGTCCTACAAGATGTTTTCCACAGAGATTGTAATACAGGACACCACCCGACAAAAAAGCAATGCAATAATATTGCTAGTGATAATAATGATGATGTGTTGTCCATTTTGTGACCTGTCCTTGTTATCCCTCTCTGCCAGACTGATTGCCCAGACTTCACTGTGGAGAAGAGCATCACGGTTCAGCCAGGGTTCCAAGCAGGGTCAGAGGTCAGCGTTGAGGTTTGTTTTGAGCCTCATCAGCTGGGAGAAGTTAGAGATCTGCTCAGTCTGTCTTCAGTAGCTGGTGGCGAATACATCTTCCCCCTGCATGGGACCTGCCTCCCTCCAAAGGCCCAGGGCCCATTTAGTGTCAAGGCCGGCCGCAGTGTCACTATTCCCTTCAAGAACGTGTTCCTGCAGACTACTGCTTTTTCTTTTCAGGTAAATAACTGATGGACGTTTGTTCATAAATTATTTTTTTTTTTGGTCAAAGAACTAATCAATCAGTGGAACAAAATGTAATATGTCAGAAATGAGGAGTAAAAGCATTTCAGTACACCCAATGTGTAGGAACTTTATGTTCCTGAAGATGTTACTGATGTTTCTGTTCTTACAGCTCCAGCCAGAACAAGGCAAGATACTGTATTACTGGATTTGTTAAAGACATGCGTGCAGTTGGATTTTGTACTAGTTTTAGAGATTGTTTCTTTTGTTTATCCTCCATCACATTTATGTCTTGTCAATCCACATTATTTGTTTGACTTGCTGTTATTTCCGTCAGGGATCTAACCAAAGCCGTATTTACTCCTCCCCTAGCTGGACAATCCCTGCTTCACAGTCAAAGGGGTGGAAACGGTTCCCTCCAAAAAGACCCAGAACATCACGGTTTCCTTTGATGCACCAGCAGGGGGTCCTCCAGGGCCATGGGTTTCCAGGCTAACCATCTCCACCCAACGCTGTGAGGGCCAATCCAAGCCCTGCTCATGGGTGTATTACCTAAAAGGCTACCAGATGGAGGCACTTTAGCAAGAGATGGGCCTACAAACAAAAGGACAGACCACGTAGCACAAATACACAACTGTTAATTTTTTCAGATTGAATTTTTATGTTTGTGTAATGTTTTCTCCTTTTAACTCAATAAATCCTGCAGGGAGAGACAAACCTGCTCAGGCCTGTTATTACACAGTGTTTTCCACATGGGGGCAATCATGTCAAGTCATTGCACAGTGACACCTAATTTTGCAATGATGGGAGAAGAAAGACCATTCACCTGACATGGTCATTCACTTTAACAGATAAGTGTTTAAGTGTCAAGCTTCCACCAGGACTTACTTTGTCCAGCAACACCCCCCCCTCCCCATGCTGCCCCTCACAAGACTTGACTCCTCAGTTTAAAGGCCAGTGCTGGGTTAAACTCTTACCCTCAAAGGTTATATCTGTCACAAACACGCACACACACACACACACACACACACACACACACACACACACACACACACACACACACACACACACACACACACACACACACACACACACACACACACACACACACACTTATATAAACAACACATAAACCTCTAATGAGGAGCAATGTGACAGTTTAATGACTATGAGAGAATTCCCCTTTGAAAACAAGAAGCAGCTATGTGAATGTTGAAAAGGTGAAAGGAAACGTTGCCCTTTTTTCTGATGAAACATGAGAGTGAGCTTGTTCAAACTCGACTCCAGCTGTATTATACTGTAGCATGAACACATGGGGACTTACTGCTCACAATACCAACACTACAAGATTAAAAAAACAAACCATTATAAACTACCTTCATAAAAAACTTTATAAACTGTAGACGGGGGAAGATGAACCGTATAACCACCTTGTATAAATCTGCGAGCGTGATAAAGTGACTACAAAGTCTTCAAATCGCAGCCGTGTGTTATTAGACAGATAATAGTGAGGGTGTGAAGGATGTGTTGGGTGGGTGTGTTTTGGGGAGGGTGCTGTGATGTAAGAAGTAAGGTGGGGGGTGTGGGCCTCTCTCTCTCTCTCTCCCCCATAGAGCGCAGCATGAGCGCTCCGCAGCAAAAGGATGTGTGAGCAGGCAGCGCGCTACTGTAGGGACGGAGTCCACAAACTGCTCAACAAAGAACAAGCCAAACTTCGAGCCCAAGAAAGCCGCGAGCAGCCGAAACCCATAGCCGGTCAGGACAGCGAGTCCGCGACGGCAGCGCAGTCCGGAAACAGCGGCGCCCAGCCCGGTGGAATCGACGGGCTCGTCCGCTGGATCGTCACCAAGATGAGCGACAACAAGAACATCTCCAGCCGGGAGTACGCCTCCAGCAAGGAGGAGGTAGCCGTGGCCCAGGAGCAGTTCTTCACCCCGGAACCGCGGAGGGGCATCTCCGTGATTCTGGATGTGAGTATAGAGATCAGTGCCAGGTGGAATGGGCGGGTGCGCGTATGGACCGGTGCAGTGCGCACTTACGCACGGAGACGATGCTGCACTTTGATCCATACTGCTTTCATCCCGAACTAATACCGAACAGGTTCGACTTTTGTCCGTTTACACTTCGGGACGATCGAACAAACGCACGAGCCCCTTCAGACAGTCTCAGTTCATATGCGTTGCTCCGCTCATAAATCCGCTATATGCTCCGTGTGGTGTGGACCAGAATGTATTAAAGCGTGTTTTAAATACTCGAAAATAAACAAGTCGGTCTCATGAAGTTACTTTTATAACGGTTTAAGTGTGAGTCCAAGAAGAAACTGCGCCGCGCACCAACACACAACTGCCAAGTATCAGTCAGCTCGAGTTCCGAGGCCGATTTAATAACAACACTTTAATTATTCATGGAAATGTCTCGCTGCTGTACTGTATTGATCTTGTGTTACTTTCCCAGACCAGATACCGGGCAGTTGCAGGCTTCTCGTTGTCTAACAGGGACTATTACGCATGCCCGGTCAGGTCAGCTCGTTGACGATATTGGGACACTTCTCTTCACCGCCCCCCGTCTGCCCTCGAGACCGGCTGTTGTTGCGTTAATGGTTTAAAAGGGGCAAGAAAAAAAGAAAAAAAGTAGTTCCATTTATTTAGACCCCGACCCAAATAGACGATACACTGACAAAGGGGCGCACGGAAAACTAATTTTGATGATATGCTTTAGACCAGAGGCCCAACGTATCCTAGTAGCCCAGTGATCTAAATCTGTATTCTGGCTCATGGAGCGGCTGAAGGGGATTCCCACTGTGCGGCACAGGTGTGTTTGCTCTGCACCTGGTCTCAACTGGTTTTAGGATCAGAATATTTAAAGATGTTTTCTTTCCATTTCTGTTAAAAAAGCTTTTTGTTTTTGTTTTGTCTGATTATTGTCAGATGTCGTGGGATTGTTTTTCAGGTCTACACAAAGTTATCAGTCATTCTTTACAGCGAATTGGAGCTGATTTTTTTTTTTTTTTTTTGCATTGAGCCCTTGCCCCGAATCTGACGCTTATTAGTATTACACTCAAACTGATTGGTTGATGAGAAGTGTAAGCCCCGCCTCCTGGCAATAGCACTAACTTTGAAATGTTAATCGTTTTTCAATTTTCCAAGCAGTATTATCAGGGTGTGTGTGTCCGTGTGTGCGTGTGTGTATGCTTGTGTGTGTCCTTACGGTTGTGTGTGTGTCCGTGTGTGTGTGCGTGTGTGTCCTTACGGTTGTGTGTGTGTGTCTCCGTGTGTGTGTTCTCCTCCTCATTAGATATACTTGCTTGCTTGTTTCTCCTGCTGTTCCTGTCTTCTGCTTCATCCTAACCCAGATGCACTTTTCTTTTCATTTTCAAACTGCTTTCATCCTTTGTTCCCTCCTCCTCCTCCTCGTCTCCTCGCCTCATCTCCTTTCCTCCACATCCCTCTTGTCTTCCCCCTCTGTCTCCTCCGCCGGGGCCAGGAAAGCATCTATTCTTAATAAGGTTAGGAGATGGATGCATCCTTCTCTCACCCTCTGTCGCTGTCTTCTCCTCCCTTTGCCGTCTCTCTCTCTCTGTCTCTTCCTGCTCCGTGCACACATGAGCACATACTGTACACCCCCTGCTCACCGCAGCACTTCGCGTCCGCTCCGAAAGCCTGCCTGCTTCCAGCGGCTCCAGAGCTGGCTGTTCTCTGAGTGCGCCCCAGGGTGCAGCTGGGAAGCAGAACAATGTGGAGCAGCTTGTCGTCTGGAACGCGCCTCAGGAGTTAATGATTCTCACTTTGGCCCGTTCTGACGGCTCCGGCTGCTGCCTTGATGCATCACTTACAGTTTTTCGAGCCATTAAAATGGAGCGCGAAGACCTATAGACTCATCTGTGCATGTTTGTCTTGTCCAAAAACACAGTTTTAATTGTAATTAAACCCATTCTCAGGCTGATTTGAAACTGAACAGCAACGATAACTGTTGCCAGTGTTGCCTCTGAAAGTAAATAATGCCAACATCATGTTCATATTTCACAGTTTAAACTTAAAGATACTTGTTCCTTTGACATTCATTCATTCATAAAGCCCTGAGCGTACACTGAGCTCCAGGTCTGTTCTCGAGGAGGATGGATCAGAGTCGTCATGCGTCAGACTTTCACATCCAGCCTGGATAATGTGCTAATGGAGTCCTTCCTAAATCTCAGCTCTTAGTACCACTCACATCTCACATCTCCTCCAGCAGAGTGTCTATGAATGACTGGCAGTTGTGTTCTTCACAATGAGCAGCTAAAGAAGCCATTAAAAAGAACAAACACGTGTAATGTACAGTAACTCTGTGCGTCTGTCTGACGGCCTGTCTGCTCCTTTCGTCCTTTGCATCCTCCACACCTTGTCGTTCTGCTTGACTTCTGCCTCCCGTTGTCAATAGAAACCGCTCACATCAGGCTAAGGCGGTGATGAAAGCACCAGACCTGCCACTCTCAATTCCAAGAGGGGTGAATCTCTCCCCGAAGCGGAGCCTGCGTACGTGCATAGGGTGCGTTGGATGAGTGCACCACATGTGAGCAGCGAGCGCTGTGGGGCGGTGGGTTGGAGCCCAGTGTCACTGCTGCAAAGGCCTTTTTGAACCGATCTGCAAAATAATTTTTAAGTTTAAATAACAAGGCTTTGGTCAAACTCTGGGGTGAGGTTCATGTGTGCACACTGTCTTTGGGTTTGTGGGGCTGTTCACACACAAACGGAGACACACTCTCAGGGCACAAGTATCACAGCCAATTTCACATCTGAAGAACCAAATAAACGTGCTTGTACTGATTTAGTGGCAGAGTCACACATTGGGCTGTGCCCTGATTTTGCACAGTTGTGAGTTTGGACTTTATTTCAAACTTCTGACATTCCTGCCAATAATTCGTCATTGTTCGTGTGTTAATCCTTCAGAGGCGATCTTGTGTTTGGGTTTGCAGGTTTTTTTGAGGTCACTTCCTGTTCCTGTTTCCTGTCTGCTCACTACTCCACTGCCATGTGTCTTGTATTTGGGGGCTTTCACCACGTTGTTAACCATTGCTCATTGCCCATCTGGGACTTTGGTTCTACTGGTTGCCTGTGTGTTGGTCTTTGTTCCATCTTTTTTTTTCAAGTTGGTCGGTTTGTTTTCTTACACTCTGTACGTCTCTATTTCAGTCAGTTCATCATTAATAAGTTTTTGTGCCGGCTTGTGTCGCCTCACAAGAGCGTGGGTTCGATTCCCGGGGGCCCAGGTGCCTTTCTGTGGGGAGTTTTTATGTTCTCCCCGTGTCTGCGTGGGTTCTCTGTGGGTTCTCCGGCTTCCTCCCATGGTCCAAAGACATGCGATTAGATTAATTAGCTACTCTCCATTGCCCGTAGGTGTGAGAGTGTGGGTGAATGGTTGTTTGTCTCCCTGTGTGGCCCTGCAATAGACTGGCGCCCTGTTCAGGGTGTACCCCCCCTCTCGCCCTCAGCAGGCTGGGATAGGCTCCAGCACCCTGCGACCTGAACGGGAAACAGCGGTAGAAAATGGATGGATGGATGGATGGATGGATGGATGGATGGATGGATGGATGGATGGATGGATGGATGGATGGATGGATGGATGGATGGATGGATGGATGGATGGATGGACGGACGGACGGACGGACGGACGGACGGATGGAATTATTTTGCGGGTTGTGCGTTCAGGTCCTCCTCTCGTCTGGTCAGTCTGGCCTCATCTTCTTGCTGAGCTGGTCTAGTGTATTTTTAAGTATTTCCCAGTAGGAGAGCCCAGTCTGTCGAACGTCCTTAAATACAAGAAACAGCAGCAAGTGTACACAAGACAAACGTCTGATGGCTCGAGGGCCAAACTGCCACAATTTGTATTACAGGACATTTGGAAATTCTCCTCTGCAACTTCGTAACCAATTGTTTTTTGTTACTATGAAGCATTAATTCTTTTTGCCACCACATGTACTAACGTCACTGTCTCACTGTGTGTTTGCAGATATTCAGAAGAGCTGACAAAGATGGTGAGTAAACTAAAGACTATGTTTATTTATAGAAATGTTTGTCTCTTTGTAAAAATAAAAGATTGTCGAAGTTTAAATGGTTCAGACGTAGAGTGTCAACCTACTGTAGGTGATATTATGAATGGAAGTTTTTATTATTACAATACACGGGCCCTGAATCACCTCTATTCGCATGTAAGTACAGTATGTACAAACTTTAGACTGGGGCCACGTCGCTGCACAATATGATGGATGTTAAACAAATGCCTCAGACGCAGATACCATAAACGTGTTTTAGACTGTCAGCATCTTTAGTTTCCAGAAATATTCCGCTCCTGTTGACTTGACTGTTGACAGATGAATGTGTTTCAGTACAGACAGAGATGTATTGTCTCTGAGGCCTTTGGTTCAGCAGGAAACTACTGAACACTGTGTCTGCCTGCTGCTGCTGCTGCTGCTGCTGCAGTGAGCTGTATTTTTAGCATGTTGGGGCATTAAAGTGTTTTCAAGGGGGAACTTTCTATTGCCAGTGTGCAGTTTGTCTCTAGCCTCTGGCATGTCATGTTCTGCTATTTCCCTCTTCTTTTTATCCTCTCCACATTTTCCTATTTATCCTTTCCCTTTATATCTGTTCTTGCTCTTTAGGCTTTCCTCCCTCCCGTATCCCGTCACTGCGTCTGTGACAAAAAAAGAACATAACTAATGAGGAAACCAGCCTAAAAAGCTTTGCTTTCATAGCAGCCAGATGGCCATTTGCTTTTCCAGAGTGAGTGTATGTGGAGGTTTTTTTTTGTTATCTGAATTGATTATTCTCTCTGCCTTTGCAGTTCCTAAACAGAGGAGATATCTATTAATGTGCTACTATTGTGGTGCGCTAAGTTGTTGCTCAGTCATCTGTTGAGCTTGGTCTCCTTATCTGTGTGTTTGTAGACACACTGTCTAAATTCCATTTGTCTATTCTAAAATGAAGACAAGTGAACATAAACACATTTTACAGATGATTTGACAACGTTGATGCAGAAGATGTTCTTATCTCTGCTTTATTCAGAGAGTTTATTGTGCCTTTAAAACAGACTCAGGCGTCAACTGTCAACATCTTCCTAATTACCCATCGCTCAGACACACAACATCACTTAAGGCCCAAAATGTGCCGTTTCATTTCACACAGATTTTTTTTTCCAACACCGACCAGCTGAATGATGATGAAGCTGCTTGTTCCCCATCACCCCGCAGATTTAGTTGAACCTCATGTCTCTGTGGTGGTTTCGACGCCACCTCCACAGCTGCAGGCTGCCTTTAAACAGACTCATAGAAGTGTGGTGGAGATTGGAGCTACAGCACAAGGCAAAAGAAAAGGGAAGCGTGAGAGCCTGTGAGGAACAAAGAGAAGAAGCTGAGATGGTTATTATGGAGAAACGTAGTCATTGGATGTATGGAACACAGGCTAAAAGAAGGAACCACCAAGCACAAGCTGAAGAAGAGCTATTTATATACTCCTCCTCTCTCCTGGGAGGAGAGCGGGGAACTGTTTTAATGAGAGAGAGAGAGAGAGAGAGAGAGAGAGAGAGAGAGAGAGAGAGAGAGGGAGGAGATGCTAACAATCAGAGAAGAAATTTTCAAAAAAGAAAAGATGGTGCAGGGGGGGAGAGATTGACAGAAGGAGATGCAGGAGGTGTCAGAGTCTAAAAGGCAAAGGGAAGAAGGAAGAAAGAGAAAGATGAGCATCGAGGAGAAGGAGTGCATTCAGCAACGGGCAGTAATTGAGATTTAATTGGTTGAATTCTGTTTTTACATTCACTGTGTATGTGTGTGTGTGTGCGTGCGTGTGTGTGTGTGTGTGTGTGTGTGTGCTTTCCAATTAGTACATCCCCATCACCAGTGGATCCCTCAACTGTTTGCATCGTTTTACAGCCCTTAGTTTACACATCACACCTGCAGCAGCATCTAATATGTCACAGTCCACTGCTTCCACATCTGCGAAAAGAGAAAAGAGAAAAGATTCTTCAGGAAAATTGAACTGTTACATTGCTCCCGTTTCACTTTGATATATTCTGTAATTGATCCTAAACCCTTTGCATCTTCTGCATGCCCTTGTTCCCCTGTAGGTTTCTGTTCTTGACCCAGGGACCTGCAGGTTAATTGGTGAAGCAGACTTGTCAGTGCGTGATTGTGAGCGTGAGCGGCTGTCGACCCTTTTGCCTCCTGTGACAGTTAACAGGACAAACGGTATAAGTGATGGATAGATGAGTAATAACCCTGTGGGGACGGTTGAACAGCACAGAACCATCAGGGATGTAACACACACAGTAAACTGGGCCAAACTGATAAATGCACCACAGTGTGGTGGCGTTAATATTGTGGTGAGGATCGCAATGTGTTGCAACAAGAAAGCAATCCACACAAAAGTGGGTTCCAGACGTTCTGATGGACGCTTCTGTATGGTTTGTAGTGTATAAGTGAGAACGAGCCCAGGAGATAATTAGGTGACATAAGTGGAGCAGCAGTGTGGGTGAATCAGGGCTGTGTCAGGTCTCTACCTGAGCCACACACACACACTGGATCCGTTTAATCAAAGCCAAACCGCCTCGGCCACATGTTGGGTTCTGGGAGCGGCGGGGACACACGCAGGCATTTTGGATCTGCGTTGCCGTCGGTTACCGGGAGGCTGGGTTTTTTTCTCGCCTCATGCTGTGTGACTCATTAGCCATCTGCTAATTATCATCAGTGTGTTTGACATAAAGACAGAAAGCAGACGTTTAGGGAGGTTTGTTTATCCATCCTGTCTGGATTACAGCATTACAGTGTGGCCAAACAAAGCTCCTCCCTGATACATTAATAATGCCGGTGTTTTCAGCTTTCATTCCTTTGAGAGTTCATGTCAGTAAAACCCATTTTTCTTTACAGTAAACTGCTGTTCCTGATGAATCGATGCTTTTGTCAGGCCTGTAAAGTGGCTTTACGTTTCTTTTTACCTTTTATCACATATGGTGTCTTTTTTTTAAAATGGCCAAACGGTTTCTGGAAAAGAGGTTCCGACTTTAAAACAGTCAAACATTTAGCTGTACAGACGACGCAGATCAACAGCCAGTCACTCAGAATGATGTCATGTGTGTCTAATGACTTGCAGACTTTAATTACTGACACTGCTGCTAACAAGCCCCAGAGTGGCACACACCAGGGGAGGAGCAGAGAATAGAGGGAAGGGTTGAAATAAAAATAATTCAAATGGAATTTTTTGAGGCAATCAGAGATTAGCGCCGTCATCTCACATCTGGAAGCATCTGGGTCTGCGTCCACTGCTCGGACAGGTGTCTCCTTCCCGTAGGTTCATTCCACACCCTAAACTTCCCTTGTGTTTGGAAGTAAAATCACGTGAATGGGAATTTTTCGTTCTTAGTGGAACGTTCTGTAAAACATGAGATTAGCCGGTGCTGTTGTTTACACGGTTCCTGTTCACAGGAAGCGCGGAAGCAATAAGGAAAAAGCCAAAGCCCTTCTTGCTAGAAAGACGGCTTCTGCGGTAGCATCAGTGTTTTGGAGTCGGTTGGCTGCAGGCTGGTTGTTTTCAAGTTAATTAAAAGTGGGTCTGGTGCTGGAACACTCCGCTCATATCCAGTCTGCCGCGTGCAGCTCTGGATTCCAGCACTGATTAAAACAGAGGAGCAGATATGAAGCCTCGTTCTGAATACTCACTGAATACGCTAAATTCTCCTGTTCTGAAGTCAGTCTCACAACCAGCAACTGTCGATGTCGAGTGTGGCAGGAAGTAAACAGTCATAATTACTTTAATTAGGAGATCTGCATAAAATTATAAAAAGAATGATCATCCAACCATACGTACCTACAACCAGGAAATAAAATTCATTCTCAATAAGCTCTAATTCAGGGAAGGGAAGATGATGGACAGGAGGCAGACAAGAGGACCCTGCACAGACGCCTTCAGCCTGAAGGACTGAAGAGCTTTGTTCACGGTCCTGGATCAAAGGCTGGAAGCTTTGAAGACGTTCTGCTCACCTGATGCTTTTGCCCTCGCTGGGTCAGGATCAGTCCTGCTTTTCTCTTCGCTTACTAGAAGTATTTACACCGTATGAAAACTGCAGGATCACATGAAGCGGACGCCTTTATTTTACAAACTGATTCAAAGAGAGAAGAAGGAATCCATCAGCTGTTTCTTTCTTGTGGTTCTGTCAATCAACCATCGGTGCTCCATTCATTTAACCGCTGTTTCTTGTGGTTTCTCTTCTCTCACCTCCGCTCCTCCACCTCCCTCTTCATGGAGGCAGCTCAAACTGTCTTAGTGCTCTCATGGCAGGAATCTTGGACTGATCCACATTTGGCTGCACTACTGAAACAAAGCTGCGCTTCCTATGGGATCAGCAGGCATTTAGCTCAAACACCCGTCTGTCCGTCCCCATTTTTAATGTTTCTGTCTCCCTTCATGTCCTTCTCCTCCTCCCTTTCCAGCTCTGTCCTCCTGCTCTTCTCTCGCTTCCTAAATGCTCCACTTTGTCTTCATGCCTGTGTAATCGGTCCTTGTCCTCTCACCACTAAGCTTTAATTAATGTAGTCACCTTAACCTTTTTACTAGTTGAACGCGAAGTTCACTAGGACTTTAAATCAACCTGCACCCAGGTGTTAAGCGGCTCCTCGACTGATGATTGATGTCAGGAGAAGGGAAAAGATTGAGACCAAAGGCCACCTAAATTATGTGGCTAAACAAATCATCAGGAGCAGAGCAAAAGCTTGAAGGGGCAGAGGTGTGGCGGGCAATCATTGATTAATCAGCGTGACCTTTTCCACCACATTTCCTCGCTCCCAGACACCTACGACAACATACAAGTGTTGTTGTAGGTTCAGACGAGAGGTTCTTAACGCTGCGATGGCTTGCGTTGATTGTAATCAGAAATGTGCTCTCATTACATATCTGCAAAATGTACACACACACGCATTTGAAAGTAATTCTCTATGTTTACCCCGCTGACAAAATTTAATCACTCAACTACAGTCAACTATTCTTCATTGTACTCAGCAACAAATACATAAAAAAAACATTTAAAGGAAAACATGAAGACATCCCATAATACTGTGATAAAGTATGCACCTGCCATGGAATGTAAGAATTACATTGGTCAGAAAACTGTTTGGTGCTTTCACACTACTGTAAAAACCTGTAATGACTTACAGAACGTTGACCGTCATTCCTGAACCACCACTTAACACAGAAACCTTGAAATGTCTCGGTCATATAAGAAAAAAGACAAAACCATACAATCCAGAAGTCGTCAGTGTTCCAAATGGGCTCTTCACTCTGGCTGCACCTGCCGGAGATGCTCCTGAAGCTAAAACTGCTCAACTCACCAGACTCAACTCAGAAGCTCCGGCCTGACACACCAGAAAACACACCAAATACTAGACGTAACGCTGGCCAGCTCCACTCAGCTCAGCCAGACGAACACAGCAGGGAAGGACCACATGACACAGACTGAACCTGAAGAATAAGAAACACTGCAAGAAGGACAAAGGGTCAGAACAGAAATCCTGAACTAAAAATCACATGGAAAAAAGCACAATAAGGAGACATGACAGACAAAATGGTAACATGGCAGCACAAACCTTAGACAGAGGACAGACAGCATGGGCTGTTAACAACCATGACGAACTGGTCAAGTGGTGGTCTTCTTCTCACACCACGTGCTCTACTGATTCCTCCCCCTGACAATAATAACACAACTTTGACTTCTGTTTTCCCATTAATGTCTCATTTGGTTTTGTGACCAAGCAGTGTGTGGAATAAGGCCTTAAATAAGAGGCTACACAGCAGGTGTTGGTATTAAGCCTGATTGCATGGAAGTAGAACGAAACAGGGAATGACATCGCACCACAAACACCAGACAGAACAAAGACAACAGCACCTCCAACAGCTGGAGGCCTGGACTGTCACAGTCAGGAGGAGTCTTCGATAGATAAAGTATACAGTGTGAAGCGTAGTGTGAAGACCTGGTGGTGAGGTTTCTGTGTATGACTGCTCCCCCTATAACAGTCATTAGATGTGGTCTACTCTCTATCGGAGCTGGAGGGTTGCACTTTGAAAGACACCTGCTCACCAGTGATGTGATGCTTCTCTCTCAGTAAATAAGCAAAAGCTGCAGGGAAATACTTTACAATGATTTAAGCACTGTTGTGTTGACGTGATGAAACAATTTTGAGAGACTGGAGCCTCTTAAGTTGCGATTTGATTATGGGAGCTTTTATAGAGTGAGCAGAGTCTGTGATCAGTTTGTTACTTTGGTCATGTGATCTCTTGTTGCCGTTTCTTAGTCAGTCACGCCGGCTTCGTTAGCTTCTAGTTCTAGTTCTAGTTCTTCTAGTTCTGGTTCATTTGGATTTTGAGTTTGTTCTTCCTGTCTGTGAATTTCAGTCTCTTGCTGCCTATTGTGAGTCTTTCCTGCCTGAGCAATGACTTTTGGTCAGTGCACCTTCAGTCATATTTCCTTTGTGAGATTTCATTGTTTGACATGTCTGTGTTTTTGTCCGTAGTCCTAATTAAATAACACACTGTATCCCTGTATCTGGCGTCTGCCTGTGTTAAGTCCAGCCCTAGTAAAGCTGTAATAACTTCTCTATTTTCTAGTTTGGACTGTCGAACCCAGTAGCCGCCCAGTGTGTGTAGTGGCTGTGCATTTTGTAACAGAAACAGGTCGATACGTAGGTGCTGGCATCATTATTACTTCAACTCAAGACAAGAGGATTAGCACATACAAACATGCACACACCACCGTCCCCCTAAGGATCTGAACCAACAGTGCTGGGATCAGAGCTGCAGCATGTTCTGAACACATTACCACCAGTGATTGGGTCAGGTGGGGCTTAGAACACAACCCCACACTTTTAACAATAGCAATGAAGTATTAACTGTACAGTATAACCAACCAACCTTATTTATACTTATATTTATGTACATGTTTTAGAAATATTATAAATGTTTTATAACAGTCCCAAACTTCACACTAACTCCTTTCTACAACCAGTGAGGGAAGCAGAGAACTCAAGTCAATCAATGATCTTTCATGCCATTATTTCACCATAAACTGATGAAATAGTTAAAGTTAATATGAAGTTCATAAGAAATTGCTCTTTACCTGTACATTAGGTATGTGATGGTATAACCTGACTAATAGACATTGCATCAAATCTCACCTCTTTGTATTTATGACATAAAGTGATAACATTACATGGAAAATGTACATGTAACATAATTACATAAAGTCCAAGTTTTAGGCATGATTTCTTTTTTGAGTGTAGGTCACATATCTATATCCTGTACCTTCCCCCTCAGAGTCATTTTGGAATCAGTGGAACTGGGTTTGGACTCACAACTAGCTTCCAGAGTTAATGTTACACAGTCTTTGTGGTGTTTGTGACAATAAGTAGACGTGTTCCAGTATTTCTGACAGTACTGCACTGCACTCTTAGTAGCAGAGGAAGTATCTGCCTCACTACTACAGCAAGGCGCTACAGCGTCAAAAGGTGTCAGGGTCTCCATGGCGAGCGCAGCTGTAGCTGATTACTGACGGTCTTGATTATCAGAGGTAATGCTGCTCACTGTTGGCTCCTCCACCAGCTTCGTATCAAGAGAGAATCTGGCAGCGGCGGCTAATTCCTGGCCTTCTCTGCCTTAATGAGCAGCGGTTGGGAGCTGCCACTCAGAGCAGCTTGTGTGTGCTTTGATTAGTGTGTGTGCACGCCGTGTGTGTTACCGCAGGACTGGGGGTCTGCTGTGAGCCAGAAAGCATCAGGGGCATGCGACACATGACATTTACATGCCACATAATCAACTCTGCGGTCGTGTCTGACTCCACATCCAGCTCAGCCTAAAGGTCTCTTAGGTAAGTCAAGCAGTCGCTTCAAGCAGCGACATCATTCATTAGTGTCTCTACAATTTGCTTTGTATCAGCTGCTCTGTTTAAAAAGCTTAATAAACAAGTAGCGACCCAAACCTGCGGATCAGCGCTTAAAGTTTATGGAACGCACGTGGCAGCTAGCGCTCAACGAGCCAGGCGCTAGTACAACGGCAGGTTAGAAAGCACTGAACCAAGCAGTTTACCTCCGCTGAGATCAAGGATACAGTTACCCTAGTTACCACCCAGTTGCCCCTGGTTACAGCATCCCTCCGCTCTCCTCCAATGAGGCCTCATGGGCTGCTGTTTCCATGACACCAAATTTAACCCCCCACCCTTCTTACATCTCTTTGAAAAATTTCTCTTAATAATCAGTGTCGTCCCCAACGTTGGGTAAGATCTTGTCCTTCAGTTCAACAACAACCAGAGAACACACTGAACAGATTCCCTTTGGGGCGTTCTGGTCCGGTTGGGACATCGCTCTACCCAAGATGTATATATGGTTCGACAAGAGATTTTGTATAGCAGTCAAACAGATTTGAGTGAAATGATGATGCTGATGTTTTTTTATCCATTTCTTTCCCTTCACACCTGCACTCACGTCACAGCTGCTCCCGTATTACCGACACACCTCGCTGATTTACTGTCAACTTACATTTAATATTCGCCACACAGCTGGGCTCTAGTACAGCATCTGTTACCAACAGACGTGCGCCCACCTCACGTCGGAATTGTCTCGCAGCCCCCGCTGCCGCTGAAGTGTTCAGTGGGTAACGTCACCGCACAGCGAGAATGAGATGGGTGCAAAACCAGGAGCGGTTCCTCGAGGTTGAAGAGTTTAATCAGACGTTGGCTTTGTATGTTGGCAGCCTGTTTTGTTCCTCTGCTGCATCTTCAAGCCAAGGCCCCCAGTCTACAGTGACCCTAAATGAAGAAGTACACAAATAAAAGAAATAGGTTTCAATTATTTCACTCATGAATTATTTCACACCACAAAACATAAAATACAGTAGATCTAATTTTAGAACAATGCCACCACCTGACGTTCCTCGTGTTCGCTTCAATCACAGACGACATTCGGCTCCACTAAGAAATGTGTCCTGCTGCCAAGATGAAAAACAGTGAGACTTGTCAGGGGAAGGGAATTCCATGGCAGCTGATATTAACAGCTCATATAAATTCAGTCACAACAGTTTGGTCCATATGCTTCATCTTCTGCTGCTGGTTGCAGGCTCAACGGCCAAAATAGACTGTGTCACTGCAAGTGTTGAACTGTGTAAAGGTGATGGTGCCACAGTCTCCTTCCTGACAGGCAGATTTATCAAAACAGTAACATAGGGCTGGTTAATAAGACGAAGCCCTGCTGTGCAGGAGGTCTGATCCATGCTGAAGCATCCTAATATATTTCACATTACATCCTGGCACAGCTCCTGTCACTGTTAAGTCTCAGACTTCAATAGAACCAAGAGAACGTCTTACAGAAAACTGGCTGCAACATTATTGTATTTATTATGAGACTGCGTATCTGTCAAGCTGCCTGTGAAATTTACTGAAGGCTACCAGCAGCTGTGTGTGTGTGTGTGTGTGTGTGTGTGTGTGTGTGTGTGTGTGTGTGTGTGTGTGTGTGTGTGTGTGTGTGTGTGTGTGTGTGTGTGTGTGTGTGAGTGACGTTAGTCCTGTGACCCAGAGCCTCTCACCCTTCATTCGACGACTGGAAGCAAATAAAGGCAAACTTTTATCCATCTTTCTGCTTGATTCACTCCATGAGAGAGAGAGAGAAAGAGAGAGGGAGAGAGAGAGAGAGAGAGAGAGAGAGAGAGAGAGAGAGAGAGAGAAAAGGAGTGAGAGAGAGAGATTTTTTTTTCATTATTCAGAAAACAAACCTTGTTCTAGTGATGACGGAAATTAAATGTAGCATTTTATGTAACAACACAAAAAACACAATACAAAACAATATCATAAAGATAAAAAAAAATTACAGATGCTGAAAAATCTCCACAGTTTTAGTCAGTTTCTAAAACCCAAACTCTTATTAAGTCGAGCTGCTCACAACCACTCATCATTTGTACGGTCAATAGACCCCTGGTCCCAGGTGTGTTCCTTCCTAGTCTTCCAGATCGCTAATTCAATCAACCCAGATAACTAGACTAGAGAACTAGGCTTTCCCTGGCAACGTACCTCGGCCCAAACACAAACCGAACACAACGCTACGATCTCCAGCTATCTGTAATCCCGTGCACAACCCGGTGCTCTTATCAACAGGCGCTTGTACTGGGACCACCAACCGGCTTTAGGAGAAGGTTCTGACCCAAAACAAGTAGTCCACCTCGTTACATCTCATTAAAGAGTGTAGGTGGCACCTTTACACAGCTGTACAGTAGTACACATACAGTAAAGACTCAACTGCTACAATTTCTACAGAGATGATTAAAGGGCCAGAGACCACTGGCTTTTCCTGCCACTCCAAAAGGTAAACTCATTGGTCAGACAGTAACAGGTTAGCAAGATGATTCCCTGAGTTGAATCTACCTCATTTCCCGCTCTAGTGTGTTAACTGTGGCTCTAAGAACTCCAAGCTATAAGAGTAATGCTGGACCACCACCTCCCACCACTGAGCTCCACACGTTTCCAGAAAGACCCAGAAGAACACAAGCATGTTCCTCCTGCATTAATGTGCCAATATGTACAACAAACCTAGTGGGTTGGAACTAGTTTATTATACTGTACTGTCCACTTTAACTGATTTTACCGCCCATGATTCAGCAGGGTCCAGCTCAGTTAGTCAGTCTGGCACATGTCCACATCAAAACATCTTATACTACCAGAGCTGGTACACACCATGTAGTAGCAAGCATCAAACTTTGCCATAAACAAACCCTCCAGAGACTGTGTAGGAGAGCTCAGGTCCAGAGAAAGAGAGACATGGAGAACGGAGTGACCGTTTGTATTAGCAGTCTGTTCATGGTCAGTGTGAGGAAGAAGGGAGCTGATAGAAGGAAGGAAAGGATGGGAGAGATGGAAAACAGATGGCGACAAGTCTAGAGGGAAGAAGATTATTAATTACAAACAAACACACACACACACACGCCAACACACAGACACACACGCACACACACACACACACACACACACACACACACACACCTGTCTTTTCCTCTCAGATACATTCTTCACTCTTCAGCATTTTTTCTACCTGTCAAGTGTGTCTGCAGCTCTATTAATCACTGCGCTGCAGAAGTTGTGTCAACAGGTACGAGCGCAGTTCAGCATAATTGTAGTAGCTGTGGGGCGTTTACTGTCGCCCCAAATACCTGCTTACTGTGGTGACACGCCTGAACCGAGGCCTGGGCTGTTATAGTGAGGAGCTGCAGCTGTTAATGAGGACACTCTGTGTAATGAGGGCAGTGGCTGACTAGTGATGACATTAGTTTGTGTTTGCAGAAACACCTTGAAGCTAATTAAGTTTCTCTATACAAACTAACAAGTTGAGGACACAAATGCACAGACCTATGAACTAACAAACTACAAATGATTTCAAAGACAAACAGTAGATAATAAGAATTACAAACCTGTGATGAACAGGATACCAAAACTAACAAGGGCAAACAAAGAAGGAGGAATGTTAAACGCTGAGTAGAGTCAGGCATAAGCGAATGAGGCTATAAAGTCCATAATTGGAAGACAATAACAGCACCTGCCCACTAAAACAGAAAGCCAGTTCCCTTATTTATATGTGTGGATGTAAAAAGATGCAGAAAATTCCTCATTGAACCTTGAGCTTCATTCTAGTATGTTAATGTTGAGCTACTGCACCTGGTTAGAGCTGATGGAGCAGCTCCGAGCTAGAGAGGCAGGCGCCGTTTGTCTGTGGACAGATTAACACGGTGAACGCACAAAACAAACAACTTTTGCAAAGCGGAACGTTTCTTATTTATTGTATAGTGGCAGATGAAATGAAGCCGAACAGACAGAAAAACAATGATGTTTCCACTGCAGTGAGCTCTTTAGTCCGATAAAGAAACTGTTGACGCTCGTTGTGAGAACAAATCTGTTCGGGCATTAACAGCACGTTGACACGCTCCCCGACCTGGTTGTTAACCTGCACAGGCCCCGCGGCCTGGGAGATAACATTAACAACGCAGAGGCCCCACACCAGCCGCAGAACCGGGCTCGTTCAGGCCGCTGATGCTCTATTATCTGCCATTAAACACCATCACGGCGCATTAAAAGAGCAGCGATGTGGGCATCGGCAGTCAATTACCGGCTGGTGAAGCAGCGTATCTGCCTGTAACAGGAGCCATAAAACACCTTTTGTGCAAATGAGGGCTCCCCCGAGGGCGGGCTGCAGCAGCAGAGACCGTCAGAGGTGCTGGGATGGCGGGCGGCACCTGATCAGCCTGACACGCTGCTATTATCTGCCATCATCCAGGATTAACCCCCCCCCCAGTATAAACCCCACTCAGCGTTACACGGCTCACGCTCGGTGCAGCCGCACGCCTCTAACAACATTATTTTGTTCATCCAGCAGACTGATGATGATTACATATCATTCCGCTCTCCGCTGAGACAGAAAATAGATAAGAGTGACTGATGAGCGTCGACTGTGGCTCATCTCTTCATCCACGCAGACGCACAGAGGACTGTTTACACCAGGGAGACGTTTGTCACAGGAGACGGCAGAAGAGCGTCATATCCTGCTCATCAAGGCAAATTATGACCTTCATTAGTGTTTTTATTAAGAATTACAGTAGAAGCTGCTCACAGAGCTGCTGCTTGGTGCCATGCTTTTCCTGAACCGCTCCTTCTGCTGGCTTTAACACTGGTGATCCTCAGCGCTCAGTGTCTCCGTGCTGGAGGGGTGCATTAAAACATGACAGATATTATGGCCTGTTGTCGGAGCTGTCAAGGTGCCTAAAATGTATAGTGCTATTCGTCATGCGCCGGCGTTCCTGCTGACCACTATTGAAAGCGGCCTGGATTGATTTCCATTGCGCTTCATTCATTTTCAAGTTTATTTGCAGAGGCTCAAGATGAATATTCCTCAGTAGACATCCAACACTTTGATATGCTGCTCATTTGGTCAGAGTTAGATTATAAACACATACAAATGCTTCTGTGAGCTGCTTTCCTTCAATTCTCTCTGTCAGACCTTTCAAATACTTGTACAGCTCAGATGATCAACAGCACGCTTTAAAATGCAAAGCAAAGTCAATTTACATCATCATTATTATTCATGTTGTTGTTGTTTGCACTTAAGCAAAGTGGATGAATTTTAGCTGGATAGATGTAAAACCTTTGGTGTGATTGCTTTAAGTGGAATAACATTGGGCTGCTCTTTGGCAAACTAAAGAGCAAACTGGAGCAGAGTGAGGTGTTCAATAGTCCAATAGTCAAGTAAAAGTGAAAAGAATCGTGTAGAACTGTAGAACCACATTTTGTTTCTATCACTAATGTGCAAAAAATGCTGTAAAACCGAGAGAAGCGTGTCGCAGAGCAGAACCTTACACCAACAGCAGCTGCCACAGATACTGCAGTATAAAACATGTGAACCAACTCCAGTGAGTCGCCAGACTGACGAGATCTGGCAGTTCTGGTTTCAATCAAAAGAAACTGGTGTCTTACTCAGGAAGCAGAGTTAACAGCTGGACGCGCAAAGTAGGAAGCAAAATATTGTTACTGTGTGTGTGTGTGTGTGTGTGTGTGTGTGTGTGTGTGTGTGTGTGTGTGTGTGTGTGTGTGTGTGTGTGTGTGTGTGTGTGTGTGTGTGGCCTGCAATGATGGAGGAGGAAGAAGCACAAGAGCTGACAGCTCAGTGAGAATCACTCCTGTCCCTCATCTATCAGATGAAACAGCTTACTGGGGCAGCCACACACACACACACCACACACACACACACACACACACACACACACACACACACACACACACACACACACACACACACACACACACACACACACACACACACACACACACACACACTGTGCCCCATTTCTCTTCCAACTTTACTTGTCCTCCTAATCTTTTCCTTTCTCTCACTCTTTATTAATTTAACAACCTTGTATCGCCTCCTTTGTTCCTTTGCGCTGGTATCTTCTCTTCTTTTTGGATAACTTATCACCTCTTTACCTCTGTCAGCAGCAACAAAGGAACGAGAGAGAGAGGGTGTATTTAATGTCGTATATGAAGACAAACCACGATATCCTGAGACTGAAAGTTCCCTCTTCTCGTTGCTATGACAACTCATCATGTAGCGCCCCAAAAATAATGTTAAACAGCAAGAAGGGCCAAGAGAGAGAGAGAGGAGCGACTGGAGACTGAAAAATAGACTTTAAAAATAGAAGCAATACAATAATGCATAACATGCAGAGACAGGTTGTACAAGTGAGCCTCAGATATGTGGAGGAGGAAAGTGCAGTGAAGGCAGGCTCATCCTCCTCCTCCTCCTACTCCTCCTCCTCGGTGCATTTGCTACTGTGTGCAGGATGTGGAGCCCAGCAGGAAGAAGGAAGTGCTAATTGCTTCTCTTTAGTCTGCAGTGAGAAAAGCAGGTCCACCACTGTGACCATGCCCTCGCTTCCTACTGTATCTGCTCTGCAGCAGTACTGGAAAACCCTCATCCTCACCCTCAACCCCTTCACGCCACTGAGAGTCCAGGAGACTTCCTGCCCCCACTGGCAACATTCCAGCCAACGTAGGCCTCCCTACTGGTTTGGATGCTCCTTTAATGAATGGACGTAATGTGGTGAACACGCAGCTAATAAAAAGAGTAGATGTGCTGTGAAAGACAACTAGAGTGGAGGGAGGCACCACATCCAGCGTGTAACCTCAGCCACACTGGGCCTTAACCTACTGTATTGGCTGTATTGAGTGTCTCTGTCACAGTGTATGCTGCTGGTGGTCAATAACAACTTTAGGCAGAGCAATGTGGTTTATGTTCTATGACATGAAGTAAAAGTTTACGGACAAAAAACAATTTCAAATCAGCCCTTTATTCATTCAAAGAAATCAAGTGATTGCAGCGAAACTTGAGTGATTTCTGTGGACAGAGTGATAGATTCTGATTTCTGTGCCTGATGAAATCAGTCAGGCTCACTGGAAGCAGACAGTGTTTACAAAGGGTGAATCAAGTTTGGAAATTCTCCAGAATCAGTTTTCCAGCATCAGCGTGGGAACGACGCGCTGCCTCCTTGGCCTGTAATTTGCGACAGCAGACGTCCTGTAGACCCGCCTTCTATGATTGGCTGAACAAAGAGGGGCTTTGGTTGGAGACCTGCTCATGAAGTGAAAGACTTGTGAAAGTGTGGTCCTGTTTATGAGTCCTCCTCAGGCTGATGGACAACCCCTCGACACCGCAAGGAAACCAAGCAGGGTTTCAATTATTCTGGATCAGCGTCTGTCGCAGCAGTTTATATGAACCGCATGTAAAACATGCAGTTGTTTATTTATGGTTTATTCAGGAGACAGATTGTCCTCATGAATATAATATGACACGTGTAGAAACAAGTGTAATTGACTTAGTTTAATCTTCATACTATTAGATTAGCAGAATGAAATGAAGAGTCTCAACAGGTAATCGAGTTTATCTGAGGAGGTGGGATGAATACGGTCACGTCAACAGCGGCTTCAGGGGGAGATGCAGTAACTGTGGGGATGCTGATGCTACAGCACCAGGATGTGATGGAACACGCGTCTTCCCTTTTGCCTTAGAGACTCATCTGTTCGGTCAAACGGACCCCGCGTGTTCCTACATCTGTTGGCTACGGGCGATGATTTGCGTCATTAAACGCCCTGTGCTTCAAACACATAGAGTAAACTTTTAGTGCCCCCTGTTTCTGAGATGCTGCTGACTTAGACTTGTTTGGGCCCGAGGGCCTCACGCAAAGAGAAGACGTAGAGCTGCTTCTCTCACACGGTGCAGATCCTGAGCCGTGGCCACCGCTCTAACAGAGGAAGAACTGGATGTCACACCCACTCAGTACCGAGCAGAAACACTGTCCACAGACCAGTTTCAGAACAATGTGCCAACACATACACTACACTTCATAGCATGAAGAAACTAATTAGTCTTTTCTCAGACAGCTTTTCAGAGAACTGTTACTGTCGTTGTGTTTTTCATTTCTACTTTGTTTATTCATGAATTTAAATATTGTAATTCAACAGAAGGTAGAAAATAAAAAATACTGGAAGTCTGTGATATTAACATAGTATTAAATGAAAGAAGGTGTGAAATAACTTTTGTTTCACAAGCATGAAGGCAGCTCTGCTAGTGTGTTTGTGTCTGATTAGTTGGATCATAAATAAATACTTTTAGTATCTACAACGTACAAAAGTATTATATGAGTATATGAGTTCTATAAGTAGAGGCCATTTTCCGTTCAGATGTATTTTGCAGTTTGTGCCCTTTAAACCATGCGCTGTTGAAGGTTACATGATTGTGTTCCTAGCGTTGATTAAAGGTGCGGGTGGACCTATGAGTGTGTATGCGACGTATAAACTTTAAAAACACAATTTATTTCACATTCCTCTTTATGCATCTAATTTGTTGTTCTGTCTGAACTGCCACCTTTTCTACCTGCTGCTAGGAAACCTTTTAATGTGCCAGCTATTTCTTCCATTGACCATTGCAGACAGCAGAATAATGGCAATTTTAGAAAATAGGGCCAATGCACATTGTGCAGTGCAGACATGCCTGTTACATGACCAACGCTACAGTATGCGGTCAGTGAGGAAACAGTGGGACAGGCTGGAAACTGCCATAAAACACCAGCCGCTAAGGTCCACAGATGCTGGTCAGAAGCCGGATGAGACTGATGAGACGCCAGAGACGTAATAAGTCTGAGATTTCGCTAAACGGTGTGTGTGATGATTCGACCGTGTGGATGGAGCTGCCGTGCGTTTGCTGGCTAGCTGGCTGCATGCAGTAAATTGGGTCACCACCAAGTTAAACCCCAGTGCCTCTGCTTCACTGCTGCACCAGAGAAGGGAGGGTTAGAAACAGTCACGGCCACAGAGTCGGAATAAAAAGTTGAGCCCCGTCATGCCGGGGTGTGTGTGTGTGTGGGGGGGGCACAAGATGGGGTCCGTTTCAGAAGTGGGCCTCAGACAAACGCGCCTCTCAGTGGAGGAGAGGTGATGCCAAGCGTCATAAAAGGAAGCAGTTGGTGAAGGTGTTTTCTTGCGTGTGCGGCCGAATCCAACGTGGAACAATGACTGAGAGCGTCTCCATCGGGCGGAGGGATGAAAGCGATGGAGAGGCTAATGAGGAGACGGGGATGACGCGAGCGGAGGAGGCGAACGGGGCACCGGGGTCTGCAAGTTCGGTGGCGGCTTTTTAGATTGTTTCTAAAACTCCAAGACTTATGTCCTGTGAGGAATGGGAGTGCAGCTCTCCATCTCTGCCAGTCTTTCAGCCTCACTGCTGACTCTTACAAACGAGGCACAATAAATAGCAGCAGAGTACAGTAAAGTAGGGACAGTGACGATGAATAGAATTGATGGACTTTATGCTGTAGCTGAGATGGGGCAGAGGGTCTGTTTAACGAGCAGAGCACCTTTGCATCGGGCTGCAGTGGTCCTGCCCCCGTGCCCCCCCCAGCGCTCTGCAGCCGTCCCATAGCTCAACCTGCTGCATCCAGTCAGCTACACTCAAGGACGAGCGCACTTTGAGGGCGGAATTAATATTTGATATGTGGTGCCGCATCATGCGGTGAGACAGTCAGGCACACTGGCAAGCGGCGAGAGAATGCAGTTAAAGTCATGAATAACCACTCCTGATGCAGAGCCACCAGGCCACGACGCCACACTCAGTTACACAGCGCAAACACATGTTGGCAGTAATGTGTAACTACAGCACAGCATCACAGCGGGCCAGATGAATCCACACGTACAGGGCTTCACAGCCATACTGCAAATTCTGTTATTTCTCCAATGGAAGCACTGAATAACTGCCATAAAGCAGAGAGAAACCAGACAAAGAGGCAGATGAGGCTTATAAGTGTCTCCTTTTTCTAAATGTAATAAAGTGAAGTTATAAAAAGTAATAAAGCTTAAAAGGCAGTGTTCCGCAGTCATGAAAGACTCTGCAAAGAGGAATCAATACACAAAGTGGACTCAGACATTTTTATGGTTGGATCAAGGCTTAGGCGTGAGTGTTCGCAGAGCTGTGAACGTCTCACCTGAACTAAGCGATTAGCATGGATTAGCTCGCTGCTATGTGCAGCCATGCTAACATCCAGCCGCTACACACGCAGGTTGTTGCACCACGTTACACGCTGCCTTGGCATCAGAAGGGAAAGTTACGTAACAAGCAGAAAGTCAGCATCGCTGCAGCTCACGGAGCGATCAATGCTTCCCAAAAGGCCCGAAGGTTCTGAAACATAATCGGCATTGTGCTCCCACCAAAGTGCCGAGACAGACAGAGCTAAAGGTTTGTAGCAGACTAAAGCGCGTTGGATTGATTTCACAGCAGCTGGAGAGAGCACTGAAGGCAAGATCTGCTCTGTGTGTGTGTGTGTGTGTGTGTGTGTGTGTGTGTGTGTGTGTGTGTGTGTGTGTGTGTGTGTGTGTGTGTGTGTGTGTGTGTGTGTGTGTGTGTGTGTGTGTTTAGTAGGGTGGGAAAAAGCCACAAAGAGCCGTCTGTTATTAAAGCGCTGGATTTATATTACAATCATAATCCTTTGCATTAAACCTTATTTAAAATACAATACAAGCAAACCTCAGGTCCAACAGAGACTGCGATAGTAACCAGAGGCCATCTCCTGGTCAGACTGAAATAAAGGTGGGATCTGTGTGATTTTTTGTCGTCTTGTTTTTAGTCGCTTGTGGCCAACACACAAAAACAAGTTGTACCGAAGATGTGTCGAATAAATTGTAGAAATAAATCTGAACAGCAGGAGAAGGCTTAATATTGATTATATTGTATAGTACTGTACAGTATGTCATGATTTTACACATTAGAAGCAGAAACTCTGGCTTTGTGAGATTCTTAGGAAACCTTGAAGGTTATTTTAGCTAAGTGTGAAATAATATAAATCAGGAAATTCTGATAATTTTACTAGACACGGTCAGCCTTGGCTTTGAGACTGTTTATGACTAGGTTACAGGGTCTCTGACAGTCTTCAAGTGTTAATAGTAGTAGAAGTACTAGTAACTATAACATACAACATACTATTTAAATAGGTCTGAGGTGTCTCCTGCATGTGTTTCATGCTCCATAAGGAATATCAGTCACATCAGTATTTCCAAACTACTCTTTATATCACCATTATATCATTGTTATACGTCATAACAAGACATTATGGCCATTAATATATTCAGACTGGTTCTCACAAAACCATGAAATGTCAAATAATATGATGCCACACACACACACACACACACACACACACACACACACACACACACACACACTATTAGAAAGAAACCGTTTCGCAGTGAATATGTGTGTGTGTGTGTTTCCTGCAGATGACGGGAAGCTGTCTCTGGATGAGTTCCAGGCTTTCTTCTCAGATGGAACGCTGAACGAGGAGGAGCTGGAGAAGCTGTTTCACACCATCGACTCTGATAACACCAGGTTAGAGCTGCTGCGCCACCAGGGCACGGCTGTGTGGAGATAAATCATCGTCATGCATACTGTGCATCGGCTCGTTGCTCTGCGGCTTTGGTTTGTGATCGTTTGTGAACAAGAGGATAGATTTGGTGTCATGCTTTATTTTTGCGTTAGTGGATGCTCAGGAAAGGTTCATCCTAGTTTTGAATCAAATCAATCAACGCTTTCACAGTAAAAAAGGCTCAAATGCAAAATAGGTGATCAAAGTAGAATAGAAATAGTAGGAAAAATAATAATAAAGAATTCTTTCTTTATTATTATTTTAAATAGTAGGAAAAATAATAATAAAGAATTCTTTCTTTATTATTATTTTTCCTACTATTTTCCTACTATTAAACTATTCAAGAAAAAATAAAACAAAAACGTACACGCTCATTATATGAATAAAAAATCTCCCTCTTTCTTTTGCTCCCTTGTTTTTTATTTTTGCTTTAATCAACCTGGTCCTCCAGGACACCAGCCTCTCTGCAGCTGCTTCCCCCGAGGACCTTCTGTTTTGATTGGCTCCCATTAAATCAATTTATTGACCCTTTATAATCAGCCAATCAGCTCATCCCGCCTGCAATCAGAAGAAGTGTGCTGACACAGTGCGACCTGAGCAATCAGAAAGGGCCGACGCCATTCATTTACACAGCCTTCACATGCTGGAGAGCTTTGAATCAAATGAAACCAAGCAGAACAAAAGCTGACCTTTATGGCTGTCGCAGAATTGAATTAAGTTCAATATATAAATCCTCCAGCAGACTCTGCCATTAGTGGGGCCTTTTTTGCTTTTCTGTTCTGTTTGTAAATGGGCCACACAATCGCCGCCGTCTGTGACGCTGCGTCTCGCTTTATAAATCGTATCCAGCGCAGGTTCGGCTCATTAGAGTTAAGTGGACCTGGCAGCCGCGCGCCAGGCCTCAGCATTATCATGTGACAGCAGATAAGGTTATTGATTGGTTTGAGTAAAAACAGAAATGACGGCGTAAGCATTTCCTGTTGAAGCAGGAAGTTGATGGATGGGGGGGCGGGATGGAGCATACAGAGACTGAGCGCTGTCCTCCTCGCTTTGTTCCCAGCTCCAGCTTTCTTCCCATATCAGTGTCTGTTCTGAGATTCCTGTTTGTGCCGGGCTAATCTTGTTTCCGTCACATCTATCCCGTCACTCTCCCTCTATCTGTCACTCAGTCCTGTCGTCAGCCTCCTACTGTCTTGAATCCTCTCTGTGGTTGTACATATGTGCTTCCTCAACAGAAACAGTACTGGAAATATTTTATAAAAGTTCAATTTAAGGCCTCTAATTAGTAACACATATTGAAGAACCACAACTTACTGCTTCTAGTGAGTTCACATCCCTATCACATCATCCAGGACAGTAGATGATGTCATCTTGAGGAGCACACAATCAATATCATTAGTGGCCACATGACCGGTATACTGTATACTGTACATGTACAGTAAGTGGGCTGAAGAAGGCCATTCACTGTAGAACAACCCCCAGACCACTGTGGAGTCATCTATAATCATCTATAATAGATGAATAAGTACATCACCAAGGTTCACATGCAGAAAACATCTAGAAGTGTTTATCAAATCTTATACATGTAGACATGACTTTAAACAAATCAGTCCTTCCTGCGTGTTCAGTTGGCCAAACCACAGTGAAAGTAGGAAATACAAGAGTTTTAAAGCTTCTTGTTGTTTTTCTGTACCTTTGGGAAGAATTTGTAATAGTATTTTGTGCAATAGTGATGTATAAAGACTGTGATTATATTGTAGTGTATTGTAGACAAAGTCACAGAGAAACATGGTTTGTACAGTCACTGTAAAATGATCATATTTTACCTGAAGTCCAAATTACTATATGTACTAAAACAGCTGCTTTTGTCCTCACCCATCTTTAACTAGCAAAATAAGAGCATCAGTACTACACAATGCAGGACTTCCTCAGGAGAAACCTTAACATTCAACTGAATTTTGGAACAATTAATTACACTCATTACAGCCACAGCCTCAGATGTCGTTTAACTGACATATGTAATTAGTAAACATGGAAACACAAATAGCATTTGCTCAAACAAGACTTTTGCAGGATATTTTTAAATCCCATCTGTCGCACTGATAGATAGAATGAGTTCTGCCAGGAACCCGGCAAGATAAACTGAAATTCCTGCTTAATAAAATCATGTTGTCTATTATTGAATCAGGCTTCTAACAAGGTTCATTCAGTCATTGCAGACCTTAAAGGTTTTATGTCTGAAAGTTAAAACTTTAATTGAATTTGTTGTTTGCTTTTTCCCTTTTTAACATTTTTGATAAGGTGCAGTGATTTATAATTAAGGCGACCAGATGGGCAGATGAAGTCTTTCTGCCCATTTCCCCTTCTTTGCCAGTTTTCCCATCATTAGTTACATCTTGTTCTCTTTCTCACCTGGTCAGTCAAGCGGGGAAATTCTCCTTTATACCAGTGACACATTCTCTGCCAAATGAGTCCTCACACAAGGAAGTGAGTCTGAGTGATGGCGGTGGATTGATTCAGACTCCTATCAGAGTGGCTTGTTAGATCTTTATGCGTCTGCCAAGTGTGTGTGTGTGTGTGTGTGTGTGTGTGTGTGTGTGTGTGTGTGTGTGTGTGTGTGTGTGTGTGTGTGTGTGTGTGTGTGTGCGCGCGTGTGGGTGTGCGTGTGTGTGTATGCGTGTGCGTGTGTGTGTGCGTGTGTGTGTGTGTGTGTGTGTGTGTGTGTGTGTGTGTGTGTGTGTGTGTGTGTGTGTGTGTGTGTGTGTGTGTGCGTGTGCTTGTGCGTGTGTGTGTGGCTGCATGGTAAAAAGCAGTTCCTGTGTTTCTGACTCTGCTTCTCCGTTCTTTCCCTTCCCTCCTTCCATTTTTCCTTCTGTCCTATTTCTCTTCCTCTGCTGCAACAGTAATGTTGACACTAAGGAACTCTGTGGTAAGCACACACACGCACGCACACACGTTCAGCTTCAAGCTCAACCCTATACATGAGTACATATTTATGTGTGTGTATTCATGTGTATAGACTACTTTGCCAAGCACATGGGAGACTACGAGGGAGTGCTGGCCTCCTTGGAAACACTTAATCTTTCCATCCTCAAAGCCATGGACTTCACCAAGAAGGTCAGTGAGTGTGTGTACGTCACAGTGTGTGTGGGAACATGCTTCATTGTTACAGTATATGAATGCTTGTCAAGTGGAAAAGATTAGAAATGTGTGAGTTAAGAATGAGCCAGCTCTGCTCTCCTCCATCAGGGCTTCACTGTGTCACACAGTGCTTCAGTTAGACCCACAGATCAAGCAGCATCACTTAGTCAGTCACTCACTCACTCAGATGCTCCTTAATGCCTTAGATTTGAGGCTCATATGAAAATAAAACCTTCTTTAATTAAAAAAAACATTGCACAAAAGAAGAAAGCTCATTGGTGTTTGTTTTATTTGCTGTTTGTATTTGTTTTATTAAATACAAAAAACACCAATATTGACTGACAGGCCACGGTAGGAGAACATACAAACAGAAAGTCACCAGGGCAAACCTGGGCCCAGAGCCCAGTCCACACACATCAACTCAGACATTAACACACGACTCCACACCGATGTGTGTCTCAAACTGTATCATCTGTACGTAGGTGGCACATTTGACCTTCTAAGCACGGAAGCCAACACACAATGAGTCTGTTCCCGTGCATCATGTTTAATGGGCTGTCAATTCAGGTGAACTGCAGAACGAAAGTGATGGGATTCCACATTTCTCCTCTGCTACAGCCTTTTGGTTCTGTGTGTGTGTGTGTGTGTGTGTGTGTGTGTGTGTGTGTGTGTGTGTGTGTGTGTGTGTGTGTGTGTGTGTGTGTGTGTGTGTGTGTGTGTGATCTCTAAGCATGGCTCTATCTTTATACTTCTTTGGCTGCAGGCTATTCGAACGTGCACACACACACACAGCCCTCCATCACACACAGTTTCGGGCTCATTTCTTTGTAATAAGCAACTATTGTTTAATCAATCAGGTGAATGTCTCATTCGCTCTGTTGCTGTGTCTTCTGTCCTTTCTCTGTCTCAGTTAGAACCAGCACTGTACGATTGGGAGTCAAAGTGCTGAGCAGTCATTTATTGATGGAGGAGTGTGGGTGCTTGAGCGCAGACTATTTTACTTCAGACAGAGACACTGATTGGTGACTGAACCACTGGATCTTTGTTCCAGCCCAGATGCTGCAGCTTGTCAGTCGTTTAGCAGATTTCCAGTTGGCTCCCGTTACTGTAGTTTCACATCCACTCACTTTCCCCCTGCCTCTGTGGTTTTGTGATGCTGACTGCAACCACTTCAGCTGCTGATGCGCTACAGCTGTTTCTCAGCACCCTCAGTTTCAAATTGGTAAAACCGGGATGGTCCTGAAGGCTGTGGCCTCATATAGCAGGATAAAGCTTCCTGCCACAAAGCAAAAATGCTTCAAGGATACAGGTTTGAGAGGCACATCTACAGTACAAGTCTGTGGTGTTGACCTGCCCTCAAAGTTCCCCAGATCTCCATCTAGGTCATCATCTTTAGCTCGGGCACCACAAGCAAGCCTGGTCTGTGCAGATTTGTTTAAAGACATTGCCATGAAACTCTGAAAAGTTTTAGTTATTAAACCTTTTAATGATTTTTGAATTTTGGTCATAACGTTTTGAAAATGTAAATTAAAGCATCTGCTGCTGACGCCACATACAGAACCACAGCTACTGTTACTGTCCACGGCTCGACGGGGACCAGCACAATATTACACATGTCTCATAATATATAGTAATAATAGACTGTAAACATGTAGCATCTAGATTAAGCCATGCATGAATATTTAATGGGAAAAGTATTGACCTTGTCATGTAACTAAAACAAATGCACCTGAGGAGGAAGGATTAGCTTCTACCTAAAGCTGCATGACTACTACTGTACATGTGTGTACCTACAAGCTAGGCTCATTTTATATCACTGGAGTAACTCTCTATTTCATTTCTTCTGTGCCGTCTCAGGAGCAGCAGCTTATCACCTCCTCGAAGGTCTAAGTGGGTTGTGTGAGTGCTTATCCACAAGCAGGGATAAGAGCTTAAGTCACTGGGCTGGCTGTGATACAGCAGCTGCACATTTAAATTTAACATTATTTTTCAGTAATGGTGTTCTTCATCGTTTCCTCCTCTTAATTGCCTCATCCTGCCCCCATCCCTTGTCTTCCATCACCTTCCTCCATCATTCACTGAAGCTAGTAGATGTAGCATCATGATACTGTAAAAAAACGAGAAGTCAAGGCTTTCAATCAGAAAGCTGTTTTAAGACAACACCCATGAGAAATCTGGCAACTGTTGAAGCAGATGTGGTGAGTGGGTGGAGCTATAGAAGACAGAGCGTGGTATTACCCTGAGCAGAAAGCTGTAGACTGAGACCTGGCCTTTCAGAGCCCAGGGAGAATTGATTCGTTCCCCATCTACCTCAATGAATACAGACAGACAGAGGCAGAAAGGGGTAAAGGGAAGAGGACTTCATACTCTACAGTCATCACTGTGTGCACGAGAGATATATTTCTTTTTCCTTATGAAGAACTTTTGTTGGAACCCAAGGCACAAATAAAATGAGCCTCTGATTATTCAGCGGGAATGCACTGGCTCTGTTACTGTATGCGAAAAAACTCTTTCCAAGTTCTTCCAACGTACAATATACGTAAAATTACAGTTTGAAGGCTGCCTTTGGAAAAAAATCTGCTGGGCCAGCTCACATAAAATCAGCATTTGCCCCAACAAAAAGTTCATTATCTTCAGCTACGCTGTGTCACCCATCGCTAGACTCTTATCGTTCATGCAAATGTGATATTTCCATTTTCTTCAAGCAACTGTTGCTGTCTATCTTAAGAGGCTTGGTAGATCCTGTAAATGAGTTGACTCTGAAATAATTAGTGTTGATTGATAAAATCAAATAACCGCTGACATGAGATCAGCCCCGTTAACGGGGAGCACAGGTTGTTACAGAGACGTAAATGATACGACTGCAGTGACACAGATGGAAAAACTGCGTCATTCTTCCGCTTTGTCCTCGTAATGTTGATGTTGATGTTTCACCATTGTCATAAAGAAATACTGTGAACTTGGTCTCAATGTTTCTTCAAACATTGTAACAGAAGCTACAGTACTTGTATAACAATAGCAATGTACCATTAGTTGCAGGACAAATCCATGTTTCAGTCCTGTTTTCCTGCTGTTAAAATCAAATCGAATTTGGTCAAATTTGAAACTTTTTAAAAACTTTTTACTCTTTATTTGTTAATGTTTAGTAAAAAACTATAATTAAAGTTGTAAATTCTTTTTTGTCATAAGAGGGAACAAAGAGTTCAAAAGTTTGGGGTCAATTAGAAATGTCCTTATTTTTGACAGAAAGGCACTTTTTTGCAATGAACAATTCAGAAATACAATGTTTACATCTGGTAAATGACTACAAATGTCTAATTTTTGCTTCAATATTTACTGAGGTGTATAGAGGCCCATTTCAAGTAACTGTCACTGCAGTGTAGTAATGGTACAACAAATTAACATCCAGAATGCCAAAGGCCTGCAATGCTGTAATTGCTGCAAATGGAGGATTCTTTGACGAGAGCAAAGTTTGAGGATTAAAAAAATAATATTATTTCAATTACAAATCATTATTTTTAACCTTTTCAATCAGACTATATTTTCCATTCATTTTACAACTCATGCTGGTAAATAAAAGCATGACTTTTAATGGAAAACACAAAATTGTCTGGGTGACCCCAAACTTTTGAAGGGTAGTGTAATTCCTTGGTTGTCCTGTGCAAACTTGGCCATTAAAGCTGATTCTGATTCTGTACATTAAGTGTCAGCTCATAACTTCCCCCAGAACATCCTGCTTCAGCTCATGTCAGCGCGGCATCACCTCGGGAGTTCTGCATGTTCCTATGGTGACAGTTGCCATGGAGGCGGGTTACTTTGGGGGGCAGTTGTCATGGAGATGGTGTAAGTTGATGTCTGTCTACACGGAGCTGGCTTGTTAAGACAAAGGATTGCACGGCCAACTTTTACCATAGTTGTGTTTTTACAAGCGAGTCCCACTCGTGTCACATGCAGCATTAGATGGAGGACTCGCTGTGGGCTGTGACATCTTCATGTCACTTTCCTATTGTGCTGCAGTCCCTAACTTTGCGAATATGATGAAAAATGACGGCAATATAGCCCACGCCAAAAGTATAAACCAAGAAGAAAGGCTGACAGGATGCCGTCTGCTGCTGAAATGGAGATTGAGAAAGGCCTTTAACTGCGGTCCTTCACAGACGAAGACTGTGAACGTTGGAGAACAAACACGGCTGATGTGGAGTAAGTGCATTGAAATGCTTCACATCCGGTGACATTTCAACTGTTTGTCTCACGTTTTCATTTTGTGGTTCCAGAAAACAGTTTTAATTGGCTCTCTAGCAGGTAACCCCCCCCCCACACACACACACACACACACACACGCACACACGCACACAGTCCCCTGAGACCGGATTGTGTGTGTGTTGGGACCTGACAGGCTACAAAAAGGAGGCTGGATTGACTAAAACTCCCAGTGTGTCTTGACTGCTCTACGTTTAATGAGCCAAACTCATTATCATTTTATTGTTTTAAGCTTTGATTCAAACTTCAACAACACAAGAATACACGAACGCTTTGTCGATGCCTAAAATATCGCTAAGCTTTTTTCAAAATCTCTCTGGGAAATTGTTTCTTGCCAGCGATTGACCCTCCTTGGGCTTCTTAGCTGCTTCTCATCTGACTCCTCTTCATCTCACCTTTTCCCTTTTTTCATCTTCCCTTCTCTTTTATCTGTGCTTCGTTGTCCTCCTCGACCCCCCCCCCCCCCCCCCCCCCTTCCACCCCCGCCTCCCCCACTGCATCCCCTCTGTCCTTTTCTTTCTTCATGATGATTAGAGTGAAGCAGATCATGGAATAGAGGGAGGTGTTTGCCACTGCACACAATAACGAGAGCGGGATGTGGGGAATAAGAGGGGAGGGAGATCAATAGCGAAGAAATGGGTGAGGAGAGGGGGCATCAGAGAAGGAAATAGGAGTAAAAATGGGAAGGGGAGAGCAGGTTAAGGAAAGAGGCCGTGCTGTGGTGATGAATACGAGGAACCAGAGGCTGGTGTGTAACACTTCAGGCAGCGCAGTCAGTGGCAACTTCAGCATTTTAGGGCAATGCTGGATTTGTACTAGCAGTAAGTTAATACAGCACTGACTCTGCAGAGGGTTTATTAAAAAGCAGAAATTAATTAGGTAGGAGTTTATACATCTAACATTTTATCTTGTGCTCTAGAAGACAGTCAGGAGGCAACAGAGACATGGTTTAATCTCCAAATTATTAGTCTGTTGTTCATGGATACTAGCTGATTCTGAGCGGTTTGATAAGCCTATATTACCTCTAGCTGGCGTCTGGCTGTTTTCCTACAGTATCTCTTCATTGACACAATTTTTTATTCATATGTTTAGGTTGAACTAGTAGATGTGAAACTATATCTGAGACTTTTAAATAGATCCTTACCACAGTGTGACAGCTCATTCACGCTTTGGTGTGTGGGGCACTTAATGAATTACACACACAGCAGATTTAATGATTACAAACCACTGAAGGTCCCCAGGTGCTTAAACAGCCTGTGTGTGTATAGGTGCGTGTGTGTATGTGTGTGTGTGTGTGTGTGTGTGTGCGTGTGTGCATGCGTGCGTGCGTGTGTGTGCTTGTACTTGCATCGAAGTGAGAACCAAAGAACCTACCTTTCCTAGTGAAACCTTGTTGCACTTGTATATGACTGAACTCTATAATATATACTGTATGCCAAGCTGAAGATGATGCCTTGATATAATGACCTGGAGGTGTCTGTAAACTGGATTAGTGAACTGGATTAAGTGAGGACATTTTGACAAAGTGAAGACATCTTGGCCGGTCCTTACTTCTTTGAAGGCGTGTTTGATGGTTAAGATGTGATTTTAGGGCTGATATTAGAATGGAGTTTTGATTCAGATTAGAGCGAAGGTTAGATATTAATATGTAAATGCACACGTGTGTGTGTGTGTGTGTGTGTGTGTGTGTGTGTGTGTGTGTGTGTGTGTGTGTGTGTGTGTGTGTGTGTGTGTGTGTCCTTTCAGTTACATTGAAGTGGGACCCAAAATCCTATTATTCTACCAAAGTAGGGCCCTATGGCCGCTCTAACAACTCTAAAGGTCTTTTTCAGGGTCAAGATGGGATTTTAGGGCTGAGGTTTGGTTCGAATTAGAGCAAGGTTTATTTGTGGCCACCACTAAAGGCAACAAAATTTGGCTCCCTAGGCAAGATTATTATTTTGTATCCTCTACTCACCACCTCTCCACAACCCCAACTCACTAATGTGATTTGCCTATGCCCAGAGCCGGCCCTGGTTGTGATGTGTGATGGTTACAGTAAGGGGAGTAAGGGGCCAGGGAAGGCATTATGTCAAACTTTTATAGCACCACAAGGATGTGTGTGTGTGTGTGTGTGTGTGTGTGTGTGTGTGTGTGTGTGTGTGTGTGTGTGTGTGTGTGTGTGTGTGTGTGTGTGTGTGTGTGTGTGTGTGTGGCCGTCTGGTGCCAGGGGTTCTGGTGCATTCCAGCAATCACGGCCAGGAGATGTATAATTAATATTAGATAAACCTGTGTCTGTAAACTGTGTCAACCCTGAGTGCGCAAGCCTCAGCCTCCAGAACCCAGTGGCCAAGGTTACGGTTTCCCTGGTAACCAAGGAGAAGGATGTTGTAGCCAAGTGCTTGGTATTAAAGAAGTGAAGTGAGAAGTAGCCACAAGTGAGGAAGTTGATGAGAAGAGGTTGGGGTGAGGGGGAAAAAATCACAGAAGACAGAGATAGATAAGAACTGCAGGACGAGTGGGAACACAGAAGAAAGAGGAACGAGGAGGCAGAATAAATAAGAGGAAACTAATGAAGGAACTGAAGGAAATGTGGGAGGTGATGATAAAAGATGCTCTGATTAGTTTAGAGGTTGGACAGAAAGAGGTGAGGCAGGTTGACGTCTTAGTCATGGCTGCCACGACTGTCTGGAAGAGGCAGCCGCTCCGCAGCACCATTAGTGAAACTGATTCCATGCTTGTATTTCATCAGCCATTACTTTGGTCATTTCGTGTCAGTACAGCCTGGCTTGGGTTTTTAGAACCTTGTTGCACTTGTACAGTATATGACTGAACTCTACAATATATACTGTATGCCAAACTGAAGATGATGCCTTGATATAATGACCTGGAGGTGTCTGTAAACTGGTTTTAGCAATTTCACCACAGGGACATTTTCTATTGCAATACTTCCAATGGCTACTATAACAAAAGCATAGCTGAATAGTGGAACTTTGTTTCCATTTATCTCAAAATGTTTCTTGGTTGGTTGGTTTCATATGGTTTAATGTGATATCAGCCTTCGCTGCCTATATTTTCTATCCACAGTAGATATGATTTAGCTTTGTCAATGAGAATGAGAAGCCCCTTAGTCTCTGTATGTGTCTTGCATTAGCATTGCACATACAGTAGTAGCATAGCACAGTGCTGGAGCATTCAGCGTGTTACTGTGACATGTAGATGGACAGGGTGCATGTTTACTCTGCCAAGGTGCTGAGTAAAGGTGGACATTAACAGACACACAGACTATGTGACTGCCTGTATCCTCAGTGTCTCTGTAACTGTTATATAGACATGTGTTTGTGTGTCTGAATGTGTATGTGTAAGGGAGAAAGAGAGAGCGAGAGAGAAAGAGAGAGAGAGAAGACTAGGAGTGTGTGTTGTGTTGTCAGCCGGGTGTGTGTTGACTGATGAGGTTACACCCAATGCATGAATAATGCAGTGGACTGTAGAAGTGTGTGTGTGTGTGTGTGTGTGTGTGTGTGTGTGTGTGTGTGTGTGTGTGTGTGTAGTGGACGGATAATTAGGTAAAGAAGAAGCAGGTTTGCCACTTGGGGATTTACTGTAATATAGAGGAAGTAAAAGTAAAACACACATAAGAAGCGTGTGAAGAGTGTGTGGCGTGATGTGTATTGCGGAACATTCTCTTTGTCCTGCTTTTTCCTCCCAGCTCTCCCCTCGTATCTCCCTAACCCTGAGCAGCTTCTCCCCCTCCTCTCTCCATCCCCTTCCTTGCGTCCCTCCACTCCTGTCTCTCTGAAGGCCGATGAAGCTGGCGTGATATCTGAGGACTCTGTATGTTTCTGATGCTTGTTAGTGGGCTCGCCTTCTGTTTAGAAGCAAACTCGGGCTCGCTGCCTGCTGACAACCGCGTCCACGCTTCCCCCAGCTGAATTTTCCATGAACTCAATGCTTGGTAACTTCAACTTCTTTTTATAGCACCGTTCAAACACAATATGTCCAAATTGGGAGGAGATCAGGCAAATAGAAAGTTTTGCAGAGGATGTTAATGAGATTATAGTTTAGATTACTCTGGAAATCCACATGCAGACGGATGGACAGAGTGAATTCACATGAATGAATGAACATGTGCCCATCTGTCTTGCTTTCACTTTAGCAGAGAGCAGCTTTGCAGGATGATGAATTTGTAAAAATACTCGTATATGTCAATGAACGAATGAATGAATGAACTGGACTGAGACCCAAAGCTGTTAGTGAGAGTGTGTGTGTGTGTGTGTGTGTGTGTGTGTCCTGCTAATGGACCGGTAAATTTCTCAGACACACACTGTATGTAAGTCTGTCAGCGTTCAGCTAGCTGTAGCTGGGATGCCTGCATCACATGTGGAAAGTGAAGAAGAAACTGGGGGGGGGGGGACAAAAGTGAAGTGAGAACCAGAAAGAAGGCGACTCTCACTGTGTGTGTACCAGCAGATAGAGGACATGTTTATAACAATATGCTCCTCTTTGTAAGACGCCTGCAGCTAGCTGTAATTTCCTCCACTACTGCAAAATTGGGGCTGCTTAGAGACATATTGACTGGCGTTGCTAGGATACCATTTTAATTGGTGGATGTATGAAGCTAGGGCAAGGTTGGGAGTGGGGAGTTGGGGGGCAACGAGCTGCGCCTGTGCTTCCTAATCTAGCAGATAGAGGCGTGCTGTAGAGAGACAGTGTGAGGTACAAGTTGATACCTCTTGAGCTGTGAAATTAAAAATGTGCAAACATTGTGAATGTTTTATTGGTTGCCATGACCGAAAAGCGAAACTAATACGAATTTTAAAAATAAGGGGAGCGTCTCCAGAGAGCGCGACCTGGGAGGCTGAGAGATGACGGCATATTGTCAGAAGCTGTGCTGCTCTGTTCTGCTCTGCTCTCACTTGATCTCTCTCCTGCGACACTGATCAAGCTGCTTCAAGCTGAGCTGCTAGACAAACTGAATTATAACCAGATCAATACCTCACTTACATCCCCTCTTCCACCTGTCTGTGTGTGCAGCAGCTGTCCTGTCATGGGTGACATACTTTCTTCCAAACAACAGCGGCGTTACAATACATTACTTCCAGCCATTAATCTTTCTTTGGGGTTTGTAAGACAGAGATTTACTCACTCATTACAGACTGATGGATGTTCAATACAGTTACTACCATCCTTTGTTTACCTCTGCCCTTCTACTTTAATGGAGTTTTAGCTTGTAGCTGTGGTTGTTGAAAGAGTCTGGATTCACGCCAAATGACGACTCATCCATTGCCAGGACGGATGAATAAATAGAAATGGATCTAAATATTAATAAACAATTGGAGGCCTTAAAAGTCCATCAATTTCAGGATGATGGTGCTTACTGTATATAAATATATATTTTTTTATATTTATTTATATTGCATCTTGGTCTGTCTTGGTCCACATACATGTTCCTGTAACAATGGATTTTTCGTATAAGTGATGCTCAAGTCATTTCCTGTTGTCACAAAGCGAGGTGTGTACCCAAAAGCACAGCTTCAATGATGAGGTTCAGTTTAGCAGTCTTTAATGCTTGCAATTGTAGACAGACAGGTGGAAGTTGGTACACAGGTTGAGAGAGCAACAGTACAGGCAGGGGTCAAGCAATCAGCAGGAAGTTCCAGGCAATGGTCAAAAACTCAGCAAGGCAGAGTCCAAGTACAAAAAGCAGGGAGCAGGCAAGGCAGGGTCAAGACAAGAACACGGTCTGGTACTTACTGGGTGCTGCAGCATCAGATGTGCCAAAATAAAACTGGGAATGAGCATAATTCATAAACACAAAAGTGGATCTGTGATGTCTGTAATTATAACTCGTACTGGCACACATTTAACACAAAACATCTGTCTCACCTTTGATATAGAGGAGTTTGACTCCATTATTATTCCTTTTTGTAGAGGGATTCGAAGAAAACAGGTTTACATTTCTCTATCCATCTGAAAACTCATTTTTCATTTCTAGCCTGGCGAAGTTTTGTTTTCTTTAATCACTAAGTGCCTATGATGGACTTGTAACACATTCATAACCTCCTGAAAAAAACTGCCCGAATCATTTTAGTTTTTTCAGACGTGGATCCTGGTTTGGTAATTGTTTCGCAGCATATTAGTCATTAGTGAGTCATCAGTGCCTCTTTGGTAAAATGGTACCACAGGCTTAAATGTTATAATAATAGTTATTTTTGCTGCTTGTATTTTAGACAAATTTGAAATCACGATCACGCTGTGGTTTGAATTTCATTAAGAACCAGATTGACACACACACACACACACACACACACACACACACACAACACACACACACACACACACACACACACACAGGCGTCTTCTAAGTCTGTGTGTGTGTACATGTGTAGAAGCCATTGCCTGTGATAATGGAAGTCAATACAGAGGCCTGTGTGATTCGCCGTCTCGTGGGATCATTTGTCTTTTATTAGTGTGGAGTGCAGCAGAGAATGGCTGACTGCACAGGAACCTTAATTGTCTCCCTGAATCACTGCACTGTGACTTGTGACAGTAAAGCTGACATGAACGACTGACTCCACTCTCTGGACGACATATGTAGTCAATTATGCTCATACGTTTAATAGTGAAGTATTACAGACGAGTACTTATGTCGGGCCTCTGGCCTTAAACGTGGCAGTGCCGCGAAGGGAAGTCGGCAGTTTAGTACATTATTGGTTAAATGTGAAATAGTACAGTAAAGCAGAGTGTCAGAGACCAGCTGGCTGTTACTAAGCTGCTCTACGTCACGTGTTGCTACACTTGTCAGGCCAGCATTCCGTTTGCAGTAATTGAAAGATTCACCACAACTTCAGCAGCCGTGAGGGCCAGATTTCATCTGCTGGCTCTGTGTACTTCATTAACCTGCCTTTAGGGGTGGGGCGATGCATCAACGCCACTGAGTACAGTACCTCAAGTATCTGCAGAACCAAAGCCACCGAGCACAGCAGCTTTGTCTCTCAGCCCAGGTCTTAGACCCTGCAGTACAGTAGGTTGGCCATAGTCAGCTTCAACCTGCTGCTGGAATGAGGCTGAAGCCCTTTGCTGCTGCTGTAGTTACTGTAATTGTTGTTGGATATTACAGTTTTGAAAAAAAGCACTGCAAAGGAAGCAAGCACACAGAACATATGTTCTTCTGTACTGAACGTCCCAACTTTATATTAGTGTGTAAGAGTTGACTGTTGCTGTTGCTGCATTATGTCCCACAGACTGTTTCATAATTACTGTACATACTGTAACGCATCCAGTCTGGCTTCGCATCAGCTGCTGTGTCTCACAAACCTCTGAATGAACTCGCTTGTTGTTTAGAAGCGATTGGTTGTTGTTTCTGTGCTAATTTGGGGTCTGTTTGAACCAGGAATGGGGCAAATACCACATACGGTGCCAGTCTGCAGCCATGGCTAAACTGTTGATCTGCAAAATGCATCTGTGCTTGTGAATCCTTGAGTGGTCCCTGTAAGCACAACGAAGGATAATAATCTTTTTACTACACATATTTTATTATATATTTTGTTAAATTCTTTATTTTGTTTGAATGAAGCTTCTGCTTTATTGATCTTTTGACCTTTTTCATGTATTAACTATATTTATTTGTTTAAAGAGAAGATTGTTAAAGATTGTAAAATTATAATGGTTAATGAATTAATGTGTTCTTAGTTCAAACAGAACGTTTTTATAGAATTTATTGATCAATTGACTCATCAAAAACAATTGCCAATAAAATAATGATTTGGTGCTGCCCTAATGTGATCGAGCAACATAAGGGATCTGGGATTGACCCCATGACACCACAGTATCATACAGTATCTACCTGCAGGTAGAAACTGACTGCTACAGTACAGCGGATTAAAGAATACCTCTACCTGAGAAGTATATGCTCCTAAATAATTAGTCAAGAGAGGCACAGTTTAATCTAGTCAAGGGTCTAATTCTGAAAAAGCTAAGTCTTACTGTGTCTAGTTACAGTAGCTATGTTAAGACTGAGCCATCACTATTCAGGGGAGGCTTTTTTAACGACCACTCCACTCCCTAAATAATTAAAAGGCAGGAGAGATAAGGTCATTAGAGTTGAAGCAGGAGCTCCAGTCTTATCTGAAGCAGTCAACTCCTCTGACAGTTCACACCGTCAGCAGTGCAGCGCAGAACTCCTGTTTTGATGCTGATATACTTTAGTCAGAGTCTCTTTTTCTGCGTCCTCCTTATTTAAACAAACTTTAAATGGAGAAGATGAACAGTTAAATATAATTGGTTGATGTTGACCTGCTGTTTCTATAGCATCCTTTGTTTAAGGCAGGTGGGTGAAAATGACCAATGGCCAGTGGATCAGATACCGTAGTTGATTAGGTTAAAGGCAGGGTATTCTGCTCTGGTATTTCTCACTCACTCTCAAACACGAGCAGTCACACGGTCACTCGCTTCCCCCGGAGCTTCTTTGTTTTGTAATGAAAGTACTGTAACAAAATATTCCAGTCTTCAAAAGTTACCTTGTCTACACAAAGTGTTTTGGATGTGTGTGTCTTCACATGTGTGTTGTATAGCAATTAAAGTACTAACAATAATAATAAAATGAAATGAAATGAAATTGCACTTAATTGCCTTCAATTAATATGAGGCAGAGGGCAAAAGATAAGTATTATTTAAGATAATTATTTGACCAAAGCCCGAGTGTGGCTGGATGATGGAAACTTTTGTATTTAAATATTTTTGAATTTTAACACAGGTTTTGGTAGCAGGATTGTTAGACTTTGGAGCAGCTGGTTTGCAGTTCAATCCTCCACCTCTCCTTAATCTATTATGGTGTTTTTATGATTGTTACTGAAAAGTCCTTTGTTTTTTATTTGGAAATAGTGTAACTGCCCTTTTTTTTGTTTGGGCCACTGCCCTTCAAAATATCTGTGCATGACCCTGGTTAAAGGAGCTCTTGGTCCAGTTGGTACCACATGAATGGTTCTGGTAGCAGAGCAGTGAATGATACTGACAGCTCAGATGCCGGGATGTCAAGATGCTGCTGTGTTTAATAAGAGAAGGTGGCTAATATTTCAGCTTAGCCTTGTGATTTTCCTGCTGAAACGAATATAGTAAAACCACAAAACAGCACTTTTATGTCCCAGTGGGATGAACCTGAAGCTCAGAGCGAAGGGTCCAAAGGCCAAAGGAGTCTGGACTACAACAAAGTTTCAAGCCAAAGTACAGCATTAAGGGGAGAAGAGGTAAAAGCAGAGCGTGAAAGGTTGTGCTGGCCTTCTCTGCAGCTGTCAGCACTTCACCTGTCAACACAAGATTTGTGCTAAAAAATAAATCAGTTCCGAAGGGTAGAGGGAGTAGATTGAGGAGCCGTGGTCTGTGATATGTGAAGGACAGGCAGCAGAAAGAAACTTTGGATTTCTAATGTGCATTTGAAACAAAGTTCAACCAAAGTTCGTTTGAAAACTGATTATTTTTGACGCGTCTTTTTGTTCCTGTGTTTCCCCCAGGTTTACGAGAGGGGAACCAACGTGGAGCAGTTCGTGACCCGCTTCCTGCTGAAGGAATCAGCCAATCAGATCCAGTCTCTGCTGAGCTCGGTGGAGAGCGCCGTAGACGCCATCGACGAGCAGCACGGCCAGTCAGGGTGAGTGGGGGACCATCGCTGCCTCGTCACCCTTTGCTTCCCCACGGATTATGTTTTCACCCTTCAGCCTTGTTTTTATTTACCATGCTCTTCTTTTTGGTCTGACCTTTCATTAGTCATCTACCTGCCAAGATGAGTCCACGGACGGCTGAGAGGCGCAACAAGAACGCTGTCCCTGACTATCCTCCCAACAACAGAGTCAGCACCAGGGAGGCTGTGAGGACCATCAACACTGCCTCAGGTGACACACATGCACGCACGCACACACACACGCACGCACACACACACACACACACACACACACACACACACACACACACACACACACACACACACACACACACACACACACACACACACACACACACACACACACCTGTACTGTACGATTAGCACCACAGCCTCAGCTCCCACTTTAATCTCTGTGGGCATGTCACTGGGCAGTAATCAAGCCCTGACAGCTACTCAGCAGTTTTTCCATCCACACACACTCCTCCAGGATTTATTACGAGACCCCTCAATCAGCCGCCCGCACGAGTCCAATGCAGCAGACGGGGCAGCGCAGATAAACGGGGGAGAATGAAGGCACCAAGTTTAGTGAGGTGAGATGTTGGAGAGGAGGGGGGGGAGAGGACAAATGGAGGAGTGACTGAGGGACTGAGTAAAGATAAAGCATCTCTTAAAGTGGTAATCAAACCAGTAAGTAGGCGCCCAGTCAGCACTTAAGAGTGGAGAAATCTGCCACGTACGGCTGTTTAGTGTGCGTGTGGCCGCTAAAACACACACAGCCATTCAGCCGTGTTATTCATGATGTTCATTAGGAACGCGCAGCCTTCTCCTCCTTCAGCTGGTAGCTGCACACGCTCGCCTTGACACCCACTCCAGCAAATGACCTGCTTAACAGATGACACCTCAGAGGTTGTAGAGATATGGCATCACTTCTTTGCAACACCGGCTTCACAGAGGGAGAAATGAAACAATGGGCGCTGATGGAGGGAGGGATCTGAAGAGAGCAGGTGTGAGATGAGGAGCAGCCTGTTGCAGCCGATCCTCATCTCTATTAAATGCACCGCTTCATCTCATGTTGTTCCCCTCAAAACCACGGCAATCAGAGTGTCAAGGAGGCGAGACTACAACCGCGGCATGCCAATACCCAGAATGCATTGCAATGACAATGACGATGGCGAGTTAAAAAAGCATCGTAATAAAGTCAGCACATTGTGACCTGTGTGTGCGTGCGTGTGTGTGTGTGCGCGTGCGTGCGTGCGCGAGTGCGTGCGTGTGTGTGTGCGTCTTGACAGGATCGGAGGGATATTTCCTCCCAGCATGTGCTGCCACGCTGATCGTGTTACTGTTTGTAGCCCTCGTATTGATTTGCTGGCTGTGAGGCTCCGCTCATACTATTTGCCCAGAGAGTTTTCAAACACTATATTAACAGATGTCTGCGTTATTCCATCCTCTAATGCGACTGCTGTGCGTGACGCCCTGAACCCGGTCAATCCCAGACTCCAGACACCTCGACGCCTCGAGATCTCCGGAGAAAGGAACCACAGACGGAGTCAGTGACGCTCTATACTGTAGAGGTGCTTGAGGATACAAACAGGCCGCTGAGGACATTCTGGTGCTGCAGCATGGATCTGTGGTTTCATTCGTTTCTGACTGGACTCGGCTGTCATTTCTAATTTAATAACAAAGACAGAAGAGCAAACTCGCACCTAATGAGAAATAATGATATAGTCTCTGTTCAGCCCAACAGAGAGCTTCATGCATGCTGACAGCAGTGTCAGTGCTATTACAGTACGCAATATCTAGTTTTGAATTTGAATTTGAATTTTTATTGGAACTAAAAGAGTTGGATTAACGTGTTACACTAAATCTTACACATTAAACGTAAACGTGTTGAACTGTAGAGAATGTAGAAAAAACACAAAAACATTTAGTTATTCTATAAAAATGAGCACAATTAAGAAAATGGTTCAAAGGCACAAACTATGGTGGACTGAAATGTTGACTACACAATTGACAAATATGTCGCTGTGTGATAAAGTGAGAAATCAACACCCACCTGTAAAATGGACTGTTATAAAGGTCACATCTGACACAATAGAGCTGCCGTTGATTCACAGAGTGGACGAGACATTGATTTAGTGGCTTTTAATCGACATGCTGCACATGTGACACATGAAACTACAGGCTCACTGCAGCAGCTTATTGTTCCTGCACACGTACATGTATGCAGTCGCCTGAAGCATGTTGTGGATTTGAAACATGAAATAAAACCGTAACATTTTGCTTCGATGCAGTTGGGTTAAAAACACATTCGCTCCAGTTGGATGAACATCTGTGTTTCTTTTTGGTGAGATCGCACACACAGATGTAGTTTGGCTCTGCTGTCACATTAGGATGATGAGCTTTTACTCTGACTCAGGGCCAACAAATGACACTTTACTCTTCATCCTGTGCTTCTAAAAGTACATCCTCATACACAATACGTGACAGGAGCAATACCCTTTGTTTTAGTTTGAGTCTTTTCAAACGCTCAGTGGCCCCCGAGGGACAAAACACACACAAGACTAAAAAGAAACAGATGCAAAAGTGAATAAACCCAAAGACAGCTGGGTTAGGCTTCAGCACCACCCGTGACCCATGTGGATGGGACTAAGCGGTAGAACATGGATGGATGGATGAATATTTGACCCCAAAACACACATGTTGATCAAGGCAGTGCAGACAAGAGACATCCTGGTTCACTGACAGTGACATAGAGGTCCAATAAACCTGCTGCTGGGTAATAAAAAAGCCTGTGGTGAATAATGCATAAGACTGTGTAAAACACTGGGGCAGTTAGCCTCATAGCTCTTAGCTCCTGTATTGAGATCATCTGCCAAATGTCACAACATACCAAGTAGACTGTAAATCTAACAACAATACGGGTCCAATAAACCAAACCGCTGCACAAACCTTCTGAATATTGTAAGGAATGACACTGAAGACGGGCTAAAAGCAAAAACTTTGAGGAATTTCATCACAGTTTTGGGGTTTTCAAACTGCTTATGACAGTTTTTCCAGCAAAACTAAATGATGAACAAACATGACATTGAGTCATAATTACTGTTTACATGTGATACATGTGACACTGCTGAGCCTTGAGAATAAAGCCTCGAGGCCTTTGTTAAATTCTGAAGGACTTATGAGCAACGTTGCATCTGCAGCACCAACTTTTCTTGACATCTTTTTTCTTCTCTCGGGCGTCTGAGTGGCAGCTGTTACGCAGACGACATTCAAAAGTTTGTGCCAGGGATGCGCCCTGGTCTCATCCTGAGCAAGTGAGCAACTTTCTAAGTGCTCCAGCTCCAGAAAAATCGATTTATGTTGGAAGAGTGACAGCTCAGACTGACAGGGTTTTTAGTTCTTCCTCCTCTCAGGGTCCAAACACCTGCCACCTGTCATCTCGGGACATGTTGGAGATTAGAGTTCTTTAGAAAAGGCTGCTGAGCTGCATGTATAGTCATTAAGACTGAATTGTGAGTGTTGTTTGACTGAGGTTTACATGGTGGCTCATATTGGACCATTATGTGAGTCCAACCCAGTCAGGTCCCTGACTGTGCGTCAGATGTTTCATTTAAACCGTGGCACCGGCCAAACGTGATGATGACAGGTTGTGTACTGGGCAGCTGTGGGAACAGCACACGCTCCTGTCACATTAACAGCTATTCACAGATAAGTGCTGGACAGTAGCAGCAGCTGAGAAGTAAAGCTCTGCTTGATTGCAGCATTTCACAGCTGCTCTGGGAATTCACATGGAACAGTTCCTGGTCATTGTTCTGCTATAATGGAGCAAACTGCGGGCTCTGCTTCCCTCAGGCAGATAAATGGGGTTTGTCCTGCAAACACTGGAGTGTAGTGAAGTTAAAACTGTAACTGCGGTGCTTTTATTGTTGTGACTCAGTACTTTAATCTGCATACAGTATGAGGCATTCACAGGCTAAGTAGGAACTCTACTGACCTTCACTAAATAAGAAGGTACATCAAAATCAGGAACTGATTCATACGGAGCCTGGGAGAAACACATAAAGTGCGTGCATTACCAAATAAAAAAACAACGTTTTATGGTGAAACTATATTAAAGTCATTAGCAATGTGTCCAAGCCCAGACCCCGTTCATGCAGTAAAAGCTGGGCACTCAGTCTTTGGCTCGTCAGAGCAGGTATTTCCTCACTCTGTTCACTTATATTTGCTGATTACAAAGAGATGCAAATGCGGCACTCTGTGCTTTTGTTCGTCTCACATTGCAACTTAATCTCTTCACTTACTCTCCACCTCTGTGCTTCAGGCTGTAAAGTAGCCGTGACAGTTGAGGACCTTCATGTCAGCTGTGCTTTGTCTTGAGTCGGGACAAGTTAGTTGATTAATGGCTTCCATATAACCCCCCCCCCCCCCCCCCCCCCCCCCCCCCCCCTCCTCCTCTGCAGCCTCCTGTCATGTGTATGGATTACTCTTGAATCACTACTTTATCATTTTTACTCTCAATCCAAACCTCAGCATGTGAGTTTACATGTATGCTCATATGTGAAGTCACCTTGTAGTAATTATTCTACTTTTCATGTACTGTAATAATAAAAGCACTTCACCAGGAGTAAGAGATGGGCTCTCTCACAAGGCTTTGAGGTAAGATGGACAGAGCAACAGCAACAGCGAGTGGGAGATGAATAGAGTCAGGAACAAGAATGAGGATAAAAAAGCTGAAAATACTCTGCAGCCCTTTCGGGTTAACTTGATAACGTCGCTGTGTGCAACACTTTAACACATCTAGAGGTTTTATAAGAAAAAAACTGAATCTAAATGGATGAAACACAAACACACACAACCATCAAACGTGGGAAAAGCAAGCGGCAGTTACCTCACACCAGTTTTTCCCTGTCGCTGTATTGTAAGCTGCACAGAGCCAAGATGCAGGATGAGCCTCATCATCACAGAATATGACCGACCGAGCTACAGCATCTGTCTGAGACACAATGGTCCAAGGCTCACACGGAACATCGCAGAGGACCCGCATGATTGGTATCAACACATGCTGACAGACTCAGAAAGAAAAGTTCAATTAGGCAGATGTAGAATAACTGAGGAGAAAGTCAAAGGAGAAGCACCCACCCCCCTCCATCCGCCTCCCTCCACTGCTGCTGGGCTTGAAGAATGTAAGTCCTCACTCACATAATTGACTGGGCGACTTTCTTATTTTTTTTAAATGACCACTGGGCTTTTATCTGCAACTGTCTCTATGGAAACAGACTATGGTTTAGTTGATGAGTTGTGTGTGTGTGTGTGTGTGTGTGTGTGTGTGTGTGTGTGTGTGTGTGTGTGTGTGTGTGTGTGTGTGTGTGTGTGTGTGTGTGTGTGTGTGTGTGTGTGTGTGTGTGTGTGGAGGGAAGGAGGGAGCTTCTAATTGACTGGCTGTTAAAGCTTTTAATGAAGAGCGTGCAGCCAACTCGCCAATTAGCTGTGCTGGGGTCATCAGGGGATGGGAGGAGGATGGCAGTTTAGAAGAGGGGAGGCAGAAGAGGAGGAGACAGAAATATAGGTGAAAGGAAGGTGAAAGGAGAGGCGCCTGTTAAGAGCAGGGTGAGTGGCGATGTAGTTACACCAGCACACACATTCTGGTCTGGTCTGGTTTGTGTTTGCTTTGTTCAATGAACACACATTAAGGTTCAACATTAACAACATCAACAAGGTGTCTTCTTTAATCATTTATATTGTTCACACCGTTGTTCTTTTCTATGATCTGTAAACACAAATGAGCCTGAAACACCCAAGTTTGGATCACACAACGTTAGTACTGTACGGACTGGATCATCAGCAGACCCTTGGCTCTGACCTCTGGTTGAAAAGCGTCTGTACCTGGTGTTTGTTTGCTTTTGGTTTCTGCCGCTGATGAGTTTGAGCTGTGACTCACTTCTGTGTTCCTGCTCAGGAAGTTTTTCTTTAAAGGGTACAGTAGCTCGTGTTACCTTCACTGCTCTTTGGACCCAGTGCCACACACAGTAACAGAACCACCTGGTGTCAGAGTCTATTTAAAAATGTTTAAAATGAGTCTATTTTAAAATGTTGCTTTCCAGGACACAGTTGTTCAATTGATTCTTAATATGAATGACGTTTTATTCATATTATATAACTTTTTAGGAAGAAATTTGTCACCATGTAGTTCATAGTTAGTCATTTACAGCTATTTCTTAATATTTGGTCTCATTGTGAATAAGATATGTTGGTTGATCTGAGTCAAAGTCTTGAATGATCAGTTAAAGCCAAACACTGGAAACAAAAAAGATATTTGTAACTGTGGTCAAATATTCCACAGGGTATCTTTTAATTGTAAGGATTAAAATACAGTAAGACGCATGTAGAACCAATCGAAAAAACAATTTAAATACAAATCAGGTGAGATCATTTTATCATGTCTTGCATGTATTGTTATTGATGCACTGGTAATATTCTTTTCTTATGAGCCAAGCTAATTATGGAGAGCTCTGGGCAGTTGTGTGTCTAAGAATTGTTCGTTAATAGGAGCCAATTCAAACGAACGTCCGTGCCTTTACTGTCAAGACAACTTCTGGCTTCAAAACGGATATAATTGGCTTTAATTTGTCAGGGACCTCTTTACATAAAACATGGATGATGGTTGGCTGGTAAAGTATAATGCTACTATACTTTATTGCAGTTTGGATGAAGCAAAAACAATGAACACAAGTAATAAATAAGAGCATCGTTCAAGTCAAACCTCACAGGCTGGGTGCAGAATGAGCTATATGACAATCTGCACTTTAGGGAAATTAGATTTCAATATATATGGTAAGAGCTGCATCAGTTAATATATATTCATATTACTTCCACTCGCTATTTCAAGACTGAATGGGTGAATGTGTGTGTTGCAGGTGCAGTGGAGGTGAGGAAAGAAGGTCTGGAAGCTCAGATCAACCGCCTGGCTGAGCTAATTGGACGACTGGAGAATAAGGTAAGAAACACAGACATGTCTTGGTCACTAGGAAGACTTACTGTGATTATGCTCCCTACTGTAAATACTGTACCGTATTCACAGTAGCACAAATTCCAAGTGCCAAACATATTTTGTATTTTTCCATCGTGCCATTTATCTCCAAAAACACACATTAGCGGGCCAAGTTGTTGGCATTCTTCCATTGCTATAAACAAACAACATCTGTGAATATTTATGGATTTATTCCTGTTTGTGTGTTGTTTGCTTACCAGTAAAGTGGGTTTTTACAATCACAGTTAATCAATAATGAGCCTTATATTGATACACTCACAGAGGTAAACATAAGCAAAATGCAGATCAACATTGATCTACTGAACAAAGAGCAAACAAGATTCTCAGAAGCTGCAAGTCCCAGCACTTGTAAATGCAGGTGGATGACTGTATAGGTGTGTTTAGCTTCATTCATCCCTTAGAACAGGAAAAGTAAAAGAATCAGGGAGTAATAATAAGGCAAAGAGTCGTAAATCCTGATACTGGAAAGGAGAGGGTGGAGAAGTGGCTCTTCTGCAGACACACAGAAAAGCAGTCAAACTACTCAAAGTGTATGTTCCCACACATGCTTCAGCTCAGATGCATTTTCCTCCTCCTCCTTCCTTTCTCTGTTCGTTCTCCTCCACTCCCCTTGTCCTTTGGTCTCTCTTGTTCCTGGCCATCCTTCCCTGCATCTTACTGTCGCCCGTACCGCACGCGCTAAGGCTAATGGGGTCCCGGTAGACTTGGCTGAGAATAAGAGAGATCTAAGAATAACATGGGCCTCATGCATTTTCAACAACCTCTTCCTATTCTTGTCTGTGAGGTTTGTCGGTTGGAGGGACTTCATGGACTTCATGTCTGCGTTTAGAAAGTAGCAAACCAAAACATAGCTGTTTTAACATTAATAAATAAAGAAGAGGAAGATTTCTACGTTTAATAAATTTTAACAGAAGGTAAAATATCATTCAGTAATTGTTAGATAATAAATCAGTTATCAAAATGTAGTCAAAGTCAAACCTGACAGAATATAAGTTAAGAAATCAGTAAATTCAATATGTATCAATGCACAGAGTACCATTCTTATGAGGTCCATTGAGTGACTTGATTGACCCCCCCCACCCACTCACACACACACACACACACACACACACACACACACACACACACACACACACACACACACACACACACACACACACACACACACACACACAGGTTTTCCATCATGTTCAGGCATCAGACATTTGGTTAACGTGTTGTGTCACAATAGTTTACAGAGTTCTGACACCTAGTACTGGACACCAACGTCAAACGCAGTTAATTTCACATTCCAACCATGGAAAATAAGGTGTTGTTTTATTTTTCAGTTGTTATGTTCAGATTATTTTTGACGTAGGTCAAAGAATTTCTTCCAGGTGAGAGGACTGGATGTTAGAAGGATGCTTTTAGAATAACAAGCTGCAGAACAGCTAAAGCATTAGACATTTTTAATTACATTTTCCTCAGAACCTCAGCAGTGTGCAGGAGGACTTTATTGAATGTGACTTTGTCTCCTTGGCTTCATATTACCCACTGGATAGCGTCTGCAGGAGGAAATCGTATTATTACAGTGTGCCGCGTGAATCAGGAATTGTTTACAGAATCAAATGTAAGACAGCTCCACACCGAGGGCCTGGTGCGATGAGAAGAGTGCCCTGTGTTAGCAGCAGGAAAATCCTGTTACCTTCAAATCCACCAGAAAGTGGCAAATTCATGCTTGCATCACCAGGCACCTCTGAGTGCTGCACTCAATTTCTGGTGAATTTGCCACCAGAAAGTGGCAAATTCATGCTCACTCTCACTTTTAGACTCCGTCACCGTCTTCCTCCTCGCTCCCCTTGGTAGTTTCTCCTTTGGTTGCACAATATCACCAGGCACCTCTGAGTGCTGCACACAAGAAAAAGTACTTTCTTTTCTGCGAAAACCTCAGTCTCTGAATAGAAATTCTTGATTGTAACTGCATATCTGATAATACAGATACAGCAAAACCGTGTCTTTTAGAGTGGAAAGTTGCTTTTTTTTCAATTACAGAAATCCAGTTGGACAATTTGACGAGTAACATTGTATCTAATTAAAAGTGTTGTCTACCAGCTTCAGGTCTGGTGAAGCGTTCAGTCACAGTACAACATGTAACACATCTTGGACCCCGAGCCCAGCAGCATTTACTGTATCATTCTGAATTCCTAGTGATTTAAATAAGTCCTGCAGTAATAACACAAAGTGGAACATTGGCTCAAAAAATCATAGTAGATCAGGAATAAATTATGGAAAGACTGGAATGGAAGTTATTGAAATAAAAACATAATCTTAATTAAGGACATTCAAGAACAGGTAAACAAAGAACTTCAGTTTGTCTTTCATGAAAACACAGGTGTGTATTTAAGTATTTGAGTGCAACAGAAGCAAGTAGCTTCATTAAATTGTGTCTACGGTACATAATTTAAATGGAGAGAAGTACATTGTGCTCCTGGGTGTGTTTGTGTGTAGCAGACTGTTTAAAGTCATTCTCACCATGCAAGGTCAGAGTAAAGCAAGCTACACCACCGAGGACAGCTGTGATACAGCTGTTACACAGGCTCCATTAAAGAATTGAAAAAAAAGAAAGAAAAATATTGACTAATACTTTTAGTGGAGTCTCCTTTGGGGTTGTTGTGCAGCATCTGGCTCAGTGAGGCTTGATTTCGCACGGGCACTGCAAAGCCAAGATTGTCTGAGGCCAAAGCTTAAGCAAAGCAAGAATGAAGCCGTGATGGAGTTTGATCTGAAACCATTGTTTTTAAATATTAGAAGTGAGGTCTGCTGAACACATTACTACTACAGGGCAGAATGCATTGGGTAAGCGATGGCACCACTGGACTTTGAAGCTGAAGGAAGTTAGTACTGAGTTGAAACCTTTGCAGACTTCTGTCCTTTTAGCTAATAGGTTGTTCGGCTGCATCTGGGATCAGATGGATCGGTTTTCATTAAACACAAAGTTGTGTTACATGCCAGTAAGAAAACAACAATTAAACAAGAGAAAAAAGATAAATTTTTTTTAAGAGACAAAGAAGTCCAATGAAGGTTGAACTAAAATCCAGTGGCTCTGAGCATAACTCTGACTGTAGTAATGGTGCTCCTCATGTCCGATAGGCAGATAACTGAGCACCGCAGTGGATTATTCTGGTCCATTCCCAGCTGTCATTGGCCTGAGGTGGAGTCTGGGCAGGTCTTCAGTCCATCACGTAGACAGACAACCATAAAGGATCATGGGTCATCATGCGTCACCCAATAGCCTCAACACGTTTATGTTGAGGTAATCTGAGCACTGACACAGAAAGAGCCGGTCAAGTCCACTCATGACTCATTTGTGCATTGTGGCGGTGCTAACCATGGTGCAGGCTTCCTAAAACCGGTATTCTTATATAAACTGCTGCATGGAATTGATTTAATTTCAAACTCCATCAGTTCACTAAAAATGCAGATTAAGTAGAAGGACTTGGTGTAAATGTTCACTGTGCAGCGAAGAGCGTAGCCGCCAGTGAATCCACCTCAGAAATAATTTATTTGTGGATCACCTGAACGTTTCTGAACGTGTGTGTGTGTGTGTGTGTGTGTGTGTGTGTGTGTGTGTGTGTGTGTGTGTGTGTGTGTGTGTGTGTGTGTGTGTGCGTGCGTGCGTGTGTGTGTGCGTGTGTGCGTGTGTGAGACCTGCACGCTGAGACAGAGCCCGTTGCCTTGACTTCCCCTGCTGCGTCTGGTGAAGGTGTCAGCTTCCCTGTTACCCTGCAGACACCATTCATTCACAGCTGCTACAGCGATGCTCATCAGTCGCCTTGACGACAAAAACCTGCGGCGCTGGTTGTGATTTATTAGGCTCGGTTTACATAATTCTGATTCACTTTCACTGGCCAGAGAGCCAGAAATGAAACGTCTGAGCCAATTCACACCCCACCGTCAGCCCACCTGGTTTCTAATGCCTTGTCTGAACAGCCTCTTATTTTATGTTTACAATACTGTATATACTGTATTGTTATGGTTTGGGACGACAACATGCTCCACGTGGTTTTCATGTAGTTCCAGCAGGTTTAGTCACCTAAACAAGTCCTTAACTTGTAGGATGAAACCAGAGACACATTCTAATTAGTCAGCTTTCATTTTAACACGGCCTTAAAATGACACATCTTATAACAAAAGTGAAAAGGTTTTGTTTGCTTTTGTTTTGTTATTTACACACACAGCGTCCACAGTGTCTGCTAAAACAAAAGCCACAGCTGTGACTTTAAAAAGTGACCGAGACCTCATTACTGTACATACTGAAGACTTTCTATCCCTTCCGTCATGAAACATCAACTCACCCTTATTAAACCTGAATGTCTTGTTTCATTTTGTGACACTATGCTGTTTATGTGTGTTTGTGGCATGGTGGTGTAGCGCTTAGCGCTGATGACCTGGGTTCATTGGGTTTGTGTGGGTTCTCACACACAAACACATGCAGAGAGATCAATATGAGTTGTGAAAGTGCCCATGAGTGTGTCGGCCTGTGGGCTGGCGATGGACTGGCTACCTGTCTGCCCTAATGACAGCTGGGATTGACTCCACACGACCCTTACGAGGCCAAGCGGCCCAGATGACGGAGGTGTAATCTGTGAAAGGCTGAGTTGAGGCCGCCCTGACCCTCAAGCAGACACTGGTTGGGTTGGGCTGCGCTGTTACAGGGTTACAATTTTGCATAAATGTGTAAAGAATTGAAAAGACAAATTCAATTTCAACTGTGAGCATCATCATCAGCTCAAAGGAGCCAAGACGAGTAGAGAAAATTCTTATTGGACGGTTGGACTTGAGTGGCAGGTCTCCACAGGCACTCGGTGGACCGAGAGGCCACCTACAGTATAGTTTACATCTGTGTGAAATCTGTCCATAAATATTTTTGGCCTGCTATAAAACTGTACATATGTGTTGTGTGTAGATGGAAACTTGACAGACATAGCAACAGTAACTAAGGAGACAGGATGCTATAAAACTGTCTTTTAACCAGTTGCTGCCCACCTCATCCTGAGGCTCATTGTGTTCACTTTTGTTTAGGATTGTGTTATTAGCATGCATCTGCCTCCACCTCAGACCCCCACTCCCCCCCCCCAGCTCCATCTTCTGTGTTCTAGTCCGTGTGCCCCCAGCATGTCCACTCACACCTGTTGTTGCTCGTGACTAATGCCTGCTTCAAGCTGTTGTGTGTGGCACAGTAGCTCCTGTTGCTGCTCTTGTTTATTGACACGTTGCCGCTGTTGTTGCTGTTGTTGTTGTTGTGCTTCTCCTTGCAGACGGTCTGGTTTGATCTGCACCAGAGGCTAACAGACACAGATGGCACCACCAGCGCAGTAAGTAGACACCAGACGTGCAGCGTCACTTATCCACAGGCCAAACACCACGGTAGCACACAAGGTGATTTCAGAATTAACTCAGCAACCCTTCAATCCAGAATGAACCAGACCTCAGTTCTGTACCTGCCCCCTAGATGCCACTCTTCAGATCTATTTCTCAGAAAATGAGAAAATGAGGCTGAATAATTCATAGATGTTAAATATCCTAAATATGCTGAATAGAAAATTCGTTCACTATTTTAAGTGGAAACAGCAGGTTTCATATCATCACATATCTGCATCCGTGGAAACTCCCAGCATATTGGGGATATGTGATTCTCCATGGTGATCATCAGCGATTTTCAGTCAGACAAGCTCAGCTATTTGACGATGTTTTCAGATCTAATTTCATCCGGTGCCTGTATGTCTGAAGCGGCAAAGAGCAGAGATAAGAGACTCAGAGGGCAACGACTATGCCAGAGTTTCTGAACAACCAGAGAAACAATCTGCTGTGAAAAATGTGGAATTATTAAAGTGGTGAAGTCGGATGAAGGTCACAGTATAACAGCTGTGTGGGCTGGTCTTTTTTAAAAATGTATAAATAAAAAATAAAATAAATCTTTCAAAAATAGAAAAGATAAATGAAGATTTTAGGAGTGTGTCTACTGACAGAGAAGACGCAGAGCTTTGCTTTCACAAAGGTGTTAAAGCTGTGATGTATTTAATGAAATCGAACTGCAGTTCACGTTTCATAATTCTTATTAATTTTTAATTTTCGTAATTTGTAATATTCCTTTAATGTCCATTCAGCCATACTAATCATCAACAAATAAATGCTAGCTACACTACAGAAGCAGAATAACAGATCATTAACCTGTAGCAGCTAAAGGTGACACTCCACTGAACTCTAAAGATGTCCATGATTACTTTATGAACAAGCGGATCAGCTTCATCAAGGAAATAATTAAGTAATTGCATAATCCTTCATTAAAATAAATATGCAACACAGAACCTGAGGCCGGAGGAAATGATTAGGGTTTGTTTATACATAATAACAAATAATGCACAGAAAATATTCTCAACACAGAACATACTCACAAACCTATATAGATGTTAAATAGATAAACACCTAAAGGAATAAATAGGATAATAATCCTTTCACTAGTTCATAGAACAAAGCAAAGTGGGAATCAATGGGAAGAATGAATGTCAACATGTTTGCTGTTGGTTGTGTGTGTGTGTGTGTGTGTGTGTGTGTGTGTGTGTGTGTGTGTGTGTGTGTGTGTGTGTGTGTGTGTGTGTGTGTGTGTGTGTGTGTGTGTGTGTGTGTGTGTGTGTGTGTACGTAATTAACAGAGCTGGTAACTGATGAGAGCGAGAAGGGCCAAAATATTTAGGGAGAGACAGACAGAAACGTCACACGATCCCCAGATTCGTTTCTAGATTTGCGACTGCTTCATCACAGTTTGAAGAGCAGCGCGTCCCGTTCTGTCTGCAGACCTGCGTGATTATCCCCGGTGCTTTTAGCCACAGCGGTCGGGCCATTTACAGCAGGAAGCAGCTCCGACTGCACTTTCCAGTTGTCATGGGCACAGACGCAGGAAGATTATCATAGGATATTGTTCACACTCATCAAGACGCTCCTCAAGCAAAACCCAGAAGCAGCAGCAGCTCTTAGAGGCTCAGTAATAAGACACTCAACTTTATAAACAGGTGAAAATAAATTCAAAAGCTTAATAATTCTGAAAACAAAATTAAAAGAAAACCATTTCCTTAAAACACGTAAAGCAATAAAGAAGTGGCTATTGGCAAACATCTTCATTCTGTGGTTTGTTGGGCAGCTTTACTAAACATACTGGGGGGAAGTGAAGTAGAACACACTTCACCCGAGTTCTTCTTCACACAGCATGAAAATGTCTCTAGATATGAAAGACATCATGATACTACAAGTTATGGTTTTTAGATTCCTATTTGTGGCTAGAACATGAAGGTCAAGGTCATGAACAGTTCATTTATGAATAGCAGTATTTATTAATACTGCGTTTGCCCACTGGTGGTCTGATACAGTGAGTTCTAATGTCTATATGGCAAGATGTTAACCTGAGGTCAGTGTAACCAAGCACCGAGCTTGAAATGGCATCAGCTCACGTTAAGTGATTTAGTTGATTAATATAGAAAGAATTAAAATGTTAATAAACTGCACATCTGCAGATTTAAATGAGCTGTTATACAACGTTTGAACTGTACGTACATCTGTTTATTTCTAAATATTTGTTGAGGAAACGCCTCATTCCTCGTTTTTTTGTTGTATACAGAACCATAGCAGTTGCTTCTTAGATACAGAAATAAGTCTTGAACATTGATCCTTATACACTGCAAGCAACTCAGTAAATGAGATGAAATGAAACTAGATGCATCATAATCAGATCGTAATATTTCCGTGTGCTGTTCGCATCTTCACATTACACTTATTGCACACAATCTGTTCATCCTGTTAAATACATCCCGCATGTGTGTAAATCGAAAGTAAATCAAAGTTAAATGATCCCTTAAAGGCCCAGTGCAGCAGATGTGTTCATTTTCTTCATCCATTCATCCATTTTCAGCTGCTTATCCAAACACGATTTGCTTCGTTTGAATCAGTGAGTCTTTCTGCTTCGCCTTCTTCTTCGGTTCCTCTCAGGAGATTCCAGGTTGCTCCGAAGCCAGGGTGAGATATGGGATCCATCAGGGTTTTCTCCCAGTTCGCCACACCTCGTAAACAACCCCCCAAGCTACAAAGACCCAGCTCATAAAATAGAAAACCTTTATTTGACCCGCAATGGGGAAATTGCCATGTTACAGCAGTTTAGCAAAGTGCTGAAAAATCATATACAGGTGACGTGAATACAGAATTGTAGTGAGGAAAAACTACCAAATGCTACAAACTGCTCCTGTGAAGATGCTGTGATCCAGGTGAGATTATCTGGTGTTTTTTCACACCCGTGTTGAATAGACTCGAAATAAGAAAGGAGGAGTTGGTGAATGTGGAAGCCACAGCTACTGTGACACCTCCTACGCCCCTTCCTGACTCTCTGCCTTGAGGAGTGGCTCATATTATCTTAGGCTCAGATAAATAAACTACTGCAATAAACATTTTTCACTTTTTGAAGCTAAAGCTGCTAATCAGTCTTTTCCAGCGTATACTAACCAAGGTAATAGAAGATCGGTCTTTAACCCTCACCCCTATGTCCACGGGAGCGCATTTAGGCACTCCTAGCTTAGACCAGCTGACTCAGGCTTGTTTGTTGGAGACGTGGTGCTGTGTGTGGTGGGCAGAGCTGCTGTCAGTGTCCAGGTAACCCACGTACATACACTGGTTCCACCCAGCCCGTCCTGTTGCTCAGGATGTTTGCCAGCGTGTCCTGTGATTGTGGGACCTTCAGGGCTGCAGTCTGCTCCAGTTAGGGGCTCATGCTAACTTTACACAACTGGCACAAGACTGATCTCAAGATGTAACAACTTTTTTCATTTTGCTGGTCCTGATGTCAGACAGGAATGTCTGCCCGACCTTCTTAGTGCTGATTCTCCGGTTGTTCTGTACCTTATCCATACTGTACTGTACCTCTTGTCCCCTTTGTCTATCCATCTCTCTGCATTTAAACACTGATTCCATCCAAGAGGGTCGTGCTCCTCTTCACCTTTACACAATCTCATCCTGTTTCACAGCTGACTCTATCCTCCATTCTAGACCAGGTGGATGATTGCCCTCACAGCCTTTCATTCAGTCCATCTTCAATCCTCCCTCCGTACACCTCCATTATTTCTATCACCACACAGGGCATCGTAACAGCGTAATGACTGACACATAACGTACTGTACAGTATAAATTAGAAGGTGCTTTCAATTCGAGCGGAAACTTGTGAGTGGCTGCTCACAATGTGAATCACTTGGAGTGGATAAATCAGTCGTATACAGATTCTTCAGGCTTTTGATCCCCTGAGATGCACAGAGAGAAGTAATAAAACAGAAGGTGAAGGGCAGATTACAAAGTAATAAAAAGAGATAAATAGGAAGGAGAGGAGAAAAGATCTGTTTTTAAGACGGGATGTTTTTAATAGCATTGGGTGCTTTTGAAAATCTCTCCAGTACGAATGTATGGTTCTTTCCTCCTCCCCTTTTGTTCGTGCGTGCAGCGTCTCTGCTCAGCCATGTTTATCTAAATGAAACACATAATTAAATAGAAGGCACTCGGCACAGAACATAAACCTACACCAGAGCTCAGCTATTTACCATCCTGCAGAGCTGCAGAATTTGTAAAAAAACGAAAGGAATGCAAATAGTTTTTTTTATTAGCATGGACAGTGTGTGAGGCTGCACTTGTGTAAAGTATTGTAGAGTTTACTTCTCTACATGAGATCTTTATGATTATTGTGTAACAAACCAGCTAATACAGATGAGATCACATTAATTTGATACCAGTTACTGTATACACACCTTATAGAAATGTGTGGAAGAACAGTGAAGTGGTAACAGGTTTGGGTTTAAAAAGTCTGAGTGTGATCCACAAAAACAGAGAGAGTTAAAAGATTGGACTGAGTGTTACTGGAGGATTCAAGCTGCTCCTGTGTGATGGCTTCACTATGCGCCTTAAACATATACAGTAGTGTGTGCTATAATAAGCCGCAGCGGAATGAACCATACAGTCAGGAGGGACGTTCAAGTCCACGTGAGCACCCTAATGAAAAACAAACCCAGAGGCCATAAATATGGATATTACTGTACGAACAGGTCACACGCTCTCGTCCACCCGGCCCCGCTCTTTGTATTACCCATAATTCATAGACAGCACCACCAGTGCTGACTCAGACCAGAATGAGATGTAGTGTGAAATAGGTCCCTCCTCACGGCTAATGCCAACTGCATATAAAGTTCTTCATCCATTTCATTCAGCAGAGAGCCGTTCAATCCCTAATGTAAATGTCTTATATAGGTCTGAATGCAGGCTGGATTTGTGCAGAGTCAGACCAACCCGCTGGCAAACGTTATTGTGCCGTTTGACGACTGCACGTAGTATAAAATAACCTCAACCATTTTTTTTTGCATTTCCCAAGTTATAAAAAACAATCGATTTTCATCTGATGCAGCTGCAGGTAAACGCAGCTGTTTTTGGGAAATGTGCTCTTGGAGAGAAATGAGCAATAGAAGGCAGCCTTTTTGACTGTTTTCTATTTAATTGTCTGTATTTAGGGTTTTACACTAATCTTAATTGCAGTTCTGTGTAGTATTAAAAGGTCTTAAAGGTCTTAGATATGGCATCGTGAAACCTGCAGCCGTGCTCCAGTGGAGCGGTTGATTTAAGCTGCCTGGAAAGGAAGGCGTCAGGGCTAAAGACGCTTTTCACTGCTCACACCCTCCCTCCTCCTCAGGCACTGCGTTACTGTAGCTCTCTTATCATGAGTCGCTTCACTTTGCTAACTGTTGATTTCAGCTCCAAATGAGCTCCCGTCCTCTGCTTTTATCACTAAGATAATTCTAGTCATTTTTATAAATTCAATGGATTTTTATATCAGAAATGATGATAATATACTAATAATATAATATATAATAGCCACACTAGGATTCTCACAAAGAAGCCAGTTCAGCAGTGCATCACCCACTGTGTGCAGTTTAAATGGGACAAGGCATTAGCTAAAAGCTAAAAAGGACAGAGCACAAGGACAAATGACTCTTTATTGAATTCACTGATGTTTGAATATCCAACAGGGTCGTGAATATTGCAGATGATGAAGCTCTCGCAGTGTTTATGTCTGTGTTTAAGTCACAGATAGTGAATTATTAAGAGTGAAAATGTGTCTGGGATAGAGTTCACCCCTCCATAAAATAAAAAAGAGTACTAGAACTGCAGGTACAGGAATGTGAAGCTGGTGGAGTTCAATACAGTTTTTCAAAAAGCAAGTAGTTAGTTTCATTTAGCCTTTAACTGTGTCTGATGCCATATGACATAATACATATTGTAAAATATGTAAAAGTATAATATAGCCTACCAGACCAGAAGCGTTGCTACACTATGCGACTCATTAAAGTCTAACAGGTCCATTGATGTTTTTAGTGTCTGTAGTCTTCATATGTGACACTTGTTTATGACCACAATTCCCAGATGTGTGGTTGTTTTGTGTAATCCAATAACTGTACATTAATCAAACCACACCACACTGCTGCTGCTTCTCACTCTGCTCGTCTGCGTGTTCCTCTTCCCTTATTACCTTCCAATGAGTCCATGGAAGCGTCTGAATCCAGTCCTGTGACTTAGAATCACATTTGTACGTTAAGATTAATTAGTTTGGAAATCAAAGAACTGGTGCTCTAGTGCTAAACATGGTTAAATTTAACATTTAATTGTACAGAAACATAATTTTTGACTGCGTGCGTGCGTGCGTGCGTGCGTGCGTGCGTGCGTGCGTGCGTGCGTGCGTGCGTGCGTGCGTGCGTGCGTGCGTGCGTGCGTGCGTGGTTGCGTGTGCTCCATCCATGTGGCTTAGCTTCTATATTACTCTGACTTTCCTGGCTATTTGTTAAAGGCTTCTATCCAAGCCCACTTAAATGTCTTTCAAATAAAGCCGTATCTTGCTTCTTGGAACACACACATATTTAACGTACGTATTTAAATGACCGATCATCAAAGTGAACAAAATTGTAATGCAGCACAATCCCTTTAAGGCTTTATAAGTCAGGTTTACAGTGAGAGCAACAGAAGGAATATAAGAAACAAAGCAAGCAACAAAATTACCCAGAGGAGGACAAAAAGCCAGGATTAAAGCCCTGAAACACACATTTGTACACACAAACACAAAGTACAGTGTCAGCTTCTTTTTGTTGCAGCTCTTGATGGTCTATTGGAGTCGGCACAGCGTCATTTCACTCACATATAAGGCTCAGTGAACATGAATCATACTGTCAATATAACTGAGGTACTATGGACAATAGGAGGGGGAGAGTGGTGCAGTAAATGGAGGCCAGAGATGCTTGTGAAATCTTTAATTCAGAACGTGCTCTGACTTTATTTACTGAGTTAAATTAATCCTAATAAATCATAGAAATGCTTGCAGCTTCTGCAAAGTGATTGTTTGCCTTGTACAACTGGAGGTGCTCCTTTTCTACACGTCCTGCCTACGAAGCGTTTACTTATTACTTATTATACTAGGTGTCTAACAAAAGGTCATATTAATCTGAGAAAACCTGTAAATCATCTCAATTCTGTGGAATCAGGTTAATTTGATGTCATATTGCAGGAGCTTTTATCACCTGTTGAATATTGGCTCCAGTTTATTCCACACATAATCTAAATTCAATTCATTAATGTTCCATAATAAGCGGTGCAGCACTTCAGACTTATTGGGGATGTGACAGCCCTCGTCTGCGTATGTGGCTCTAATTTGTTCAATAACTGTGACCCAATCAGAGTCATACCTGTTTTTATGTTGTTTGGCAAACATAACATTACAGTATGTGGATAAGATTTGGGGGATTTTACAACCTTGTGTCATATTGATGAAGGTTTTGGCTGGACTATTTATGCTAAGCATAAATAAAGTTGTTTACACAGAGATATCTATATCTGAGAGCTGAGCAACGATGCTTTTATTGCTCTTTATCGATTCAACTTTTCATTAGTTCCAGGAGAGTTGTGTTGTTTTTTTCTTCAGACTTTTCGTTTGGGAGCATCACACTAATATGAGTCCAAATTGTGTTTCACCTTGGGTTCATCTGTAAATCTGCAGTAAAACTAGTTTTACGTTTTTCTTTTTCTCTTCTGACCGGCTCTCTTTTGCAGCCTCTAAAATTCAAATCACATGAATCCCATCTGCTGAGACAAGGCTGACCTACTGTAAATGAGTGGACCAACGATGCACAGTTGTACTGTACTTGTGTAAACTGTCTGTGAGTGTGTTGTGAAAAACACAGAGAGGCATTCCACAGAAATCTCTCATCAGTGAGTGTAGACATTGACAAATAATTTTGGAGGGTCGCTTGGAACCCATAAGACGTTATGCATGTATTTACGTGAATGGAGGCATTCTAAATTGGAATAAGCTCCATCCATCCTGCGATATTAAATTGATGTTTAGCATCTCATCAATCGAAGTAACACAGATTGAAAGAACCGAGATCCTCACACAACAGTGACACCCCTCCTCAACGTTACACAAGCAGGTTGCATCAGTACAGCTCAAACACGGTGGAGTGTAGAGACAGAGAGGATCACAGGGATACAGAGGGGCAGGCAGGCTTAGAGGGAATGTGAGTATTTTCGGCAAGAGACATAAAACGATGTGGTGAAGATGGTGGAAACACAAAAGATTTGTCCTTGAAATGTTTTAGCTGGAGTTGCATTATGGGACATGTGTGGCTGCTGCAAGGCTCAGGTCCGTCTTCTTCAGGACGGGAAACATGGCGCCCTCTCAGAAATGAAAATGAAATAGCCCACAACAGGATTCACATTATGGACAGTTTAGGTTTCATATGCTTGTACTCAGCCGGTTGTTGAGTGGATTGTGCAGATAGAAATTGTGTCTCATAAATCGTAGCATACTCTAGAGATGATTTTTCAGGAATAAACAGGCCAATATTTAAACACAGCAAAGTGCAGTTTCCTTCATCCTTTGTGTGTTCACTTTGTGTGTTTCATCTCACATATTGCTGAAGAAAATAAAGAACTACACACTGTGTCTGGCCATATTACTCAGTGATCTAAAATGTAGACTTTCATTCCTCCTAAAGGATGAAAATAATGGTTGAATATTCCAAATTTGTAGTTGCGCCACATCTGCTACTTTCTGTGCAATTGTGCCCCCAAGTGGCCAGAAATCCTGCCTAGTGCTGCTTTAAATGCCCTGATTTACATGAATAGACAGTAGGAACTGCAAGAATCTGAAATCATTCATCTTTTCAGTTATATAACCAAGACATAAAGTTCTCCCAGTATTAAAATGAAATAAAGAGCAGCATGGAGCTGCAGGCCAAAAATGTGACAAACACTTCCAGGAGTGTAAGTTAACAGCTGCTGTTTATTGTAAGGTGTTTACTTTTCTTCTCCCGCTGCGGCTGTTCACTATACGATAGTCATTCATCTAGTACCGCAGCCCCAGCACAAATATGCAAATTTCCCCCTGAGCTAACGAAGGTGTTCTTGTGTTTTAGCAAGAAAGCGGGAGAGGAGGAGGTGAAGGAAGAGGGGTGAGACTAGGATGTATGTATGAAGGACAAAATGAAAAGAGAGAAGAGGAGCTGAAAATTGAAAACTGAAAACAGATGGGCCTGGAGAGGAAAAAGAAATAAGGAGGCTGAAACGTCAAGAAGTGGGGCAATAAAGAGAAGCGAGGAAGGAGGACACAGAGTGGGGCAGCTCATGGAGAGATGAGGCGCTGAGAATGAATAGTTGTGTGAGATGAAGCCCTGAATGTGGGTGACTGGTATTTCCCAGTTCCCATGGTAACACTGGGCTGCCCCCCATCCTTCCATAACACATATACATCCTTCTTCCTTTCCCATATGAAGATACCCAGTGGAATGCACCATATTAAAAAGAGGCAGCACATACGTTAACACATCGAATACAGTTCATGACAGATGACGACAACAACCTCACTACAGTGGTGTCCATGCATAGATCCCAAGCATGTGAGACAGACGGGCTAAAGTTAGACAGCAGGGGAAGCAACAGGGAGAAGCGTGACCTCTTTGGTTTGCTGGGTGCACATAGTCAATATGGTGCATTGGGTTTGCTTTGTTTAAGTTAAAAGCCATGAAATGATTGGGAAATGTTTGCAGCTCAGCTGTAGTTGGCAGCAGACGCAGGTCTGGAGAATGCTGACGAAGCCCCATCAAACCTAAATGATCCTGCTGACGCACCACCTTTGGAAGAACGCTGGCAGTGGAACTTACAGCAGGACGTCCTGGAGTTTGAAACACATTTAAGCACTTCCTCAATGCACTTGTGATTCACGGAGAAAGGATTTCATCTGTCAAATTTCTGATGTGAAGTTCAAACAAGGGATTCACATATCACAACGACACAAAACTCAGATGTGCTTAGAACTTTGATTCTGATCCATTTGCAAACACAGAATTTGCTGAATTGGTGTGACATGTCCTCATCAAACCAAGCTGCGGTTATAATAATGTTTGATTTGCTTTGTGTGAACAGGACTGTAAAAAAGCCATAACCCTCATTGATGTGGAGCTTTAATGCTGGCCATAATCACGGAGGCTGGCTGCACGGTGACTGTTTTCCTGATCATGTCTTAGGGCCACAGATTCGCTAAGGCCCAGATGTAATAGTGGTGATTTGTGCAAGGAGGCGGCTTGGTTAATGGAGTGCTAGTGATTAAAATGAACACAGGCTGCTTCTAAATGATCTGGTAGGACGGACCCGACACGCTAGTCTGTCACACACGCCCCTGTTCAGCAGCCCCATGAACACACACACACAAACACACACACACACACTGTAGCAGCGTTCTGCCGACAGAGACCCAGGTGTTTATTCATGCGTTTTAATGTTGCAGTAATGTCGTCGCCTCACGACCCCCGTTTAAGATAATGGCGGCAGATAAACAGCGAAGTCAAGAGGCAATGGTCACAAACAGCAGCAGAGGTGAACGACGCCCAAGAAGATGTAAATACGGAGAGTACTTGTCAGTGGAGACAGTAATGAGGAGCAGGGGCTCGACTGAAGGGTTCCAAACCCACAAAGTGGTTTATTCTCAGCCCTAATTCAGAATTTAAACAGAGTGAGGCTTGATCGAGAGCAGGAATAAGGACGAAGGAGGAGGGAAGAGTTTGTCAGAGGAGGTAAAGTGAAGGTCACATGAAAGTAAAAGGCAGACGGTCGCTGGACAGATTAGGGAAACCAGTTAAAACGATTACAATTAAACAAAAAATACAGATCTGCTGCTCAGAGGCTCTGGGCGTTTCACAGGAAATGAGATTTGCTTTCTTATGACGATAACGAGGACATGATCATCTGCTCTGCTGTTTGTGTGAGTGGGCACTTTGGAGCATCTGTGTGTCCTGTGAAGTCTCAGTGCGACTGTGTGAGAATTATCTGGGTCAGAGTGGATGAATATTTAATTGTACTGTATCGAGCTACAGTAACGACGGCACATAAAAAGCTGGAAATAGGCATTAATCCAATTCATTTAAAGTGCTTCGCTTTCTCCTGCCGCAAACTGGATTGTGCACAAATAAGTTCAATTCATTCTCCAGGTTTTAATAGTACGGCTTCATCCACATTAACGGTCACAGAGGCACTCGAGGGGAGGGGGGGGGGGGGGGGGGGTTCCACTCATGTCAAGCACAAAGAGGGGCGCCTGCATTGACTGGTAACCTTAAGACGCGTGTCCCTCTCCACAGTCCTTGCTGCTGATCCGTCAGGAGATGGTGGTCTCCCAGAAGAAGCTGGGCGAGTTCTGCGAGGCCCTGAAGCAGTACCTGAAGAACGTCTCTGCTCAGAAGGACTGCTTCCAGTAAGTGCTGGTTCACAGACTGCATCACACCAAAACACCCATAAAACAGTGACCGTGGCAGGATCAGTGGGCGCTGCCACTGGCCACAGTCATATAGTGTGAGTTGGTGTCTCACATCCAGAGCCTTGGGCTTCTCAGAGGTTTAATATCAGAGAGATTTGACCAAGTTCCAGACTCAACATGCAGGAAGTGTAGTCTGGACACACATCATCTCCAGCCTGTGGGAAGACCTTCAGATTCTGGCTCCATTCACGCTTCTGTGCCTGCTGCAGGCTCCGCTGTGGTCTGCCCAACTCTAACTTACTGTAACCTTGGTGTAACCAAGGTGTAATTATGAGAAAATGCAAAATCAGCATTTACGTATACAAGATGTCAGAAAACCATCAGAATGAGAATAATGACCATGTGTGTGATGCAAGTTACTGTATGCTGTCATGGCTGGAGCGGTGTGGAACAAAAACGGAGGCCTTGCACACAATTCACATGTAAAGCGACCAGGGGCACATGTTCTTGTGGATTTGTTAAAACATTATAATGTCCTAAAATCATCTACGTGCTGGGCAAAGCCGCTGTTCATGTTTGTGTGATGAACTGCTACAGTTTCTCAGACTCACAGCTGGAGAAAGTCGATATCGAGTCAGAGCCCAGTGGTGAATCATGCCTCTGTGGGGGACCGTACCGGCCCGAGCAGCAGCAATACTAGCTACCACACTGTACGTTGGCATTTATTCATGAGCAGCGAGTCACCAGAGTGGAGTCACGCAGAAGCAGTTTGGTTCCATAGGTGAGGAGTTGGATCAGATACAGTAGCGATGCAGCCACACACACAATGCAGTCATTTCCCAGGTCTGTGAACATCTTTACAGCCACTTTGCTAAAAGCTAAAAAAGTCACTTGAGTGATTCACACTTCAGCATCGATTCCACAGGAGTGAAGGTATTAAATGCTTAGTAGTGGCCAGTGAGGAGCTCACCCAGACAGAGGCTCCCTCGCATGCAGCGCCACAATCGCTCAGATGTTGCTCTTGGTTTTTAACAGGGGATTTGTTCCCTTCTTTCCTTAGCAGTAAAATGTTTGGAAATACAAAACTTCCAAGTAGCTGGAGTAAATAAATAAATGCATGAGTTGACAGACGTGGCTTCTCATTATCTCCAAACGCCTTTTCTTCCCTGTGCGTCGTCTTCTCTTTTTGTCTCCTAGCGTCCTTATATTTGATGTTCCGCAGACTAAGTGTGATATATAAAGTTTATTTAGTCCCTGCCTCTCCTCCTCATTATCTTTTAGGGTGAATGTGTGATTACAAAGCTTTATAATATCCTCCAGCAGAGCTCACACAACTCAAGTTACTCTTATTAAAGCCCAGTGGGGATGTTTGACAGGTAGCAGCACTCTTTGCTCGCAGTGCCCCCTGCAGGCCTGTAGAAAAACTGCAGGAGGAACTCACACATCTAGTCCCTAATAAGGTACTTAGACACTCATCAGACCAAATGATGAAAGGCAACTGTCAGGTCATATAAAACACATGTTATATGTCCTAGTTGGCCACAGTGATCTATTTATTTGATCCTTCAGACAACAACGCTGTTGCTACAGTGACACAGAAGCTCAACTGACGGCTGCGCCTGCTGTGTGCTGGGACGTGCTAGCGTTGGCTAGTAATAACTGGCTGCCTTTGATTGTTTGGACTTATGAGCCTTGCTCAGAGCCGCAAAAATAATAACAATATTGTAATATTAACTCTTCAAAAAGTTCTTTTAAGTGACCGTCGTTTTTCCTGTAGGTTTTGGAGACACTTGAATTCCAAAGACGTGGTAAATATTCAAATATTTTGTTGTTTATAAATCTTTCAACGCTCTCTATGCTAGTAATATGGTCAACTGTGATTACACACGTGTACAGTGGCCTGTGTGAGGTGGCTCTAACCTCGTTGGTCTGCAGAGCGTGAAGTTTCAGTGTGTGACCTTCTTTCTCAGCACCACTGGATGTTTTCACACTCACAATTTCACACTGAGCTGAACTGGAGATGCTCAGCAACACCTGCGACGATTTTACTCAAAAGCACACTCACAGTCCAGGAGCAGAATTACCAGTGACAAAACATGAGAGAGACGTGGCCAAGCTGAACAAACCCCACGGAAGATCAGCTGCAAAAGGGGAATTTATATTTTAGTATATATGATTTATTTCTAATATGCCATGTGCTCATGCTCATATGGTTCCCGTTAACTTCTGCTATGCTCACTGTATAAAGACATCTGAGCAGAAGAACCTCTATGTGTATTATTACCAGCCTCGTACCTGAATTCATTCACGCTGAATGCCACAGAGTCGTTTAGAGGAAAGTCTGTCTATGAAATCATCTATAAAATGGCCACTCACATCCAAAGGCCTCCTCTATGCAGCGTTGTTTTACTGCAGGTTTGTGGATGGGAGGTTAGTGCTCGGACCAGCGCTGTGCAGACATAAGGAAACATTTCATTATCTGAGTCTTTCCATCAGAGCAATGTGCCTCTAATGTGCCATTTCTGCAAATGATACTTTCTTTTCCTTTTCTTCGCACCTCGCTGCCTCGCTTCCTTCCTTCCTCACTCACTCATTCTCCACCCTAGTCCCCGTAGTGGTCTGCTGAAGCCCAGCCTGAACCCTGGGAGAACACGCAAACTCTACACAGGAAGGCACCCTGTACATGTACACCTCCACTCTGCTCCTCTTATCCACTGGTCTCTAATGTCCTCTCGTACGGTTTCTCTCCTCTGTCTCTGCTCCAGTGTGACCGCGGTGCGTCTCCCGGACGGTTTATCCTTTGTCGTCTATGAGTTCTGGGACGGAGAGGAGGAGTGGAAGAGGTGAGTTCAAAATCTCCCCAAACTCATGACTGTATTAAGGCCTTTTCCTCTGACTCGGACAAGCTTTTTGAAAAAGTGTAAATGCATTAAAAGCACTTGATATCAAAGCCACAGGCACAATGAAATATCAGTAAACACTGAGGAAGGGCCACTTCTGCAAGATATTTCTCCCCCAATGCTGAGCCAACCTAAAAGTCATTACTGAGTGTGGACATTCATTTTGTTTCAGAAAAAGCCTCTGAGTCAGCGCTGTGCCTGTCTGAAAGTTAATGGGAGCCGAGCCTGAGGTTCCTCCTGCCACTCTCTCATTGATTGGTGATTGCTAAACAAAGGCAGCGCTCACTTTTCTTCCATTACTGTCATGAGCGTCCACATTTAATTAGCGCTCTCTTCATTCCGAGGCCTTGAGTTGCGTCAGGTGGTTATGATTTAGTGGTAGCGCTTGGCACGAGGGCAGGCTGCTGATGTAGCTGATCTCGCTTTCTGCTCCGCTGCTCGCTGCCATCAATATTTCACGTCTTACAGTGGAGGCTAAGAGGAGGCGGAGCGCTCCGAGGCTGCGCGTGCTCTTGTGAGGGTCTTGGAGGCGTCGGTGCGCTTCCATACGGTGATTACAGCTGCATGTCTGTGTGTGGCCTATGATTTCAGGCACCTCCAGTCGCCCCCCAACAAAGCCTTTCAGCACGTGAAGGTGGACACACTGTGCCAGCCGGAGGCCGTGTCCTCTGTAGCCGTGCCAGGTCAGTGCTCAAACACTTATTTACAGTATTTCTCTCAAAAACTGTAAAAACTTAAAACATGCGAGTCTTTTGTCGTTATGATGTTTTATCCTATTACAGCTATAAATGAAAGACTGGTGACCTGTAGCTTTAGTTGTATTCAAAGCATTGACATTAACTGTCAGGAAGTGAAGCTGATGATTTCAATTCTCAATCTGTAATTTGATTTTCCATATTGTACAAGATACAAGGACTTTCAGGGGCTCTGTAGAGTATGTTTTGCTTTAGATGAAAACAGGGATGAGCTGCACTCTTTATTGTCCCTAAACACCTCACAAGACTATGATTATTGTTGTTTAACACCAACACAATCTGGCAGATATGTCTAGAGGTGTTTATAAGCTGATATTTATAGACAAAGGTTCATGTCAGCAGATATCTAATTAACATAAATATATATTCATTTGACAATTTGTGCTGGTTGTACAATTGTAGAATTGTAGCGATTTCTCTTGTTTTAATAGCATTTTAATTTTGACCTAAGGCAAAGACAGTTTAACATGAGATTATTATATAAAAAATATTTGTAATAATATTTTTTGTAGTGTCCACAGAAGGAATATATGTGTAGGATCGTACTGAGAGAAGAAATTCATCGTTACGCTTAAGAATGAAATACATATGTTCTATTGGTCTACATACAGTGAGTCATTATGACCCTAACTAATACCACAAAGACGATGGGTCCACACAGACACAGTTACTGTAGGTCACAGTGGAGACAACATGGCACTGACTCACTCCTCATATCAGTCACAAACCAGCTGGATGTGACAAAGGATTGTGTTCCTATGCACCATAGCGTTGGAGAGGCTGTTTCCTTTTAAATCTGGCTGTAGTCTAAATCTAAAGCTGAACGAGAAAACGTTTGCTAAAACGCTTCAATAAAGAAATAACCAGTGTTCAGAGCTGTTGCAAATAATTGATAAGAAATCCAACTTTAAAGCAGGAAATAGAAAAATAAAAAATGATTTATTTGTAATTAACACAAAATAAGAAAATGATGCAATGATGTGCAAGCAGCGAGCTGAGCTAATCCTCAGAAACTGATTATTGTTTGTGACTCGGGCGTAGCTGTTGCTCAGGGCTTCTCAACCCCTAAAGCAGGCTCCATTTAAACGGACTGACACTGGAACGTGTCCACGTCCGAGGCGCCGAGCGTCAGGTGATGCCTGGCACGCGGCCATGTCTTCACTCCTCCCTCCGCCTCCCTTTCTCCCCCACACTCTGTCTCCCCCTCTTTGTCGATCATCTTCCACCCTCATCTCCCTTCAATCTGTTTCCTCTCAGCCCCTTGCGTGTCTCTGTTTGTTGTTTGTTTCCCATCTCTAAACTCGTTCTCCTTTCTCTCTCTCTCTCTCTCTCTCTCTCTCTCTCTCTCTCTCTCTCTCTCTCTCTCTCTCTCTCTCTCTCTCTCTCTCTCTCTCTCTCTCTCTCTCTCTCTCTCTCTCTCTCTCGCTCTGCAGCCGCCTGGTGCAGCGTGAACAGGGACTGAGCATGAAGACACTAAAACTACACATCAAGACTCCTGGACTCCCTTCTCTTCCTCCGTCCCCCCCCCCCCCCTCTTTTAGTCAGTACATGTTTACACGGTGCAGAGAAACGGTGTCGACTGCAGTGACGAGTTCAAAAAACAAAGTGAGATTCCAAAAAACGCATTCACATTCAGTTTATTAGTTTGACTCAAGGTTTGGGGTCATTTCTCATTGGAGTCTGTCATGTAGCAAGGACCCCAGGATTGAGTTTTTCATGTAGCACCCGCTGATTTGGAGAAAAAGGGAATATGTCACTTAACAGATGTTACTGTTACTTAACAGCAGCTGCTAATTTCACATTCGCCCTCAGAACAATGAAGAGGCTGATCTGTCTGTTAAAATCAGCCGTTGCACGGATTTTACAAATATATCATATCAAAATATATATATATATATGGGGAAAACTATGAAACCAATGGAAGCAAGTAACATTGGCAAAAATGTGTAAAAGGTTGAATGTTTGAAACCCAGACACTTCACAGTCGCACAGGTTCAAGTGGTACATTATAGTTTAATTATTCAGGCTGAAGCTGAGGATCACACAACATATCTGTCATCTTTCAAATGAATGACTTCATTAAACACAGTTGAGTCGTTTCAAAGATTTGGTTCCTTCTCCAACACAACAAACAGCACAGAAAGCTCTGGTTCAGTGTAAATCTGCTGAGATAAACACATTTCTGTTTCTTCACGTAGCTTTGGGTTCACAGAGAAATCAACAGATTGTTTTGCTGTCGAAGGATAAATTGTGACTTCGTTTCAGTTTTGCCTTCCGTTCATGTTTTCCATGTCTGAATTGGCGATAGGTAGCTAATAGTTTGTAACTCTAGTAGAGACTGTACATACAGAAAATGTTCTAATCTGATTATATTTGTATTTATTATCATCTTTTAGTGCTATGGTGCAATTCTTTCCTTAGTGGAGGTGACAGTAGCTTAATAGACGCTGCAGCTTCTCTTTACTGTTTGTTTGATCTGAATCCTAGCGTCAGAAACCAACGATGCCCATTGGAATGACAGTCGATATAAAGCCTTAAACATCACCACATGCTGAGCTGGTGGCATCACACCACGCAGCAGCAGTGTTGCATTGGAAGGCGGTTTCACAGGCCACGTCAGGTGTTTCTACACTGGGCGCATTAGGTGAGCAATATTTCTGTTACTGACTGTACTGAAGGACTGACAGGACAGATCTTTATCCCAATAACAGAATCCTCCACAGTCTGATCACTGCAGGATCAGGAGCAGGTTGGCTCTGATCAGCTGCATCAGTTCCAAACGTAGGCATAGCTTTCATTAAAACATTCTGATGAGCATATGATGATAACGTTTAATGAAGGCACAGTCTTAGGTCCCTCTCTGTCATCGTCGGCGACCCTCTCTCCATTCCACCCAGTATGATGTGAAACCCGCACCCACTGCATGTCAAACAGTAAAAATGCTGTGATGCTTCACATTCTGACGGACATGCTGGACACCGATCAGCTCCACGTCTGCATCTGTTTGGTCCAACGCTTCATCCTGGGACAAACAATCAGACTCTCAGTCAGAAAGCACAATGTAAAAAAGGGGGGGGGGGTATTGTGACTTGGTGACAGTATATTAGAGTTACTCTTTCCTTTTAGAGGTGTCGTCATTCCATCCGCCTCACTGTCTGTCCCCAGCGAGTGAGGCTCCAGTTCCTAATACACGAGTCAAATGGGCGCCCAACTTTACCACCACCGTCTCCTAGAGAGCATTAAACAGGGCAGGACTGCATGGACCTATCTGTTATAGCATATCCTGTAAAGATCTCCATGAACCCATAAGCAGGTTCTCTGTGCTCGTACTGACGGAGCAGTGCTTTTAGGAGCGGGTCCCGGTTTTGTTTAACTCTGCAGCACCTTTAATCCTCCATTAAAAACTGACAAGGAGCTTCTGAATAGACTTCTAAAGCCATATTGCATGGTTCGATGTTTACATGTCAGTGACTTTACTATACTGAGAGCCATAGGTTTACAGTACTCAACAGCCCCCAATGCAGCCTACATTCTAGTCGAAGGCTCCTCTCCTGAACTGCGGGCCCTCGGTTGGGGTACTGTAGCGAGTGACCCGTCACAGATGCCAACACTGTTTTCCTGTTGATACATTCCTGAACGTCCCTCCGACTGTGCGAGCTGTTCTTTTTTTCTACCCTCCGACTCTGCAGCGCATAAAACGAAAGAGTTACGCCATTAAAACGTAGCGACAGAAGCCTTACTTCACTGAGAAACAGGACAAACTGTGTGATGATGGTGCCACTTCAAAACACGCGCTCACGTGAAACTTAGCCAATCAGGACTTTGCCAAATTGACCCACATGGAGGCAATAACTCTCCCCCTTCTATGGTTGTGTTTTTTCTATCCTTCAGCCGAGTGCATGTCAACTGAATGTCCAGTAACTTCTTTGCTGTAGTATTAGACCAGGCTACTCTTCAATGGGTTTTGTGCATTTCTTACCTTCTTTCTTTTCTAGTATTCCTATGAAGCAAACAGAGACTGAAATCTATTATATTAAAACATATGACTAGAAAAAAAATGGCATCCATATGGTAAACATTCACTTTTATGGTAATGGTTAATGAAATAATTATTCTTAATGTATGTTTCAGTACAATAGCTTTCTCTTCTTAAGTGTAGAGACTTATTGCAGGGATGCAAGTGTTACGTTTGGTCTTTCAAGAATATCTTGTTGAAAATATGATGTAGAGTGATGCAATTCAATAAAAGTATTCAACTGACAGCTGTGTTGGGTGGTTTTGGTTTTGTGACACTGCACATTAACGGCTCTATTACTTAACCAGAGTTAAGTCAAACAGTGCCTTCCGCCTCGCCTCATTCTTTTTCAGTGTAATTACACACTTCAGGTTTGACGTTTTGGCAGCACATTATTCGTCCAACACTATATTTGTAGAAACCCTAAATTCATCTCTTTTAATCCACACCAATCAGGTAAAACCTTATTTTGATGCTTGATTTATTCGAAGCACCAGGTCATTTCTGGTGCTTTTATAACTGGCACTAACTCAATAAATGCACATTTAACAAAGCATTCATATAAAACCTATTTAATTTGTTTCCTTTTCACTGACACGCCCTCCTCACAGGACATGTCACAGCTTTTATCTTCCATAATCTATATTCAGCATCATAAGCTTCTTGTAAATTGTTCCCAAAACTGTTCCTTAAAGTGTTCTGGAGCCCGGTCCTCGCACAAGTAGCAGCCGGACCGAGCATCACAACAAGGTTAAGCTTCAACTCAGTGATCAAAATGAAACCCAAAGAAAATAGATGAAGCATCACACATTTACACAGTATGGGAATTCATGAACACAAATGATTCTCCTTGTTCAGCCTCTGTGGCTCTGCAGTGTCAGTCCGTACAGAGGAAACCAATGGGACCAAACCCTGTGGATTTGGCCTGCCCATCACATTTTCTGCTGCTAACAAACATATGTGACTACAGCATTATCTTGTGTTAGGTTACACTACTGCATATATTGACATATATAGTCCTCACGAAAGTAACCCTGCTCAGGTTAAAGCTCACCTACAGACTCTATGTAAATGTTTTCTGAATACATTCATGTTGAATAGTGATGTGCACTGACATATGTGACAATATAAGAGCAGTGAAAGACATAATCGGCATTATTTGGGAGTATTATTATCTGAGTCTATTGAAGTCGGATGTTGCCGGTTTCCATAAGGTCTGAACGCAACCAGCCAGGGAAGTCTCGCCGTCAGATGTGTCCGAGGAGCTGCATGACAGCGATGGTGCTGCTCTGGCCGAAGATGAATGCTCCGCAGAGCAGGGTCAGCCCTCCCCATACTGTGAGGACGACCCTGGAGACGAACAGGTGGAGTAAACAAATACTAATATGATACATACATATGAGATATGAGACTCAAAACAAAACGACGACATTAAAAACCAAGGGATAAATGACGGCAGAGGATGAACCATGCTGACAGCAGAGATGCCCTCAGTGCTGCCAGCAGGTTCACCCCGCTTTTTGAAGAGAAATAACAGAATAAGCTACTGGAAAACAAGAATGTGGTACTAAAGTATTCCCGCCCCCCTTAAAGAGAACGGTCAAACTTAGAGAGCTGAGTTGTTCATTAGAGTCTAGTAGTATAAAGAAGGAATAGTTAAAGTTGAGTAATAAAAGCTTTTTTTAGCAATATGAACTGCAGTTCAACCTCAAGGCGTCATGAATGTTAATAACTGTACACAGTAAAGGTCACGCTGATCTGCACACGCACTTTTTGCATTAATTGACTTTGTGTGTACAGATGATGTGTAAGAGTGATGGAATATAATAAAAGAATAAAGGAAGAATATATAATAAGAAATAACATGTCGACCTTAAAGTAAAGACTTTGTCTTGAGGGCAGAAAAAAAACAAAGGTCATGAAAAACGTTTTCATTTGCAAAATCTGTTTTGTCAGTAAAGAAAGGAGACGTTTGAGTAAAGAGGGATTCGTCTAAGGAAACCCAGTAACTACAGCAGCAGCACTCGCTCTGTGTCTTCAGTGCTGCGTTGGATCATGGCTCAGATGTGTGTTTACTTTCTATTACCATTTAAATGAACATGTTCTCACCTGGTCTTCAAGGCGACCGGCTCCGACTGCATGGCAAACATCAGGCACAGTCCTGTTCAAACACAAACACGGAGCTTATGGACGGCGACTCATTGGACAGAGTGTGAATCTGTAACAAGAAAATAACCTGGGAAAATAAAGATAAAGAAGGCGCTGATCCCTCCGACCATGCTGATGACTTTGCTGATGTCGGGCACGAAGACAGCAGTGAACAGCGTGGCTGTGATCCACAGCACCGTCAGCGCGTAGCGGCTGCGGCGCTCGAACGCTGCCGTCACCGTGCCGTGACGCCGCCGCCTCCAGCTCAGCAGGGGGTCCTGGATCACCGATCTGAGGGCAGGTGATGCGCGTGTGTGATTGTTGGTCCATTCACATGAACTGAAGCAACATAAACATGAAATGCTGAAGGCCGGACCTGCCCAGCAGCAGGGTGATGGGGTAGATGGTGATGATGGAGACTCCGAACAGCAGCCTGGCGATGACCATCAGAAGGTCGTCGCTGGAGTACGACATCAGAATGTCGGCCTTGACGTCTTTTCCAAACGTGAGATACCCATAAATCCCTGCAACGGCAAAGACACGGGGTTATGTGTGGCAGTTGTGTGACTGCAGTGTTCGCACCAGAAACTTGTCTGACCTGTGAGGGAGTAGATGATGAGGCAGAAGATCATAGAGACCCCAGAGATGAAGGCCCAGTGAGGGAGTCGCTGGTTCTCCATGCTGCTGTAGATGGCGATGGAGGCCTCGTGGCACTGAGGAATAAAGAGCCTGGTTACTGTCATCTAAAGAACCGTTCACCTGGAGTCAATACAAGACATGACAAAGGACAGAGCCGCAGCGGCTAAAGGGTCCGTCTAACCAGGACACACACATTCTGTGCCAGATAGAGAGCCAGAGATGAAATAAGGAATTCAATGGAGGCTATCAGGCGTGAGTGACGCCATGGGACGTGTCAAACCATCGCAGGTGTCAGGGTAGGACTCCTGATCCCAGCTGCCACAGTTCCTGTTTAAAACCTCCTTTTCTGCCGTCCCCTCCGCTCTTCTCGGCAGCTCATCAGCTCATTTTTCAACCTTTCGCACTTCAATCACTCACCCTGAGGGAGCGTGTCTGAGTGTGTGTGTTTGTGCATCAATCCTTGCACAGTTTCCTTTTATTAGATCCTGCCTGTCCTTGGTGGGTTACCTTGGCAACTCAGGTAGTTAGACATCAGTCTATCCAGCCTTAGACTGACAGAATGATCTTTATCCCATACTCTACCCTGCTATTAAATATGAAAAGCTCACTCTGCTGAGCTCCTGTGGAGAATAGTGGCCCCAGGCCGCCCAGTCTGCTGACCTTTACATTACACTTAAATGCACTCTGCTGAGAAAAACCTGGGAGATCCAAAAGATGATGGAGGATGCTGAATGGGCTTAATACCCAGCAGTAGCACCAAAGAAGGACCAAAAAATACATTTCCCTGGCAAAAAAGTACAACAGACGTTTGTCTTGGCATAAAATGATTTCCTGCGACAGTTTTTCATAACAGATTCCCAGTAAGATCCAAATCATCCAGCATAAGAAAACACATCCTCACAACAGAGAGATGAACTTCAGATTAAGTTCAAGTTGACCCCAAACTGCAACGACCTTTCTCAGTGCAGCCCATGGCTGAAGGCTGCAGCAAGTGTCAATTAAAGGAGCAGTTTGACATTTTGGGAAACACCTAATAGCTCCCACGCTGAGATGAGAAGACTGACGAGCGCATCATGTATGAGCTGGAGACCAGAAATATAGGCCGACTGACTCTGTGCTGCATCAGTGTAGATTTAAAGTATAATGACGTAGAGTTTAGGTTTACTGATATGAACCGTGTTAATGTTACACTGATGTGAGTGAATGTTTCACTTTGATTGTGTTTGTGTTAACAATACCAATGGTAACATAATACATAATAATGATAAGGTTCAGTTTGAGACATTGTGTTTTAAACTGTGTTGTCATTTAATAAAATGAAAATAATAGTCCAGCCTGTGCAAACAACCACAGGTCTTGGTTTGTCTGTCACATATACAAAAATGAAACACACACTGTACAAAAGACATTTATGAACTTCAGCATATGTCTGAGTTTACTTTAACATTAACCTGCAGGGTACATGTTAATACTAGCTGGTATGCAGAATATTAATCTATAGTAAATGTATTTTATTGTGTCTTTGCAGCGTTTTGCAGATGATCTGTGACTTTTTTTTACTGATGATGCATGCACTGATGAGAAACTAAAATCTTTGTTGTTGCAGGTTTTTACTGCTGGACTATCCTGAAATAATGGCCGTTTTAATGTGACATGCCAAACTGAATTATGATGCAATTAATGCACACAAAATATAAAACACGTGTTGGCTAAGTGTCCAGAGGACGCACATGTCAATGTGGTGCTCTCACCTGGAAACCGAAGCAGATGGTGGGGATGACGCTGAAGGTGGAGGCCCAGGAGCCGATCCTACACAGCGACGGAAGGAGACACACGAGGGGAGTCACTTTGTGAGATTCACAAATGCCACAAGAAAGAGGAGAGCCAAGCTATTCTTAGGGAAGCACGATAATGCCGTGGCATTTACACACACTTTGCCATAGAGTTCAACTGTCAATCATAGGCAAGCGGGTGACAAGAGTAAACGAGGTACAGCTAGTCAGCGAAGAGGAGCAGGGGTTCGAGGCTTCACTCCAAACTTACTACAATTTACAGAAAACAGAGTGGTTTGCAAAGTTTTTTTTTAAAACAGGGTTAGATAATTTTAAACACACACACACACACACACACACACCCAGTGCTGTAGGATGAGGTGGCCGCCATTCGGACAGGGGGCATGGTGTGATATCTGATG